>NC_136338.1:4640306-4759585 GCF_964198595.1 Lampetra fluviatilis
TTTATGCCAGAGGTCGCAATCGGGTACCCGTACCCTACCCGATACCCGGCCGGGTACGGGTACGGGTAGCCTTAACGGACTGATGGGGCAAGTGCTGTTAGCGAACACCTATGAAGGCCGGCACGGTGGCACACGAGGGGGTGGGTGGCCAGCACCACGCCCGACCGCCTTTGTCTCCCCAGCGGCGATGTTTTTACGCACCGCACCAGGTACTCATTTGAGGCTGAGTCGACCTAGGGGAGGCCCAGGACCGGTTCAGATCATCGTCACTGGGTGTTGTTGGCCGTGAGCGGGGATTCGAACCCGTGTCGCCTGGTTCGTAGCGCTAACCGCTACACCACCGCTACACCACCGCACACCATGCGTACATACGTGTGTGTGTGTGTGTGAACACATATGTATGTGTACACACACACGCACACAGGCACACATCATGTGTGTGTGTATGTTTGGGCTGGACCAATGGCTGGCTAGGAGAGATGTCCACTCGTGGGCCAGGGAAGGGCACAGAGAGGCAGCTACGGCTGCAGCAGCTGCTGCAGCTGCTGCTGCTGCGATACATTATTTATTTATTCCAGGGGGGGGGGGGGGTGAGGATTGGGGGTGTTGATCCCTCGGTCATTAAATATTCACTGCCATTGGAAGCGAAGGGCCCACTCGAAGAGGGGGGGGGGGGCAGGGGGGGGGGCAGGTGGCGGCGGTGTTTACACACGGACACACCGGGGAGACAAAGGCGGCCGGGCGTGGTGCTGGCCACCGCAACACGTGTTCGTGTTCGTGTGCCGTGGCGAACTTCACAGGTGCTGCTACTCGTGGACAGCACTTGCCCCAGCCCGTGTCAGCCCAGCCCGTGTCAACCCAGCCCGTGTCAGCCCAGCCCGTGTCAGCCCAGCCAGTGTCACACCCAGCCCGTGTCAACCCAGCCCGTGTCAACCCAGCCAGTGTCACAACCAGCCCGTGTCAGCCCAGCCAGTGTCACACCCAGCCCGTGTCAGCCCAGCCCGTGTCACACCCAGCCCGTGTCAACCCAGCCCGTGTCAGCCCAGCCAGTGTCACACCCAGCCCGTGTCAGCCCAGCCAGTGTCACACCCAGCCCGTGTCAGCCCAGCCCGTGTCACACCCAGCCCGTGTCAACCCAGCCCGTGTCAGCCCAGCCAGTGTCAACCCAGTCCGTGTCAGCCCAGCCAGTGTCACACCCAGCCCGTGTCAACCCAGCCCGTGTCAACCCAGCCCGTGTCAACCCAGCCCGTGTCAGCCCAGCCCGTGTCAACCCAGCCCGTGTCAACCCAGCCCGTGTCAGCCCAGCCCGTGTCAACCCAGCCCGTGTCAGCCCAGCCCGTGTCAACCCAGCCCGTGTCAACCCAGCCCGTGTCAACCCAGCCCGTGTCAGCCCAGCCCGTGTCAACCCAGCCCGTGTCAGCCCAGCCCGTGTCAACCCAGCCCGTGTCAACCCAGCCCGTGTCAACCCAGCCCGTGTCAACCCAGCCCGTGTCAGCCCAGCCAGTGTCAACCCAGTCCGTGTCAGCCCAGCCAGTGTCACACCCAGCCCGTGTCAACCCAGCCCGTGTCAGCCCAGCCAGTGTCAACCCAGTCCGTGTCAGCCCAGCCCGTGTCAACCCAGTCCGTGTCAGCCCAGCCCGTGTCAACCCAGCCCGTGTCAACCCAGCCCGTGTCAACCCAGCCCGTGTCAACCCAGCCCGTGTCAACCCAGCCCGTGTCAGCCCAGCCCGTGTCAACCCAGCCCGTGTCAACCCAGCCCGTGTCAACCCAGCCCGTGTCAGCCCAGCCCGTGTCAACCCAGCCCGTGTCAGCCCAGCCCGTGTCAACCCAGCCCGTGTCAACCCAGCCCGTGTCAACCCAGCCCGTGTCAGCCCAGCCCGTGTCAACCCAGCCCGTGTCAGCCCAGCCCGTGTCAACCCAGCCCGTGTCAACCCAGCCCGTGTCAACCCAGCCCGTGTCAACCCAGCCCGTGTCAGCCCAGCCCGTGTCAACCCCATACCGTGTCACACCCAGCCCGTGTCAACCCAGCCCGTGTCAGCCCAGCCCGTGTCAACCCAGCCCGTGTCAACCCAGCCCGTGTCACACCCAGCCCGTGTCAGCCCAGCCAGTGTCACACCCAGCCCGTGTCAGCCCAGCCAGTGTCACACCCAGCCCGTGTCAGCCCAGCCCGTGTCACACCCAGCCCGTGTCAACCCAGCCCGTGTCAGCCCAGCCAGTGTCAACCCAGTCCGTGTCAGCCCAGCCCGTGTCACACCCAGCCCGTGTCAACCCAGCCCGTGTCACACCCAGCCCGTGTCAACCCAGCCCGTGTCAACCCAGCGCGTGTCAACCCAGCCCGTGTCAACCCAGCCCGTGTCAACCCAGCCCGTGTCAGCCCAGCCCGTGTCAACCCCATACCGTGTCAACCCAGCCCGTGTCAACCCAGCCCGTGTCAACCCAGCCCGTGTCAACCCAGCCCGTGTCAACCCAGCCCGTGTCAGCCCAGCCCGTGTCAACCCCATACCGTGTCAACCCAGCCCGTGTCAACCCAGCCCGTGTCAACCCAGCCCGTGTCAACCCAGCCCGTGTCAACCCAGCGCGTGTCAACCCAGCCCGTGTCAGCCCAGCCCGTGTCACACCCAGCCCGTGTCAACCCAGCCCGTGTCAACCCAGCGCGTGTCAACCCAGCCCGTGTCACACCCAGCCCGTGTCAACCCCAAACCGTGTCACCCCACACGGTTTCCCCCGTATTCTTGCACAGGGGGTTTGAGTTTCCACAGTCCATTCGACGTGCAGCCGCTTCAACTTGGGCCCCATTGGTTGTCTATTTGTTTGTGTGTCTCCCTTGCGATGGACGTTGAGATGTATAGGGAGCAACGGGGTGACCAATACGGTCTCGAATTGGTCGGTAACAAGGTAGGGCACCGATAAGGGGTGGCCAGCTGTGATAGACACCCAGCAGAGACCGGGCGCTGTCGTTTTTCCACGGTGTCTTTAATCGCCATCTCGACTCAATCCACGCCACCACCACCACCGCCACCACCATCACCGCCACCACCACCACCGCCGCCACCACCACCACCACCACCGCCGCCACCACCACCACCACCATCACCCCCACCACCACCACCACCACCACCACCGCCACCACCACCACCACCGCCACCGCCACCACCGCCACCACCACCACCACCACCGCCACCACCGCCACCACCACCGCCACCACCGCCACCATCACCACCACCGCCGCCACCACCACCGCCACCACCACCACCGCCGCCACCACCACCACCACCGCCACCACCGCCACCACCGCCGCCACCACCGCCACCATCACCACCACCACCGCCACCGCCGCCACCACCACCACCACCGCCGCCACCACCACCACCGCCGCCACCACCGCCACCATCACCACCACCACCGCCGCCACCACCACCACCACCACCGCCGCCACCACCACCACCACCGCCACCACCGCCGCCACCGCCACCGCCACCACCACCACCACCACCGCCGCCACCGCCACCACCGCCACCACCGCCACCATCACCACCACCGCCGCCACCACCACCGCCACCACCACCACCGCCACCGCCACCGCCACCACCGCCACCACCACCGCCACCACCGCCACCACCACCGCCCGCGTCCCCGCAATTAGCCTGCCGAGACAATAGGCGGCCAGGATGGTGACACAATGACGCAGCCACCATTGTGTTCGCTTCTGTCTACCTGGCACGCGATCTACGGCGTCCGTGCCGCCAGCCACCTGCTCTGTGACCCGCCCACCACGTGGACGCGTCACGTGACCTAGGCGTGGTGCTGCTACTCGCCGACAGCACTTGCCCCAACAGTCTGGCGAGGCTACACAGGGGATCTTTGTCTATGGGTCTCTATGTATCTCTATGAGTCTCTCTCTACGGGTCTCTATGTATGTCTATGGGTCTCTATGTATCTCTATGTATCTCTATGGGTCTCTCTCTATGGGTCTCTATGTATCTCTATGGGTCTCTATGTATCTCTATGGGTCTCTCTCTATGGGTCTCTATGTATCTCTATGGGTCTCTATGTATCTCTATGGGTCTCTATGTATCTCTATGGGTCTCTCTCTATGGGTCTCTATGTATCTCTATGGGTCTCTATGTATCTCTATGGGTCTCTATGTATCTCTATGGGTCTCCATGTATCTCTATGGGTCTCCATGTATCTCTATGGGTCTCTATGTATCTCTATGTGCCATAGCTACGGTTTTCGCCGCCAGTGAAATCGCTGTCCATAGCCGCCGCTGCAGCCTCCTACCAATCACCCTCCCCCCCTCTCTCTGTCCCGTTGTCCCCACAACAACCCCCTGCACATCATCTCCAAGGCCCTCAGGCGGACAACACCGCCAATAGCAACAACACCAACAACAAAGACACCATCACCAACATCACCATCACCACCAACAATACCACCAACAGTACCCCCACCAAAACCACCACCGCCAACAACAACAACAACACCAACGCCACCACCCCCACCACCACCAACACCACCACCAACAACACCACCAACACCACCCCCACCAAAACCACCACCAACACCACCCCCACCAAAACCACCACCAACACCACCACCACCACCACCAACACCACCACCACCACCAACACCACCAACAACACCACCAACACCACCCCCACCACCACCAACACCACCAACAACACCACCCCCACCACCACCAACACCACCAACACCATCCCCACCAAAACCACCACCACCAACAACAACACCACCACCAACACCACCACCAAAACCACCACCACCAACAACAACACCACCACCAACACCACCAACACCACCCCCACCAAAACCACCATCGGCAACACCACCACCACCACCACCAACAACAACACCACCACCAACACCCCCACCAAAACCACCACCACCAACAACAACACCACCACCAACACCACCAACACCATCCCCACCAAAACCACCACCACCAACAACAACACCACCACCAACACCACCAACACCATCCCCACCAAAACCACCACCACCAACAACAACACCACCACCAACACCACCAACACCATCCCCACCAAAACCACCACCACCAACAACAACACCACCACCAACACCACCAACACCATCCCCACCAAAACCACCACCACCAACAACAACACCACCACCAACACCACCAACACCACCCCCACCAAAACCACCATCAGCAACACCACCACCAACACCACCGCCACCAGAACCACCACCAACCCACACAACCACCAACAACAACATCAACAGCGGCACGCCCAGGGTGGCGGAGGGCAGCACAAACAACAACAACAACAAAAACTCCCGCGAGCCGCACAACAACAACAACCGCCATTCGCCACTAAGTGGCGGTGAC
This sequence comes from Lampetra fluviatilis, assembly GCF_964198595.1. Taxonomy (NCBI): domain Eukaryota; kingdom Metazoa; phylum Chordata; class Hyperoartia; order Petromyzontiformes; family Petromyzontidae; genus Lampetra; species Lampetra fluviatilis. The sequence continues at coordinate 4,645,678 of NC_136338.1, forward strand.
GTCACCACGACGCTTGTGCCAGGCCAAGTGCACCTTGAGGCCACGTGAAGTGTCGAACGCCCGCTGGCAGGAGGTCACGGGGCAGACCCAGCAGGTGCCACGGGTCGACTGACTGAGATGACCGAGATGACTGGCTGATGCACCACCTGTGCCCCCTACTGTGCCAACTTGCTGTGCTTTAGCCACCCGGCGCTCCGCTCGTTGTTGTGAGCGTCGCTCCTCCGCCCTCCGTTGTTGTTGGAGGGCGACTGCCTCCAGCTGCCCAGTAGCGTCCTTCACGAGCCCATACTCACCCGCCCCCATTCAATCCCGATCTCGATCCCCCCATGCGGGCCGAGAGAGAGAGGGGAGAACGAGAGAGGTGAGGGAGATTGGAGAGAGAAGATAATTATTTATATTGTTATTATTATTTATATTAATTTATTTATTATATATATTTTTTACCGGCGTGACTTTACCGAAAAAATCATAAGAGTAGAGAAAAGAGACTTTTTAAATCCTTTATATTAAGTTCACTTGCTTGCTTGCTTGCGCGCTTACGACCGTGCAAATCTTTCGGTCGTTTTTTAACCCACTTCCCGTGATCCAATCGAGCTGACATTTTGCACACAGACTCGTTGTGCGTGACAATTTATTTTCGTGAAAAATGTTTTCCAAAATTTTACACTTTTTAGGAAAAAATAAATTATATTTAATTACCAATTGCTTAATGGTGGCAGGCAATCATCTGACCCATAGGTGGCAGCCATCTCAAGCCAGAGGACGAGAGGACTCTAGCCGCCACGTATATAAAGGATTTATAGTGAAAAACTTTGCTTTTACGGGTTAAGTTTTTGACTTAAACAACTTTGATTGCCGCCAGCAGCAACAGCACTGGAGGCGATTCCGATACCAAATACACAAAGTCACCAGCAACACAAATAAACAAACACGGCACATCCACAGGCGCTATGGCAGTGGTCATAAAAGTCACGTGGTGGTGGTGATGGTGGTGGTGGTGGTTGTGGTGGTGGTTGTGGTGGTGGTGGTGGTGGTTGTGGTGGTTGTGGTGGTGGTGGTCATCGCGCACGCCACGGTGACGAGCGAGCGCTTCAGAAGGTGAACACCACGAGGGTGCCGTCCACGCTGGTGCAGAGGGTGAGAGATAGGAGAGAGAGACAGGAGTGAGGAGAGGGAGAGATGATACGGAGAGAGGAGAGGCGGTAAGAAGGAGAGCAGAGCGTGAAATCTTTCGTGAAATCTGTCGTTTAAAAAAAAGGGGGGGGGCACGTAAAGTAAAGGATTGAAAAAAACACAAAAAAACTAAATGATGAACGAAGAAAAGTGCCGACTACACCGAGCATCTTCTTGTTTCCTCTGATCGTAAAAACAAGAGGAGAGATTTCGAGAAGAGGGAGATTAGAGAGAGGAAGAGAGAGGAGAGAGAGAGAGAGAGGGTTGAACCTCTGATACCCAAAGTACTGGTGGGCCAGATGTTCCCCGGCACCACCAAACGCACAAGGGCACGGTCAGAGGTCGCAAACGGGTTTTGATTCCTTACCCGTACCCGTACCCGGCCGCTTCTGTGAACAGGTGTCTTTTATACAGGTATCAAGCTGAGATTAGGAGCACTCCCTTTAAGAGTGTGCTCCTAATCTCAGCTCGTTACCTGTATAAAAGACACCTGTTCACAGAAGCAATCAATCAATCAGATTGCAAACTCTCCACCATGGCCAAGACCAAAGAGCTCTCCAAGGATGTCAGGGACAAGATTGTAGACCTTCACAAGACTGGAATGGGCTACTAGACCATCGCCAAACAGCTTGGTGAGAAGGTGACAACAGTTGGTGCGATTACTCGCAAATGGAAGAAACACAAAAGAACTGTCAATCTCCCTCGGCCTGGGGCTCCATGCAAGATCTCACCTTGTGGAGTTGCAATGATCATGAGAACGGTGAGGAATCATCCCAGAACTACACGGGAGGATCTAGTCAATGATCTCAAGGCAGCTGGGACCATAGTCACCAAGAAAACAGTTGGTAACACACTACGCCATGAAGGACTGAAATCCTGCAGCGCCCGCAAGGTCCCCCCTGCTCAAGAAAGCACATATACATGCCCGTCTGAAGTTTGCCAATGAACATCTGAATGATTCAGAGGACAACTGGGTGAAAGTGTTGTGGTCAGATGAGACCAAAATGGAGCTCTTTGGCATCAACTCAACTCGCCGTGTTTGGAGGAGGAGGAATGATGCCTATGACCCCAAGAACACCATCCCCACCGTCAAACATGGAGGTGGAAACATTATGCTTTGGGGGTGTTTTTCTGCTAAGGGGACAGGACAACTTCACCGCATCAAAGGGACGATGGACGGGGCCATGTACCGTCAAATCTTGGGTGAGAACCTCCTTCCCTCAGCCAGGGCATTGAAAATGGGTCGTGGATGAGTATTCCAGCATGACAATGCCCCAAAACACACGGCCAAGGCAACACAGGAGTGGCTCAAGAAGAAGCACATTAAGGTTCTGGAGTGGCCTAGCCAGTCTCCAGACCTTAATCCCATAGAAAATCTGTGGAGGGAGCTGAAGGTTCGAGTTGCCATACGTCAGCCTCGAAACCTTAATGACTTGGAGAAGATCTGCAAAGAGGAGTGGTGGGACAAAATCCCTCCTGAGATGTGTGCAAACCTGGTGGCCAACCACAAGAAACGTCTGACCTCTGTGATTGCCAACAAGGCTTTTGCCACCAAGTACTAAGTCACGTTTTGCAGAGGGGGTCAAATACTTATTTCCCTCATTAAAATGCAAATCAATTCATAAAAATTTTGACACGCGTTTTTCTGGATTTTGTTGTTGTTACTCTGTCTCTCACTGTTCAAATAAACCTACCGTTAAAATTATAGACTGAGCATTTCTTTGTCAGTGGGCAAACGTACAAAATCAGCAGGGGATCAAATACTTGTTTCTCTCACTCTACGTAGCTGACCGAGCACATCGAAGGTGCGAGAAATATAAAATGCGCAATGTTTCCTTACGTAGTAGAGCGTGTGGTGGTTGTTGTTGTTAATGAATTATTCTACTTTAATGTTTTGTCAATAAGCAAATGTATATGTATACATGCTAATTACATACTTTTTATACAATATATTGGCAATAATTAAACATGATGTTAAATGGTTATGTAATGAAATATTGCCCTCAAGACATGCCAAAGATCCCCCGTGTAGGCTTAACAGACTGTAGGGGCAAGTGCTGTTTGCGAGCACCTATGAAGGCCGGCACGGCACACGAGGGGGTGGGTGGCCAGCGACCACGCCTGGCCGCCTTTGTCTCCCCAGTGGTGATGTTTGCACACCACACCAGGTACTCATTTGAGGCTGAGTCGATCAAGGGGAGGCCCGGCCCGGTTCAGATAATCGCCACGGGCGTTGACCGTGAGCGGGAATCGAACTCAGTATGCGCCGGGTTCGTAGCGCAGCGTAGCGCTAACCGCTGCACCACCGCTCCCCCACCACCATCATCACCAACACCATTCGCCACCAAAGTGACGGTGACGTCACCAGGGCGCCCGTGCCAGGCCACGTGCACTTTGAGGCCACCACGTGAAGCGTCGAAGGCCCTCGCTGCTGGCAGGAGGAGGTTCACGGGACAGACCCAGCAGGTGCCCATGGGTCGACTGGCTGGAACGACTAACAGATACATCTGCCAACTCGCTGCGTTTTATCCGCCCGGCGCTCCGCTCGTTGTTGTGAGCGTCGGTCCTCTTGCCCTCTTGTTGGGATGGTGCCACTGCCTCCCGACTGATCCAGTAGCGTCCTACACGAGCCTCCACCACCACCACCACCACTAACCCAGCCACGTAGACGCAGCCGTGTCGGCTCTAAACGCCCAGAACAAACCCCAATTTATAGCTGTGGGTCATCACCAGCACGTGACCTCGCTGAGTGCCGTCAAGAGAGGGGGAGACAGACTCCCACCCCCCACCCCGCCCTTCTCTTCCCTCCCCACTCACGGCGAACGTGGCGTGCCCATTACTCTCACTCTGCGTCCGTGATGTAAGGGGAGGGTGGTGGGGAGTGACAGATCAGCAGATCGTGAACCTGCTCACCCCCCCCCGACACACACGCCCCCACGAGGTAAAGAATCCTCTTACCCAGATCCAGATGAAGGTTCATGTAGGACCTAGGGCACTTCTGATTGGTGGGGTGAGTGACAACTTCCTAACATAAGAATATCTTCTTGGTTACGTAGAAGGGAAATAGTAAAATGATAAAAATAAAATAAAACTGAAACATAATAAAATAATTCTCACGACGTTTCGGCCACAACGCAAGCGGCCGTCTTCAGGTGAAGAACAGGTCTGTCGGGAAGACAGCGTTGTGGCCGAAACGTCGTGAGAATTATTTTATTATGTTTGATTTTTATTATTTTACTATTTCCCTGCTAAGTGACTTTACCGAAAGAACCAAGAAGATTAATCCCTACCTACTCAATCACCCACCTACTCATTCGCTCACCTACTCACTCACCCACCTACTCACTCACGCAACTACTCACTCACCCAATTATTCACTCACCTACTCATTCACCCACCTACTCACCCACCTACTCACCCACATACTCACTCACCTACTCACCCACATACTCACTCACCTACTCACTCATCCACCTACTCACTCGCCCACCTACTCACTCACCCACCTACTCACCCACCTACTCACTCACCTACTCACTCACCCACCTACTCACCCACCTACTAACCCACATACTCACTCACCTACTCACTCGCCCACATACTCACTCACCTACCTATTCACTCACCCACCTCCTCACTCACGCAACTACTCACTCACCCATATATTCACTCACCTACTCACTCACCCACCTACTCACCCACCTACTAACCCACATACTCACTCACCTACTCACCAACATACTCACTCACCTACTCACTCATCCACCTACTCACTCGCCAACATACTCACTCACCTACCTATTCACTCACCCACCTCCTCACTCATGCAACTACTCACTCACCCAAATATTCACTCACCTACTCACTCACCCACCTACTCACCCACCTACTAACCCACATACTCACTCACCTACTCACCCACATACTCACTCACCTACTCACTCATCGACCTACTCACTCGCCCAACTACTCACTCACCCACCTACTCACCCACCTACTCACTCACCTACTCACTCATCCACCTACTCACTCACCCACCTACTCAATCACCCACCTACTCACCCCCCTACTAACCTACATACTCACTCACATACTCACTCACCAACCTACTTACGCACTTACTCAACCACATACTCACTCACCTACCTATTCACTCACCCACCTCCTCACTCACGCAACTACTCACTCACCCAATTATTCACTCACCTACTCACTCACCCACCTACTCACCCACCTACTCACCCACATACTCACTCACCTACTCACCCACATACTCACTCACCTACTCACTCATCCACCTACTCACTCGCCCACCTACTCACTCACGCACCTACTCACTCACCCACCTCCTCACTCACGCAACTACTCACTCACCCAATTATTCACTCACCTACTCACTCACCCACCTACTCACCCACCTACTCACCCACATACTCACTCACCTACTCACCCACATACTCACTCACCTACTCACTCATCCACCTACTCACTCGCCCACCTACTCACTCACGCACCTACTCACTCACCCACCTCCTCACTCACGCAACTACTCACTCACCCATATATTCACTCACCTACTCACTCACCCACCTACTCACCCACCTACTCACCCACATACTCACTCACCTACTCACCCACATACTCACTCACCTACTCACTCATCCACCTACTCACTCGCCCACCTACTCACTCACGTACCTACTCACTCACCCACCTACTCACGAACTTACTCACCCACATACTCACTCACCTACTCACCCACATACTCACCCACCTACTCACTCGCCCACCTACTCACTCACCCATCTACTAATTCACCCACCCACCAACTCACGCACCTCCTCACTCACCCACCTATTTAACCACCCACCTACTCACCCACCCACTTACGCACTTACCCACCTACCCACTCACTCACTTACTCACCCACCCACCTACCCACTCACACACCTACTCACCCACACACCTACTCACCCACCCACTTACTCACCCACCCACTCACTCACCCATCTACTAATTGACCCACCCACCAACTCACGCACCTCCTCACTCACCCACCTATTTAACCACCCACCTACTCACCCACCCACTTACTCACTTACCCATCTACCCACTCACCCACTTACTCACCCACCCACCTACCCACTCACACACCTACTCACCCACACACCTACTCACCCACCCACTTACTCACCCACCCACTCACTCACCCATCTACCAATTGATCCACCCACCAACTCACGCACCTCCTCACTCACCCACCTATTTAACCACCCACCTACTCACCCACCCACTTACTCACTTACCCACCTACTCACTCACCCACTTACTCACCCACCCACCTACCCACTCACCCACCTACTCACTCACCCACATACTCACTCGCCCATCTACTCACCCACCCACCTACTCACCCACAGACACAGTAAAACTCACTCAGCCACCCACTCACGTCTCCACATTCAGCGTCTCATCAGCCGCAGTCGGGCTCGCTTGAGACAATGCCGTGGGAGAGCCCAGATCTGTATCGGCAAGAACCGGTTTCAACATTCAGTGTCTCATCAACAGCAGCCGGAGTCAGCCTCGCGCGAAGCCACATACTCACCCACCTACTCACTCATCCACCTACTCACTCACCCACCTACTCACTCGCCCACCTACTCACTCGCCCACCTACCCACTCACACACCTACCCACCCACCTACTCAAGCACTTACTCACCGACATACTCCCTCACCTACTCACCCACATACTCACCCACCTACTCACTCACCCACATACTCACTCACCCACCTACCCACTCACCCATCTACTAATTCACCCACCCACCAACTCACGCACCTCCTCACTCACCCACCTATTCAACCACCCACCTACTCACTCACCCACCTACACAACAACAACAACAACCGCCATTCGCCACTAAGTGGCGGTGACGTCACCACGACGCTTGTGCCAGGCCATGTGCACCCTGAGGCCACGTGAAGTGTCGAACGCCCGCTGGCAGGAGGTCACGGGGCAGACCCAGGTGCCACGGGTCGACTGACCGAGATGACCGAGATGACTGGCTGATCCACCACCTGTGCCCCCTACTGTGCCAACTTGCTGTGCTTTAGCCACCCGGCGCTCCGCTCGTTGTTGTGAGCGTCGCTCCTCCGCCCTCCGTTGTTGTTGGAGGGCGACTGCCTCCAACTGCCCAGTAGCGTCCTTCACGAGCCTCCTCCACTGAGGCCGATCTTGACACCGCTGGTACCAGTCATCGGCAAGTCCACTCAGCTCCACGTCCTCCTGTACCACATCACTCCATCTCTTCTCTAGCCCGTGCCGCGCCCGTTTAGCCCCCTCGATCCGGCCGAACAAAAGCTGTTTAGGCATGCGGTGGCTGGGCATGCGGGCTACATGACCCAGCCAACGCAGCCTTGCCTGCCGGAGGAGCTCACTGATGGGACTTTGCCCAGATCTTTCAAGGACTTGTGAGCTCCTCACACAATCCAGCCTGGTTAAACCCAGGATGGATCGTAGGCAGGCCAGCCTAAATTTTTCCAACCGGCGAAGATGCTCCACTAGGGGGGTCCACGTTTCGCAAGCGTAGAGAAGGGAGGGAATGACCGTGGCCGAGAAGACCTGAAGCTTCGTGCGGAGCGACAGACCAGGTAGCTTCCACACAGCGTTACGCAACCGATGAAAAGATATTGCCGCTCGACTGATTCGGAGTGAGACCTCTGCTGATAAACTGGAGCCGGTCATAAGCACACTGCCCAGGTATGGGAAACTCTCCACTCTCTCCACAACTGCCCCATCACCGATTGGGAGTTGTGGGGGTGGAGTGCCCGATGGTACAAAATACCCAGGCAGGTGCTTAGTTTTGGTGGGGCTGATGGTAAGGCCCCACCTCTTGGTGGCACACTCCAGTCTCAGCAGCAGCGTCTCCAACTCCTCTTCTGAATGAGCAGCTATTACCAAATCATCGGCATACATAACGTGGTTGACCAATAGGGAGCCATCCCTTGATCGCACCCGGGCGTCGATCAGCCTCCCATTATATCTGTACCAAATGGTAATTCCCCCGGTACAGCTTTTGAAGGCTTCACGAACTACGCAGTCGAAATAGATGTTAAATAATGTGGGAGCCAGAGGACATCCCTGTCGCACCCCAAGGTGTACAGGGAAAGGCTCCGACTCCCGGCCACGTAGTTTTACCCGGGCCCGCTCACCATCATGAAGGTCCTTAATGATCGTGAGCAGAGGGTCAGGGACTCCGAAAGCACGAAGAACAACCCAGAGCCCAGTCCTACTGATGGTATCATAGGCCTTGACCAGGTCAATAAAGCAGAGATGTAGGTCTTTTTGAAATTCCCTACACCTCTGCTGGAGCAGACGGACAGAAAATATGGCATCTGTGCAGGACCGCCCTTTCCTGAAACCGCATTGGGGCTCCGCAAGCCTCTCCTCAGCGTGCCTAGCAAGGCGATGTTGAATAATCCTTGCCAGGACCTTACCCGGCACACTGAGGAGTGAGATGCCCCTGTAGTTGTTACAGTCGGTACGGTCCCCCTTCTTAAAGAGGGGGACCACCAGGGCACCTACACACGCACTTACTCACCCACATACTCACTCACCTACTCACCCACATACTCACCCACCTACTCACTCGCCCACATAGTCACCCACCCACCTACTCACCCACTCATCTACTCACTCACCTACTCACCCACTTACTCACTCACTCACTCACCCACCTACTCACCCACCGACACAGTAAAACTCACTCACCCACCCACTCACGTCTCCACATTCAGTGTCTCATCAACAGCAGCCGCAGTCAGCCTCGCGCGAAGCCAGGCCGGCGAACCGACCTAAGGGGCCGTCCATAAATGACGTCACGCACCTGGGGGGGGGGGGGTCAGACATTGTAACGATGGGTGACGAGGTGGGGGGGTTGAGAAATGTGACGTCACGTCGAAATGCGCAACTTTAAATAAATATACATAACGCGTTCTGCTTAATTAAATAGACTTTTTGATAAATGTTTCCTCCCACAACATCAGAGTGCAGCGCCACATTAAATACGCACTACAATGACGATAGTTTAAAGCGATTTGAAGCATGTTTTATTTTCAAAATGGAAATCTAGTTTATTTTTTGTGGGGTGGGGGGGGGCAGAGCTTTGTGACATCATATTTGAATGGGGGGGGGGGGTGGGTCTGACTTTTTGTGACGCCGTGTGACGAGGGGGGGGGGGGTCAAAAATCGTCCAAAATTGCGTGACGTCATTTATGGACGGCCCCATATCCGGCTTTCGAAGCCACACGCAGGAGCGGACCAACAGCGCCCTCCATCCATGGCGGCCGAGGCCACGGCACCACGTGACCGTCGAGGGATGGGGCAGCCTCGTGTCGCCCTCTCGTGGCCGCCATGTCCACTGCACTCGTCTCGTCACGCTGTGGGGGGGGAGGGGCGGGTGTGGTCACGTGGTCCTACGTCACAATGGAATCGTATCTGCTCACTCCGCGTGAGATTAAGGTGACGTCGCTTTGTCCATCATCACCACACGTGTATCACTACACCTCCACCACCAAACCTCCACCAAACCTCCACCACCACCACAACCTCCTCCTCCATCACACCTCTGCCACCTCACCTCCACCATACCTCCTTCACACACCACCACCACCACCACACCTCTACCACCATCACACCTCTACCACCTCACCTCCACCATATCTCCTTCACCACACCTCCACCACCACCACAACCTCCTCCATCACACCTCTACCACCTCACCTCCACCATACCTCCTTAACCCACACACCACCACCACACCTCTACCACCATCACACCTCTACCACCTCACCTCCACCATACCTCCTTCACCACACCTCCACCACCACCACAACCTCATCCACCTCACCTCCACCAAACCTCTTCCACCACCACCTTCTCCATCACCACCGCCACCTCCTCACTACCAACTCCACCCCATCCAACAGCAGCAGCAACAGCACCGTCCATTGCGTGGGTGGGGGGGGGGGAAGAATGGTGCGGGAGCCAGGGCAGCTAACACCGTGTAAGCCACCCCCCCCCGCCCCCAACGCCTTCAAACTAAACCGCGACGTTGAAGCGCGGGGCCCCCCCAAAGCGCGGGGCCCGGGGCAGTCACCCAGATTTGCCGTGTGCCCTAAGGACAGCTTCTTGTAGCGGCAGCGGCAACGTCGATACGGGGCCTCGGTGGAGCTTACCGGACACCTGGTGTCCACCCCTGGGGTGTCCTTCTCGCGCGCGCGCCACAAATGTGTAATGCGGGCGTAAGCGACCTTCTGGATGTGACGTCACGGGGGGTGGAGCCATGTGACGTGGGTGGAAGGTTCGGGTCCTTAAGCGGGTAAACCGGAAGGGGAAGTCAGTCGGGGTGTGAGCGGAAAAGAGTGAGGCCACGCGGGCGAGTGAGAAGAGGGGGGGCACCGACGGCCATCGGGAGCCAACCCCGGAGACAGGAGGAAGCTACGGAGTGGTGTGCAGCTGCGGAGAAGACAGCCAGAAGGGCTGCGTGTTAGAGGCAGCGGTGTGGCTGCCAGGTGTGGCGGGAGAGAAGAGGGAGAGACAGCACGAGGCTGTCAGAGCTGCAGAGAGGACGAAGGAGAGAGGAGTTGCAGCGAGTACAGCCAAGGGGGGCTGTGTGAGAGTAACAGCAGCGGGGCTGCTGTTGTGGACCGGGCCGACATCGGAGTCAGCACCGTGGAGAAGCTACAGAGTAGAGACAGCCGTGTGGGAATACAGTACGAACCGAATAAAGGACACTGAGCCAGACATCGTGGTCCAGTCGTTTATTACAAATGGACAACGATACCCCTGGCTGATCCCTGCCGAGTAGATCACAAAGCCATCGTCACGCGAAATCCGTCGGACAATTGCGGTCGCCACGCCGCCTCGCACGCCCGCGTCTACGCCGCGCTTGATCTCCATCTGACTCTCTCTGCTCTGATCTCCATCTGACTCTCTCTGCTGTGATCTCCATCTGACTCTCTCTGCTCTGATTTCCATCTGTCTCTCTCAGCTCTGATCTCCATCTGACTCTCTCTGCTCTGATCTCCATCTGACTCTCTCTGCTCTGATCTCCATCTGACTCTCTCTGCTCTGATCTCCATCTGTCTCTCTCTGCTCTGATCTCCATCTGACTCTCTCTGCTCTGATCTCCATCTGACTCTCTCTGCTCTGATCTCTGTCTGACTCTCTCTGCTCTGATCTCCATCTGACTCTCTCTGCTCTGATCTCCATCTGACTCTCTCTGCTCTGATCTCCATCTGACTCTCTCTGCTCTGATCTCCATCTGACTCTCTCTGCTCTGATCTCCATCTGTCTCTCTCTGCTCTGATCTCCATCTGACTCTCTCTGCTCTGATCTCCATCTGACTCTCTCTGCTCTGATCTCTGTCTGACTCTCTCTGCTCTGATCTCCATCTGACTCTCTCTGCTCTGATCTCCATCTGACTCTCTCTGCTCTGATCTCTGTCTGACTCTCTCTGCTCTGATCTCCATCTGACTCTCTCTGATCTGATCTCCATCTGACTCTCTCTGCTCTGATCTCCATCTGACTCTCTCTGCTCTGATCTCCATCTGACTCTCTCTGATCTGATCTCCATCTGACTCTCTCTGATCTGATCTCCATCTGACTCTCTCTGCTCTGATCTCCATCTGACTCTCTCTGCTCTGATCTCCATCTGTCTCTCTCTGCTCTGATCTCCATCTGTCTCTCTCTGCTCTGATCTCCATCTGACTCTCTCTGCTCTGATCTCCATCTGACTCTCTCTGATCTGATCTCCATCTGACTCTCTCTGCTCTGATCTCCATTTGACTCTCTCTGCTCTGATCTCCATCTGACTCTCTCTGATCTGATCTCCATCTGACTCTCTCTGATCTGATCTCCATCTGACTCTCTCTGCTCTGATCTCCATCTGACTCTCTCTGCTCTGATCTCCATCTGTCTCTCTCTGCTCTGATCTCCATCTGTCTCTCTCTGCTCTGATCTCCATCTGACTCTCTCTGCTCTGATCTCCATCTGACTCTCTCTGCTCTGATCTCCATCTGTCTCTCTCTGCTCTGATCTCCATCTGACTCTCTCTGCTCTGATCTCTGTCTGACTCTCTCTGCTCTGATCTCCATCTGTCTCATCTCTGCTCTGATCTCCATCTGTCTCTCTCTTCTCTGATCTACATCTGACTCTCACTGCTCTGATCTCCATCTGACTCTCTCTGCTCTGATCTCCATCTGACTCTCACTGCTCTGATCTCCATCTGACTCTCTCTGCTCTGATCTCCATCTGACTCTCTCTGATCTGATCTCCATCTGACTCTCTCTGCTCTGATCTCCATCTGACTCTCTCTGCTCTGATCTCCATCTGACTCTCTCTGATCTGATCTCCATCTGACTCTCTCTGATCTGATCTCCATCTGACTCTCTCTGATCTGATCTCCATCTGACTCTCTCTGATCTGATCTCCATCTGACTCTCTCTGCTCTGATCTCCATCTGACTCTCTCTGCTCTGATCTCCATCTGTCTCTCTCTGCTCTGATCTCCATCTGTCTCTCTCTGCTCTGATCTCCATCTGACTCTCTCTGCTCTGATCTCCATCTGACTCTCTCTGATCTGATCTCCATCTGACTCTCTCTGCTCTGATCTCCATTTGACTCTCTCTGCTCTGATCTCCATCTGACTCTCTCTGATCTGATCTCCATCTGACTCTCTCTGATCTGATCTCCATCTGACTCTCTCTGCTCTGATCTCCATCTGACTCTCTCTGCTCTGATCTCCATCTGTCTCTCTCTGCTCTGATCTCCATCTGTCTCTCTCTGCTCTGATCTCCATCTGACTCTCTCTGCTCTGATCTCCATCTGACTCTCTCTGCTCTGATCTCCATCTGTCTCTCTCTGCTCTGATCTCCATCTGACTCTCTCTGCTCTGATCTCTGTCTGACTCTCTCTGCTCTGATCTCCATCTGTCTCTCTCTGCTCTGATCTCCATCTGTCTCTCTCTTCTCTGATCTCCATCTGACTCTCACTGCTCTGATCTCCATCTGACTCTCTCTGCTCTGATCTCCATCTGACTCTCACTGCTCTGATCTCCATCTGTCTCTCTCTGTTCTGATCTCCATCTGTCTCTCTCTGCTCTGATCTCCATCTGACTCTCTCTGCTCTGATCTCCATCTGTCTCTCTCTGCTCTGATCTCCATCTGTCTCTCTCTGCTCTGATCTCCATCTGACTCTCTCTGCTCTGATCTCAATCTGACTCTCTCTGCTCTGATCTCCATCTGTCTCTCTCTGCTCTGATCTCCATCTGACTCTCTCTGCTCTGATCTCTGTCTGACTCTCTCTGCTCTGATCTCCATCTGTCTCTCTCTGCTCTGATCTCCATCTGTCTCTCTCTTCTCTGATCTCCATCTGACTCTCACTGCTCTGATCTCCATCTGACTCTCTCTGCTCTGATCTCCATCTGACTCTCACTGCTCTGATCTCCATCTGTCTCTCTCTGTTCTGATCTCCATCTGTCTCTCTCTGCTCTGATCTCCATCTGACTCTCTCTGCTCTGATCTCCATCTGTCTCTCTCTGCTCTGATCTCCATCTGTCTCTCTCTGCTCTGGTCTCCATCTGACTCTCTCTGTTCTGATCTCCATCTGACTCTCTCTGCTCTGATCTCCATCTGACTCTCTCTGCTCTGATCTCCATCTGACTCTCTCTGCTCTGATCTCCATCTGTCTCTCTCTGCTCTGATCTCCATCTGACTCTCTCTGCTCTGATCTCCATCTGACTCTCTCTGCTCTGATCTCCATCTGACTCTCTCTGCTCTGATCTCCATCTGTCTCTCTCTGCTCTGATCTCCATCTGACTCTCTCTGCTCTGATCTCCATCTGTCTCTCTCTGCTCTGATCTCCATCTGACTCTCTCTGCTCTGATCTCTGTCTGACTCTCTCTGCTCTGATCTCCATCTGTCTCTCTCTGCTCTGATCTCCATCTGACTCTCACTGCTCTGATCTCCATCTGTCTCTCTCTGTTCTGATCTCCATCTGTCTCTCTCTGCTCTGATCTCCATCTGACTCTCTCTGCTCTGATCTCCATCTGTCTCTCTCTGTTCTGATCTCCATCTGTCTCTCACTGCTCTGATCTCCATCTGTCTCTCTCTGCTCTGATCTCCATCTGACTCTCTCTGCTCTGATCTCCATCTGACTCTCTCTGCTCTGATCTCCATCTGTCTCTCTCTGCTCTGATCTCCATCTGACTCTCTCTGCTCTGATCTCTGTCTGACTCTCTCTGCTCTGATCTCCATCTGTCTCTCTCTGCTCTGATCTCCATCTGTCTCTCTCTTCTCTGATCTCCATCTGACTCTCTCTGCTCTGATCTCTGTCTGACTCTCTCTGCTCTGATCTCCATCTGTCTCTCTCTGCTCTGATCTCCATCTGACTCTCACTGCTCTGATCTCCATCTGTCTCTCTCTGTTCTGATCTCCATCTGTCTCTCTCTGCTCTGATCTCCATCTGACTCTCTCTGCTCTGATCTCCATCTGTCTCTCTCTGTTCTGATCTCCATCTGTCTCTCACTGCTCTGATCTCCATCTGTCTCTCTCTGCTCTGATCTCCATCTGACTCTCTCTGCTCTGATCTCCATCTGACTCTCTCTGCTCTGATCTCCATCTGTCTCTCTCTGCTCTGATCTCCATCCGACTCTCTCTGCTCTGATCTCTGTCTGACTCTCTCTGCTCTGATCTCCATCTGTCTCTCTCTGCTCTGATCTCCATCTGTCTCTCTCTTCTCTGATCTCCATCTGACTCTCACTGCTCTGATCTCCATCTGACTCTCTCTGCTCTGATCTCCATCTGACTCTCACTGCTCTGATCTCCATCTGACTCTCTCTGCTCTGATCTCTGTCTGACTCTCTCTGCTCTGATCTCCATCTGTCTCTCTCTGCTCTGATCTCCATCTGACTCTCTCTGCTCTGATCTCCATCTGTCTCTCTCTGCTCTGATCTCCATCTGTCTCTCTCTGCTCTGATCTCCATCTGACTCTCTCTGTTCTGATCTCCATCTGACTCTCTCTGCTCTGATCTCCATCTGACTCTCTCTGCTCTGATCTCCATCTGACTCTCTCTGCTCTGATCTCCATCTGTCTCTCTCTGCTCTGATCTCCATCTGACTCTCTCTGCTCTGATCTCCATCTGACTCTCTCTGCTCTGATCTCCATCTGTCTCTCTCTGCTCTGATCTCCATCTGACTCTCTCTGCTCTGATCTCTGTCTGACTCTCTCTGCTCTGATCTCCATCTGTCTCTCTCTGCTCTGATCTCCATCTGTCTCTCTCTTCTCTGATCTCCATCTGACTCTCACTGCTCTGATCTCCATCTGACTCTCTCTGCTCTGATCTCCATCTGACTCTCACTGCTCTGATCTCCATCTGACTCTCTCTGCTCTGATCTCCATCTGTCTCTCTCTGCTCTGATCTCTGTCTGACTCTCTCTGCTCTGATCTCCATCTGTCTCTCTCTGCTCTGATCTCTGTCTGACTCTCACTGCTCTGATCTCCATCTGACTCTCTCTGCTCTGATCTCCATCTGACTCTCTCTGCTCTGATCTCTGTCTGACTCTCTCTGCTCTGATCTCCATCTGTCTCTCTCTGCTCTGATCTCCATCTGTCTCTCTCTTCTCTGATCTCCATCTGACTCTCACTGCTCTGATCTCCATCTGACTCTCTCTGCTCTGATCTCCATCTGACTCTCACTGCTCTGATCTCCATCTGACTCTCACTGCTCTGATCTCCATCTGTCTCTCTCTGCTCTGATCTCCATCTGTCTCTCTCTTCTCTGATCTCCATCTGACTCTCACTGCTCTGATCTCCATCTGACTCTCTCTGCTCTGATCTCCATCTGACTCTCACTGCTCTGATCTCCATCTGTCTCTCTCTGCTCTGATCTCCATCTGTCTCTCTCTGCTTTGATCTCCATCTGTCTCTCTCTGCTCTGATCTCCATCTGTCTCTCTCTGCTCTGATCTCCATCTGACTCTCTCTGTTCTGATCTCTGTCTGTCTCTCTCTGTTCTGATCTCCTTCTGACTCTCTCTGCTCTGAGATCAGAGCAGAGAGAGACAGATGGAGCCGGGTACGGGTACGGGTACCCGTTACCTACCCGTACCCTACCCGAAATGAGTGACAAACGGTGACTCACCAGTGACTCGCGGCCTACCCGTACCCGTACCCGGCCGCACCAGGGTCGCAAACGGCTACCCGGCTACCCGTACCCGGCCGGGTACGGGTAGCCGGGTATCGGGTAGGGTACGGGTATCGGGTACCCGGTTGCAACCTCTGGTGCGTGTGCGGGCGGGCGGGCGGGCTGCCCTCCGTCAGACGCCCCACCACGTGGGCTTGTTGAGCGTTCACGTGACCACACACAGACAGCGTCGTGAGAGAGCCTAGGGGATGATCCCCGGGTTGTTGTTGTTGTTTTATTATTATTTTATTACACAGCTTTTATTAACTCACTCTGTTGTATCCTCAAATCTTACAACTCAATTTTAACCCACTTCCCAATGTGGTATCGACTGCAAACTTGGTATGCTTATGTCATACAGATGACAATACTATTTTCAACCATTACAAATAAAAAAAATATATTTTTTTAAAGATTATTTTTTATACGTTATGCTTAGGCTTGGGTCTAATTGTCCACGGTAAGCTGACGTTGGCTGTAATTGACCACGGTCCTTTACGTTATGGCAAGCTTCGGGCCACTTCCTGGAGTCGTGGAGTTCTTCCATTACTCGTACGGTACATTTCATTAAAGCGTGTTTTTAAAAAAGTTTTTTAATAAGTTTTTTAAAAAGTTTTTTAAAAAGTTTTTAAAAATATTACTTATTTTTTTTTTCCTTCCACGACGCCCTAAATCGCATCCACCACACCAGACCATGGCAAGCGGTAGCTGCGGGGCACCTGATGCACGAATGGAAGATACTTACTCTTAGTTTTTTCGGTAAAGTCACGTAGGTAAAAAAATGAAATAAAAATGAATAAAAATTAAAAATGTTAAAAATGAAATTAAAATTAATAAAAATAAAATTAAAATTAATAAAATTAAAATTAATACTAATACAATTAATAAAAATAAAATGTTAATTCTATTTTTTACCTACGTGACTTTACCGAAAAAACTATGAGTATGAATCCTTGCAGTCACGAAAGCTTCAAATCTAGAATGGAAGATGAATGCGTAAAAGCAAAACAACAACAACAACAACAACTCTCCAGTAGTTGTGTGGCTACTGTGGTCATCCAGAACAGGACGCCCTAGCAACGTACATTGATGCAGTGCCCCCAAATACACAAACACGGAGAGGTAATTGATCACGACGACGATGATTCACTACTCCGCTGCTGCTCTTGACTCGATCGAGTGACTCATGGAGCCAGCTATGGCTGCAGAGTTTGGTAGTGCATGTTGTTGACGTCGTTTATTGTGAAGATTCGGTCACAGTTCCTATGATCACTGTTGTTTCATTGCTTTTATGGCTTTATTTTGGTGATTTTCGAAAAGTTGTTTGGTTTGGCCATGTTTGTTTGTGGTAGTACAGAGTTAGACTGATGGCCTTAATCTAAGTTGTCTTGTGGTTGTTGTTGTTGTTTGACTTGCATCCCACTGGGATATTTGCACACAGCGTTGGTGTACAGTGCTTTTTCTGCAATATTTTGCTGTCTTTTCTTGGATTTTCTGTTTGCGCATAGTCACTTTAAGATGTTTTTTGTTCATGTTTTAGTTTTTTGTTTGTTGCGGTTGCACCCGATTCAAGAGCCGAATGGCTCACAGGGCTATACCTAATAAATGAACTTTGAACTTTGTTATTCTGGGCTTGTCACTGCATCGACATCACGGCCAACACCAGTGACGACTATTTGAAACCGGTCTTGGGCTTCCCCGAGGTCGACATCGCCACTGGGGAGACAAAGGCGGCCGGGCGCGAGGCTGCCCCCCCCCCCCCCATCGGGTTGCCGTGCCGGCCTTCATAGGTGCTGCTCGCTAACACCACTTGCCCCAACAGTCTGTTCAAGGCTATACGGGGGACCTTTGTCTTTGTGCTGAACTATGGGGAGCGGGCGTGCAGCGGTTAGCGCCACGCTGCGCTACGAACCCGTCGACCCGAGTTCGATTCCCGCTCACGACCACCAACACCGGGTGACGATTATCTGCACCGGTTCCTGGGTCTCACCTAGGTCGACTCAGCCTCAAATGAGTACCTGGTGCGGTGTGTGGTAAACATCGCCACTGGGGAGACAAAGGCGGCCGGGCGTGGTGCTGGCCACACACCTCCAACAGCAGTGGTCTTCATCTTCGCTGCTGCTCGCTCACAGCACTTGCCCCTACAGTCTCAGGGGTGGGGAACGTCCGGCCCGCGGGCCGTACGAGGCCCTCGGGCCGTACGAGGCCCGCGGGCCGTACGAGGCCCTCGGGCCGTACGAGGCCCGCGGGCCGTACGAGGCCCTCGGGCCGTACGAGGCCCTCGGGCCGTACGAGGCCCTCGGGCCATACGAGGCCCGCGGGCCGTACGAGGCCCGCGAAATCATCTGGGTCTGGCCCTGCCAAAGGTAACCGCAGGCGAGACTCCAAATTCAACAAATCTAGGAGCAAACCTGGAAGAGCAGTTGCGAGTAGCAGCAGCAACATCATCAATTACTCTGTGGTTATTTCGGTAAAGTCACGTATGAAGAGAAAGTAATCAATTAAATACTAGCATACGACGTTTCGATTGCAACACAAGCAATCATCATCATCAGGTATAAATGAAATAGAAACACAAATCTAGTAGACTTAGACATGTAATGTAATGCAACAGAGAGTCGGATAACGTAACAGTCAACACCCTACCTATACACCACTACACTACACACTACGACACTACACCACTACACTACACACTACACTATACACTACTACACTACACTACACACTACAATACACTACTACACTATACACTACACTATACACTACTACACTACACTACAAACTACAATACACTACTACACTATACACTACTACACTACACTACACACTACAATACACTACTACACTACACTATACACTACTATACTACACTATACACTACTATACACTACACACTACTACAACAGAGAGTCGGATAACATAACAGTCAACAACCTACCTGGTTGATTACGTTCTTCCTGAGAATGCTAAATTTGAAAGAGAAATAAAACACAGAACCAGAGACATACAGACAGACATATAAGCAGACAGATATCACAGAGATACATAGAGAGAGACAAAGATAGGCACACAGAGAACATCGTCAACACCAGCTAACATCACCACACGCCTCGCCAGAGAGAAGCGGTTCCAGCCCATCGCATTAGGGGTGAGTTCATTAAATGTTTGACCAAATATAACAAGGCAAACTTTTAAGTTGATAACTTTGTATGGCGCGCAAATGATGTTGTAAATATCCAAATGGCCCTTGGCAGAAAAAAGGTTCCCCACCCCTGAAAGTTTAAAAGCTACATGGGGGACAACAATACATCTCAACACAATCGTAATAAACACCCGTGGGCTTTGGAAGGAGACAACATAAATGTGTGTGTGTGACGTTTCGGGCAACGACCCTACCACCGCGGCACATGGAACATTCATTCTAGAAGGGAAATAATAAAATAATAAAAATAACACATAATAAAATAATTCTCACGACGTTTCGACCTGTTCTTCACCTGAGGACGGCTGCTTGCGTTGTGGCCGAAACGTCGTGAGAATTATTTGATGATGTTTAATTTTTTATTATTTTTTATTTCCCTTCTACGTGACTTTACCGAAAGAACCAAGGAGATGAATCCTTGCAGTCACGAAAGCGTTAAATCGAAATTCATTCTAGATTTGAAGTTTTCGTGACGGCAAGGATTCGTACTCTTTGTTTTTTTCGGTAAAGTCACGTAGATGAAAAGTTAAAATAAATTAAATCACGACGTTTCGGAGGCAACACAAGCTTCCGTCTTCAGGTGGAACCGTCACAGCAAAATCACTGTATCATTCGTTGCACGGTCTGCTTTTTTTTGTTGTTGTGGTAACTAATCACCAAATCCTGCTCCAGTATTTTTTGTTAGTTTATTACCTTTGGAATTCTAAGAATGTCGCTCAAAGCTACGAGCGTTCCGCTTTCGTGTTAATCAAATCCCGAAAGCCCTTAGGAGGATTTTCTAATACAAACACGCTTCCATAATAGAGCTATCTTTAAGGGTTATAAATGTGTCGTTAAACCCGCCACCACCCGACGCAGCCAACGAACAAGAGGTTTGCCACGTAAACAAAACCGTGCCCATCGGTGACTCGTTCAGCACTACACCGAATGTTGTGCGTTGGAGAGTCAAACCCACAACAACATTTACACATTCCAGCACCGTGACGTTTCGCCGGTAATTAACTTCACGATTTGAACGCCAAAGCATCGAAAGAGGCCCTAGGGGGTCCCGGGATGAGGCCAGTTGCCAGGCCGGCGTGCCTCCCAGACGGAGGTCGCAACCGGGCACCCGATACCCGTACCCTACCCGATACCCCGCTACCCGTACCCGGCCGGGTACGGGTACCCGTTTGCGACCCTGGTGCGACCAGGTACGGGTACGGGTAGGCCGTGAGTCACTGGTGAGTCACCGTTTGTCACTCATTTCTCAACGTCTTGTCTCTTCTCACAATTCAAGCTCCTAGAATCAACCCACCCGCGCCTGCAACGTGGCTTCATCCCAGAGGTCGCAACCGGGTTTCCCGACACCCGTACCCTACCTGATACCCGGCTACCCGTACCCGGCCAGGATACGGGTACGGGTACCCGTTTGCGACCCTGGTGCGACCGGGTACGGATACGGGTAGGCCGTGAGTCACTGGCGAGTCACCGTTTGTCACTCATTTCCCAACGTCTTGTCTCTTCTCACATTTCAAGTTCCTAGAATCAACCCACCCGCGCCTGCAACGTGGCTTCATCCCAGAGGTCGCAATCGGGTACTCGTACCCTACCCGATACCCGGCCGGGTACGGCTAGCCGGGCATCGGGTTGGGTACGGGTACCCGTTTGCGACCCTGGTGCGGCCGGGTACGGGTACGGGTAAGGAATCAAAACCCATTTGCGACCTCTGCTCCCAGGTTGGTTTGCTGGACGGGCCCTGCCCTGGGGAGGGATTTTCAAGTTCAAGTTTAAGTTTATTTATTAGGTGTAGCCCTGTGAGCCATTCGGCTCTTGAATCGGGTGCAACCGCAACAAACAAAAAACAAAAACAAGAACAAAAAAACATCTTAATGTGCTTTCATGGCTTTATTTTGGTGATTTCGAAAAGTGTATGGGTTTGGCCATGTTTGTTTGTTGTAGTACGGAGTTAAACTGATGGCCTTAATCTAAGTTGTCTTGTGGTTGTTGCTGTTGTTTGACTTTCGTGGCTTTATTTTGGCGATTTCGAAAAGTGTATGAGTTTAGCCATGTTTGTGTTGTTGTAGTACGGAGTTAGACTGATGGCCTTAATCTAAGTTGTCTTGTGGTTGTTGTTGTTGTTTGACTTGCATCCCACTGGGATTGTTGCACACAGCGTTGGTGTACACGGTGCTTTTTTCTGCAATATTTTGCCTCTTTTCTTGGATTTTCTGTTTGCACTCGGTCACATATTCACTTTAAGATGTGTTTTTGTTCATGTTTTAGTTTTTTGTTTGTTGCGGTTGCACCCGATTCAAGAGCCGAATGGCTCACAGGGCTACACCTAATAAATGAACTTGAACTTGACTAAGTGCAAACAGAAAATCCAAGAAAAGACAGCAAAATATTGCAGAAAAATCACCGGACACCAACGCTGGTGTGCAAATTTCCCAGTGGGATGCAAGTCAAATAACAACAACAACAACAACCACAAGACAACTTAGATTCAAGCAATCAGTCTAACTCTGTACTACAACAAACAAACGTGGCCAAACCAATACACTTTTCGAAAATCACCAAAATAAAGCCATGAACGCGATCTAACCCGAACGAACACCTGTTTCATTGATAATATCGGGCGCGAAAGACTAACTCTGCCAGAGATGTGTTTTTTGACCGGTCCAAAGCCAGGATAAAGGTGGAGGGTTTGGCGTCTGTTGGCAACTGGACGTGAAACTCTGAAGCCCAGAACATGAAAAGTCCGATGCTCTTTGTGTCTTTCGGTAAAGTCACGTTGGTATCAAATAAAATCAATCACGACGTTTCATGGATGGCCCCATATGCCTACAAAAGGCATTTATTTTTGGAACCTGTTGGATCAACTTTATATAACTTGTTGATAAATGACGTCACGCGATTTTGGACGATTTTTGACCCCTCCCCCCACCCCCCCCCCCCCTGGTCACACGGCGTCACAAAAAGTCAGACCCCCCTCAAATATGACGTCACAAAGCTCTGCCCCACCCCCCCCCCAAAACAATAAAAAAAATGCTTCAAATCTCGATTTAAAGCTTTCGTGACTGCAGGGATTCATCTTCTTGGTTCTTTCGGTAAAGTCACGTAGAAGGGAAATAATAAAATAATAAAAATAAAATATAAAACAACTCAGACGCTGTCGCCTCGACAGACCTGTTCTTCACCTGAGGACGGCTGCTTGCGTTGTGGCCGAAACGTCGTGAGAATTATTTTATGATGTTTTATTTTTATTATTTTATTATTTCCCTTCTACGTGACTTTACCGAAAGAACCAAGAATATGCTTCAAATCGCTTTAAACTATTGTCATTGTAGTGCGTATTTAATGTGGCGCTGCACTCTGATGTTGTAGAAGAAAACATTTATTAAAAAGTCTATTTCATTAAGAAGAACTATATTTATTTAAAGTTGCGCATTTTGATGTGACGTCACATTTCTCACCCCCCCCCCCCCTCGTCACACATCGTCACAAATGTCAGAACCCCCCCCCCCCCCCTTTAGGTGCGTGACGTCATTTATGGACGGCCCCTAATGTAATTTAGTTGACGGGACCAACGGGACGCCGGGCTTTTATAATAGGTTTTAAAAGTTCAGCTCCCCCCCCAACCCTCACGCTCATCAAATCTCACTCCTCCTGACGAAGGCCCATTGTCTGAAACGTCGGCAGACGTGTAATTCCTGCGAGAGAGTTGCAGCTGATGATTGTGACGTCACCGCGCAGCGCAAGCTCGGTGCAAAGTGGTGCGTGGTGACGTCACCACGCCTCACGGGACCCTATTTCAATGGTGCGCGATGACGTCACCACGTCGCACGGGACCCGATTTCAATGGTGCGCGCTGACGTCACCACGCCGCACGGGACCCGATTTAAATGGTGCGCGCTGACGTCACCACGTCGCACGGGACCCGATTTCAATGGTGCGCGCTGACGTCACCACGCCGCACGGGACCCGATTTAAATGGTGCGCGCTGACGTCACCACGTCGCACGGGACCCGATTTAAATGGTGCGCGCTGACGTCACCACGTCGCACGGGACCCGATTTAAATGGTGCGCGCTGACGTCACCACGTCGCACGGGATCCGATTTAAATGGTGCGCGCTGACGTCACCACGTCGCACGGGACCCGATTTAAATGGTGCGCGCTGACGTCACCACGTCGCACGGGACCCGATTTAAATGGTGCGCGCTGACGTCACCACGTCGCACGGGACCCGATTTAAATGGTGCGCGCTGACGTCACCACGTCGCACGGGATCCGATTTAAATGGTGCGCGCTGACGTCACCACGTCGCACGGGACCCGATTTAAATGGTGCGCGCTGACGTCACCACGTCGCACGGGACCCGATTTAAATGGTGCGCGCTGACGTCACCACGTCGCACGGGACCCGATTTAAATGGTGCGCGCTGACGTCACCACGTCGCACGGGCGCGTTTGAAATTGTGCGCGATGACGTCACCACGTCGCACGGGACCGGTCAAATGGTGCGTGGTGACGTCACCACGCCGCACGGGACCCCGGTCGGGACGAAAACGTCACCCGACCTTTACACGGACCACTTTGAAACGTGTGTTGTGACGTCACCGCAAACGCACGACGACTAATTACGCTCCCGCGCGATGACGTCACCACGCCCAAGGTGAATCGGCCACCGTGCGTGATGACGTCAGAACACCGCCCAAGGGGGTCACTTTGTGCGTGATATCACGAGACGCGCGCTAATGTGCGCGATGACGTCACGACGCACGGGGGGGGGGGTTGAGCATCGTGACGTCACGAAGCAACGACCCGAAGACGCGAACAGACAGAGCGCGATGACGTCCGAAGAAGGAAGTTGGGGTGGGGGCTTTGCGCGATGACGTCACGACGCACGGGAGGGGGGGAGGGGTACGAGCCTCGTGACGTCACGACGCAACGATCCGAAGAGACAGCGCGCGATGACGTCCTGAGATTGAAGTGTGGTGGGGGGTGTATGTATGCGGGGGGAGGAGCTGGCTATGCGTGATGACGTCACCACGCACAGAGTGTGTGTGTGGAGTGTGTGTGTGCGGAGGGAGGGGCTGGCTCTGCGTGATGACGTCACGACGCACACAGTGTGTGTATGCGGGGGGAGGGGCTGGCTCTGCGTGATGACGTCACGACGCACACAGTGTGTGTGCCGGGGGAGGGACTGGTTATGCGTGATGACGTCACGACGCACACAGTGTGTGGGGGGAGGGGCTGGCTATGCGTGATGACGTCACGACGCACACATTGTGTGTGCCGGGGGAGGGACTGGTTATGCGTGATGACGTCACGACGCACACAGTGTGTGGGGGGGAGGGGCTGGCTATGCGTGATGACGTCACGACGCACACATTGTGTGTGCGGGGGGAGGGGCTGGCTATGCGTGATGACGTCACGACGCACACAGTGTGAGTGGGTGGGAGGGGCTGGCTCTGCGTGATGACGTCACGACGCACACAGTGTGTGGGGGGGAGGGGCTGGCTATGCGTGATGACGTCACGACGCACACATTGTGTGTGCGGGGGGAGGGGCTGGTTCTGCGTGATGACGTCACGACGCACACAGTGTGAGTGGGGGGGAGGGGCTGGTTCTGCGTGATGACGTCACGACGCACACAGTGTGAGTGGGTGGGAGGGGCTGGCTCTGCGTGATGACGTCACGACGCACACAGTGTATGTGTGTGTGGGGTGTGTGGGGGGTGTGTGTGTGTCGTGGGTGTTCGAGCCGAGTGACGTACACCGCGATGACGTCACCGAGCCTCTATAAATATCGCGGCGCGCGCGTCTCGCGGCGGTAGTCGAGCGAGCGACGAGCGAGGAAGGAAAGAAAGGAAGGAAGGAAAGGAAGGAAGGAGGCGAGTAGGAGAGAGCGAGAGAGAGGAGGCGTCACCACCACCACCAGCAGCAGCACCACAAGGGCGGAATGGCGACTCGTATCCACGTACCCGGCTCGCCCACCGTGCCCAAGCTGCCCGTGTTCGTGCACGAGCACGACTTGGAGGCGGGAGCCCTGCAGCTGCTCAAACACGTGAGGCCCGAGTGGAAACCGGCGGACGTGAACATGAAGGTATTGTTTATATACATTATAGATACATTATAGATACATTATATATATTATTGTTTTATTTTTATTATTTTATTACTTCCATTCTACGTGATGACTTTACCGAAAGAACCAAGAAGATGAATCCCTGCAGTCACGAAAGCTTTAAATCGAAACATTATATATACATTATATATACATTATATAAAGATCCCCCGTATAGCCTTAACAGACTGTAGGGGCAAGTGCTGTTAGCGAGCAGCACCTATGAAGGCCGGCACGGCACACGAGGGGGTGGGTGGCCAGCACCACGCCCGGCCGCCTTTGTCTCCCCAGTGGCGATGTTTACTACACACCGCACCAGATACTCATTTGAGGCTGAGTCGACCTAGGGGAGGCCCAGGACCGGTTCAGATAATCGTCACCGGTGTTAGCCGTGAGCGGGAATCGAACCAGGGTCGCCAGGTTCATAGCGCAGCGCGCTAACCGCTGCACCACCGCTCCCCACATACATTATATATACACTATATATACATTATATATACATTATATACACACACGCTTATGCTTCTCTTCACCTCGCCACCCGTCAACGGGTCGTCTCGTCGTCCTTAAAACACATTTTTTATTTTTTCGCGTCTCTGATGTAGCTGTCACCACTACCGCCGATGTCGTTTCTACGTTTCTAGCCGCAGCCGCCACTCGCCGTTCCCAGCTACACTCGCGCCTCGGTTAGCCGGGGAAGGGAGCGAGTACCACCATCACCACCATCACCACCATCATCATCACCACCATCATCATCACCATCATCATCATCACCACCACCACCATCATCATCACCACCACCATCATCATCATCACCACCACCATCATCATCATCACCACCATCATCATCATCACCACCATCATCATCATCACCACCATCATCATCATCATCACCACCATCATCATCATCACCACCATCATCATCATCATCATCACCACCATCATCATCACCACCACCACCACCATCATCATCACCACCACTACCACCATCACCACCACCATCACCACCACCCCCCAGAGTCTCGGCCTCCTCCCCACGTCAACCACCCCACCCCTATACGGGGGATGTTTTACAAACCCACGGTCCCCCCCAACCCAGCGTCACCACTCTCCCTATCCGCGCTACGATATCTACCGGCTCTGTCGGTCACGTGGCGTCGGGGCAGACCATCCTCTCCCCCCCGCCCCCCGCGTGATCGCGGCTCAGCCAATGGGAGGTGAGCGGGGGCGGTGGTGGGGGGGGGCTGTGACGTCACCCCATTCCCCCCCCCTAAGGTCTCGTCCGTTGCCATGGGAACGGACTTGAACTTGAGGCCTATGCGAACCATTTTAACGTTTGTTGTGAACTAAGACCGAAACTAAATGTGTAAAACATTACATTTAATTACCAGGGTAAGGGTCTCGAACCCAGATGAACTACGCAGCTGTTTGACAGAGGCGATGGCGCGTCTTGTGGAACATTTCTAGCAGCCGAATGGCCCCCAAACAGATAAACTCATGAATTTAACACGTGTAAGGCTTTCGCGACCGATATTATTCATAATAAAGGTGTTTTGGGTCAGATCGCGTTATTTATAAATGTGTCGTAACCCTCCACCACCCGACACGGCCAAGCTGTTGTTGATTCTCTCTTCAGCACACCACCGGTGGGCTAAAGAAGTCCATTAATTTGTCCTTTGAAAAACGTGACACATTGTTTTACTGTTTGGCCGTTTCGGGTGGTGGAGGGTTACGACACATTTATAAATAACGCGATCTGACCCAAAACACCTTGATTATGATAGGAACCCATCATAACAATTGTGCACGGCCCACTGGTCTCGTACGTGCATAACAATATATGTATCTAAACGCACACACACTCGCAGACGACATCATTATACTAGCACCACACGCAAACAGGAAATCTCGTTGCTTTACGATGTTCTGTGTTCATATTTAGTTTGTTGCGGTTGCAACCTGAACCTTAAGAGCCGCATGGCTCACAGGGATATACCTCATGAATGAACTTGAACTTGACTCCACGAGCACAACCACTAGCAAGGCCACTGTGTCTCCACTAGCACAACCACTAGCAAGGCCACTGTGTCTCCACTAGCACAACCACTAGCAAGGCCACTGTCTCTCCACTAGCACAACCACTAGCAAGGCCACTGTGTCTCTACTAGCACAACCACTAGCAAGGCCACTGTCTCTCCACTAGCACAACCACTAGCAAGGCCACTGTGTCTCTACTAGCACAACCACTAGCAAGGCCACTGTCTCCACTAGCACAACCACTAGCAAGGCCACTGTGTCTCTACTAGCACAACCACTAGCAAGGCCACTGTCTCCACTAGCACAACCTCTAGCAAGGCCACTGTCTCCACTAGCACAACCACTAGCAAGGCCACTGTGTCTCCACTAGCACAACCACTAGCAAGGCCACTGTGTCTCCACTAGCACAACCACTAGCAAGGCCACTGTCTCCACGAGCACAACCACTAGCAAGGCCACTGTGTCTCCACTAGCACAACCACTAGCAAGGCCACTGTCTCCACTAGCACAACCACTAGCAAGGCCACTGTGTCTCTACTAGCACAACCACTAGCAAGGCTACTGTGTCTCCACTAGCACAACCACTAGCAAGGCCACTGTGTCTCCACTAGCACAACCACTAGCAAGGCCACTGTGTCTCCACTACCACAACCACTAGCAAGGCCTCTGTGTCTCCACTGTGTCTCTACTAGCACAACCACTAGCAAGGCCACTGTGTCTCTACTTGCACAACCACTAGCAAGGCCACTGTGTCTCCACTAGCACAACCACTAGCAAGGCCACTGTGTCTCCACTAGCACAACCACTACCAAGGCCACTGTGTCTCTACTAGCACAACCACTAGCAAGGCCACTGTCTCCACTAGCACAACCACTAGCAAGGCCACTGTGTCTCCACTAGCACAACCACTAGCAAGGCCACTGTCTCCACTAGCACAACCACTAGCAAGGCCACTGTGTCTCCACTAGCACAACCACTAGCAAGGCCACTGTGTCTCCACTAGCACAACCACTAGCAAGGCCACTGTGTCTCCACTAGCACAACCACAAGCAAGGCCACTGTGTCTCCACTAGCACAACCACTAGCAAGGCCACTGTGTCTCCACTAGCACAACCACTAGCAAGGCCACTGTGTCTCTACTAGCACAACCACTAGCAAGGCCACTGTCTCTACTAGCACAACCACTAGCAAGGCCACTGTGTCTCTACTAGCACAACCACTAGCAAGGCCACTGTGTCTCCACTAGCACAACCACTAACAAGGCGACTGTGTCTCCACTAGCACAACCACTAGCAAGGCCACTGTGTCTCCACTAGCACAACCACTAGCAAGGCCACTGTGTCTCCTAGCACAACCACTAGCAAGGCCACTGTGTCTCCACTAGCACAACCACTAGCAAGGCCTCTGTGTCTCCACTAGCACAACCACTAGCAAGGCCACTGTGTCTCTACTAGCACAACCTCTAGCAATGCCACTGTGTCTCTACTAGCACAACCACTAGCAAGGCCACTGTCTCCACTACCACAACCACTAGCAAGGCCACTGTGTCTCCACTAGCACAACCACTAGCAAGGCCACTGTGTCTCCACTACCACAACCACTAGCAAGGCCTCTGTGTCTCCACTAGAACAACCACTAGCAAGGCCACTGTGTCTCTACTAGCACAACCACTAGCAAGGCCACTGTGTCTCCACTAGCACAACCACTAACAAGGCCACTGTGTCTCCACTAGCACAACCACTAACAAGGCCACTGTGTCTCCACTAGCACAACCACTAGCAAGGCCACTATGTCTCCACCAGCACAACCACTAGCAAGGCCACTGTGTCTCCACCAGCACAACCACTAGCAAGGCCACTGTCTCTACTAGCACAACCACTAGCAAGGCCACTGTGTCTCCACTAGCACAACCACTAGCAAGGCCACTGTGTCTCCACTAGCACAACCACTAGCAAGGCCACTGTGTCTCCACTAGCACAACCACTAGCAAGGCCACTGTGTCTCCACTAGCACAACCACTAACAAGGCCACTGTGTCTCCACTAGCACAACCACTAGCAAGGCCACTGTGTCTCCACCAGCACAACCTCTAGCAAGGCCACTGTGTCTCCACTAGCACAACCACTAGCAAGGCCACTGTGTCTCCACCAGCACAACCACTAGCAAGGCCACTGTGTCTCCACCAGCACAACCACTAGCAAGGCCACTGTGTCTCCACCAGCACAACCACTAGCAAGGCCACTGTCTCTACTAGCACAACCACTAGCAAGGCCACTGTGTCTCCACTAGCACAACCACTAGCAAGGCCACTGTGTCTCCACTAGCACAACCACTAGCAAGGCCACTGTGTCTCTACTAGCACAACCACTAGCAAGGCCACTGTGTCTCCACTAGCACAACCACTAGCAAGGCCACTGTGTCTCTACTAACTAGCACAACCACTAGCAAGGCCACTGTGTCTCTACTAACTAGCACAACCACTAGCAAGGCCACTGTGTCTCCACTAGCACAACCACTAGCAAGGCCACTGTGTCTCCACTAGCACAACCACTAGCAAGGCCACTGTGTCTCTACTAGCACAACCACTAGCAAGGCCACTGTGTCTCCACTAGCACAACCACTAGCAAGGCCACTGTGTCTCCACTACCACAACTACTAGCAAAGCCACTGTGTCTCTACTTGCACAACCACTAGCAAGGCCACTGTGTCTCCACTAGCACAACCACTAGCAAGGCCACTGTGTCTCTACTAGCACAACCACTAGCAAGGCCACTGTCTCCACTAGCACAACCACTAGTAAGGCCACTGTCTCCACTAGCACAACCACTAGCAAGGCCACTGTCTCCACTAGCACAACCACTAGCAAGGCCACTGTCTCTCCACTAGCACAACCACTAGCAAGGCCACTGTGTCTCCACTAGCACAACCACTAGCAAGGCCACTGTGTCTCCACTAGCACAACCACTAGCAAGGCCACTGTGTCTCCACTAGCCCAACCACTAGCAAGGCCACTGTGTCTCCACTAGCACAACCACTAGCAAGGCCACTGTGTCTCCACTTGCACAACCACTAGCAAGGCCACTGTGTCTCCACTAGCACAACCACTAGCAAGGCCACTGTCTCCACTAGCACAACCACTAGCAAGGCCACTGTCTCCACTAGCACAACCACTAGCAAGGCCACTGTCTCCACTAGCACAACCACTAGCAAGGCCACTGTGTCTCCACTAGCACAACCACTAGCAAGGCCACTGTGTCTCCACTAGCACAACCACTAGCAAGGCCACTGTGTCTCTACTAGCACAACCACTAGCAAGGCCACTGTGTCTCCACTAGCACAACCACTAGCAAGGCCACTGTGTCTCTACTAACTAGCACAACCACTAGCAAGGCCACTGTGTCTCCACTAGCACAACCACTAGCAAGGCCACTGTGTCTCCACTAGCACAACCACTAGCAAGGCCACTGTGTCTCTACTAGCACAACCACTAGCAAGGCCACTGTGTCTCCACTAGCACAACCACTAGCAAGGCCACTGTGTCTCCACTACCACAACTACTAGCAAAGCCACTGTGTCTCTACTTGCACAACCACTAGCAAGGCCACTGTGTCTCTACTAGCACAACCACTAGCAAGGCCACTGTCTCCACTAGCACAACCACTAGCAAGGCCACTGTCTCTCCACTAGCACAACCACTAGCAAGGCCACTGTGTCTCCACTAGCACAACCACTAGCAAGGCCACTGTGTCTCCACTAGCACAACCACTAGCAAGGCCACTGTGTCTCCACTAGCCCAACCACTAGCAAGGCCACTGTGTCTCCACTAGCACAACCACTAGCAAGGCCACTGTGTCTCCACTTGCACAACCACTAGCAAGGCCACTGTGTCTCCACTAGCACAACCACTAGCAAGGCCACTGTCTCCACTAGCACAACCACTAGCAAGGCCACTGTGTCTCCACTAGCACAACCACTAGCAAGGCCACTGTCTCCACTAGCACAACCACTAGCAAGGCCACTGTGTCTCCACTAGCACAACCACTAGCAAGGCCACTGTGTCTCCACTAGCACAACCACTAGCAAGGCCACTGTGTCTCCACTAGCAAGGGCACTGTCTACACTGTGTCTCCACTGGCACGGCCACCGTGTCTACACGTGTCTACACTATCACGGCCACACTGGCACGGCCACCGTGTCTACACGTGTCTACACTATCACGGCCACACTTGCACGGCCACCATGTCTACACGTGTCTACACTATCACGGCCACACTGGCACGGCCACCGTGTCTACACGTGTCTACACTATCACGGCCACACTGGCACGGCCACCGTGTCTACACGTGTCTACACTATCACGGCCACACTGGCACGGCCACCGTGTCTACACGTGTCTACACTATCACGGCCACACTGGCACGGCCACCGTGTCTACACGTGTCTACACTATCACGGCCACACTGGCACGGCCACCGTGTCTACACGTGTCTACACTATCACGGCCACACTGGCACGGCCACCGTGTCTACACCGTATCTCCACTATCACGGCAACCGTGTCTCCACTATCACGGCCACTGTGTCTCCACTGGCACGGCCACCGTGTCTGTGTCGGTCTCCCTTAATCGACAAGTAATTTGACCTGAAGTTGCGGCTCTCGTAGATGTTGTTATGTTCGCGCAGAAACCCGTTTCCATCGCAGCTGCGTGCATGAATACGTAACGATGCACGTGGGACCGTGTTTGGACGTCCACGATCAATGTTTATGATCGTGCAAAGTAAAAAAAATTCGCACAGCGAACGCATGTCAATTAAGCCCCTTTCCATCACGCTTGTCTAACCCGGTTATCTGGGTTAACATTTCGTGCCATTCGGACGGAGGGCGCCACGCACGCACGCACGCGCAGGATGGAAATGGCACGCTGCCCCTAGTTCCAGTGCTTCGCAGTGTTCGCGTCACCACGGTGCAACCAGTCTGCTGCAGAAAACCGACTGGAAAGCGGTGGGACCCCTCTGCCGTTCGCCCTCTCCGTCTGTCGCGAAACGCTCGGTGCCGTGAGGTGCACGTCGCCCTCCACCCCCGGCCCTACTGGCACGGCCACTGCGTGCGCGCAGTCGGGTAAACGGTGCGCTGTGGCGAGCGAGACGCCGTGGAATGAGCACGATTGAGACGCACGGGTCTGGCCGAGGTTGTGCATGTACGTTGGAACTTCTTCCGCGCCACCGTACGGAGCTCATCCGGAGGTGCCGAGATGCTTTCGTCGATTGCGCGGCTCGCGAAACGGGGGAGATGCTGCCCACGATGGACTTCCCGCCCCCTCCCCTCCGCCGTGGGGAGAGTCGTGTCTGGGCCGTGCATTCCAGGCGATGAGTCTCGCAACGAGCTCGGAGCGACTTTGAAATCTCTCAAGCGATCAACCCTCGGGCGTGAGACACCACTACCCCCCCCCACCCGGCCATGTCAAATGAAACTGCGGTTTCGCTAACCTTAACCAATTCTGCCGAACGGCCTGGATGGGTTGATGTGCCCCCCCCTCCCCCTTATCGCCGCTTGCCGCAAAGGTTCAGGCCTCGGAATTTAGCTGCCCTCCCTGTTTAATACTGCGGTCTTAACCATAGAACAAGTAAACCCGTGAAAACAAAGTTTTTCACTCTAAATCCTTTATATGCGTGGCATCGGGGCGGCTAGAGTCCTCTCGTCCTCTGGCTTGAGATGGCTGCCACCTATGGGTCAGATGATTGTCTGGCACCATTAAGCAATTGGTAATTAAATAGAATTATTTTTTTCCTAACAAGTGGAAAATTTTGGAAAAAAATTTTCACGAAAATAATTTGTCACGCACAAAGAGTCTGTGTGCAAAATGTCAGCTCGATTGGATCACGGGAAGTGGGTTAAAAAACGACCGAAAGATTTGCACGGTCCTAAGCAAGCAAGCGAACTTAATATAAAGGATTTAAAAACTGTCGTGCGCCGCGCTCTTCGCTCGGAGGTAGAAGCTAAACATCCCGTGGACGTCGTTCAAGGAATGCTTAGGCCCCCCGTCAGGTGAGCCGGCTTTACGATCGCAATTTGAATGACAACAAAAATGTAACTCGAACTTATTCGACCGGGAGAAACGCCCCTGCCAACATTGCCCACCAAGGATTGAAAAAAAAAAGTAATCCCAAGACTCGGGCCGACCCCTGGACATGCTAATCGGTCGTAGCGATGGCGAGGAATTTCGCACGATCACGGCTTGAGCGTGGGATCACGGGCCCCGGGGTGCATAGCTCTTCCCCGGTGGAGGGGGGGGGGGTAGAATCATCGCTTAGCCTGCTTCGTCGTACTTTTCATTGGCACGTGGCTGACCTTGTGCTTGACCAACAGTGCCTGCCACACAGGTGACTAAACACCTTCTTAAATTTGTGGTTGTGGCCCAATTGACACCCCCTTCCCCACCACCCCCGCCGCGAACTGGCAACACGCACACACGCGGGGAGGTGAGGCTCCACTTTTCGATGTAGAGCACGAAATCGCTTCGAGCGGACGCCGGAGTTTGTGCACAGATGGGTTGAAAAAAAAAATGTCCACCCACTCTTGTGCATCCATCGGCCGAAATGAGCGGTGAGCGGACAATTTCCGCCGGCTCCCCCCACGTCCGATCCTCCGCGTTGAAGGAAAAAAAAAAGCGCTCCTACGCAACCCAATCGGCAGCGTGGCCTTCGGAGAGCGAGCGCGTGTGTGCATCTTGTTAGCAGGATTGGTTCTCAAAGCTGGACCGGTTTCGGCGTGCAGTCGGGGGGGGGGGTGCTCGCTTGAAACAATGTTGGTGAACTGTCCAGCGGTTTTATCGGCTGGGTTCGGTGTCGACATTTAGTGTCTCAGCAGCAGCAGTGGAGTCGGGCTCGCTTGAACCATTGCTTTGCGTGAACCACCCAGATGTTTTGAGGCAAAGGACCCGTTCCCAGAAGACTTGTTCAAGTTCATTTATTAGGTATAGCCCTGTGAGCCATTCGGCTCTTGAATCGGGTGCAACCGCAACAAACAAAAAACTAAAACATGAACAAAAAAACATCTTAAAGTGAATATGTGACTGAGTGCAAACAGAAAATCCAAGAAAATCCAGTAAAATATTGCAGAAAAAACACCGTACACAAAAATGTGCAAAAATCCCAGTGGGATGCAAGTCAAACAACAACAACAACCACACGGCAACTTAGATTAAGGCCATCAGTCTAACTCTGTACTACAACAAGCAAACATGGCCAAACCAAAAAACTTCTCGAAAATCGCCAAAATAAAGCCATAAAAGCAATGAAACAACAGTGGTCATAGGAACTGTGACCGAATTTTCACAATAAACGACGTAAACAACATGTACTACCAAACTCTGCAGCCTTAGCTGGCTGCATGAGTCACTCCACAACAGCAGGAACATCAGTCGGAGTGTCAACATTTTTCAATGCACCTTTAAGATCAGCACACTAAATCAAAACACAGATCATACTTTGCAGCGATCATCCGGAGCGAAACATTTTATTTTAGGCCACTAAATTGCAGTGGCAGCTAGGGATGTACAACTCCTCTAGAGCAGTTTTGAGTGAAGATCTCATAGGTAGTGATTGTGTGTGTGGCTAGTGGATTGTGTAACAAAACAAAAAAAATGGTTCAATTCTAGATTTGAAGCTTTCGTGGCTGCAAGGATTCATATTCGTAGGTTTTTTCGGTAAAGTCACGTAGGTAAAAAAATGTAATTAATTAAAGTAAAATAAAATAAAAATAAAAATCACGACGTTTCGATTGTAACACAAGCAATCATCATCAGGTATAAATGGAATAGCAACACGATGATCTCCCTCTCTGTACCTGTGTTACACTCTCTCTATGTATCTTGGTGATATCTGTCTGCTTATATGTCTGTCTATAGTTTTTCTGGTTAGAATTTTTTGTTGCTATTTCATTTATACCTGATGACGATTGCTTGTGTTGCAATCTAAACGTCGTGATTTTTATTTTATTTTGCTTTTATTAATTTAAATTTTTTACCTACATGGTGACTTTACCGAAAAAAACCTAAGAATATATAAAAAAAATGGTGTTTATGTGGTGCCACTAATATGGGGAAGGATAACTTATTGATATTATCATTAATCTTGTTCACGTTCGTCACGGTGCCGCTTAAATTCTCGTGCTTCGTTACGCGAGGGAGTTGCGCGTTTAGTTTTTTTTTGCCAGCGGCTCTGCTCCTTCTGCACATCCAGTCGACGAAGCAACGGAATTGGGAGTAAATCTCGTGGCGGGTTCGGGGGTTCGCCACGCTTTGACTCCGTGCGACTCGTCTGGCGTGGCCATTGGACGACTTTTTTAAATCCTTTATATTAAGTTCGCTTGCTTGCGTGGGTGCTTGCTTGCTTGCGTGCTTGCTTGCTTAGGACCGTGCAAATCTTTCGGTCGTTTTTTAACCCACTTCCCGTGATCCAATCGAGCTGACATTTTGCACACAGACTCGTTGTGCGTGACAATTTATTTTACACTTTTTAGGTAAATTTTTTTTATATTTAATTACCAATTGCTTAATGGTGGCATGCAATCATCTGACCCATAGGTGGCAGCCATCTCAAGCCAGAGGACGAGAGGACTCTAGCCGCCACGCATATAACGGATTTATAGTGAAAAACTTTGTTTTTACGGGTTAAATTTTTTCTTTTTGAGAGTGGGAGAGCGGGAGAGTGGGCGTCAAAAACGACAACGCGTTTTAAATTCTAGACAAGTCGCCCGGTCCCATGCTCGCTGTAATTGCCGGCAAAACATCGCGGTGCTCCAATTGTAGCGTGACGAGGAAAAAGATTCTCCCCGTACAGCCTCGGTGTAGTGTAGAGCGTATTATGTATGCACGTTGAACATATTTCACACCAGTTTAACACGTAGCAGGCTTTCGCGACCAATATTATTCATAATCAACGTTTTTGGGTTTAGATCGCCGCGTTATTTATAAATGTGTCGTAACCCTCCACCCCCCGACACGGCCAATCGGTAAAAAAGTGTCACGTTGACAAAAGACAAAATAGTTCACTGCTTTAGCCCACCGGTGTGTTGAAGCGTGAAACCACAACATTTCCAATTTGAGTTGCACGACGTTTAGAATTGCCCGATGATGCTGGATGCAATTACCAGCGAAACGTCGTGCTACTCAAAACTTGTAAATGTTGTGGTTTCACGCTTCAACACACCGGTGGGCTAAAGCAGTGAACTATTTTGTCTTTTGTCAACGTGACACTTTTTTGCTGATTGGCTGTGTCGGGTGGTGGAGGGTTACGACACATTTATAAATAACGTGATCTAACACCCAAAAACGTTGATTATGAACGTTTCACACCGTACGTAGGCGACCGAGCTCATCGGAGGTGCGGGAAATATAACTTAATATGCGCAATGTTTCCTTACGTAATACAGCGTGTGGTGGTTGTTGTTGTTAATTAATTATTCTCCTTTCATGTATTGTCAATAATCAAATCATTATTCCCTTATGTTAATTACATACTTTTTATACG
This sequence comes from Lampetra fluviatilis, assembly GCF_964198595.1. Classification (NCBI taxonomy): domain Eukaryota; kingdom Metazoa; phylum Chordata; class Hyperoartia; order Petromyzontiformes; family Petromyzontidae; genus Lampetra; species Lampetra fluviatilis. Next base: position 4,682,972 of record NC_136338.1, read on the forward strand.
ATATATTGGCAATAATTAAACATGATGTTAAATGGTTATGTAATAATATATTACCCTCAAGACAAAGATCCCCCGTGTAGCCTTAACAGACTGGAGGGGCAAGTGCTGTTAGCGAGCACCTATGAAGGCCGGCACGGCACACGAGGGGGTGGGTGGCCAGCACCACGCCCGGCCGCCTTTGTCTCCCTAGCGGCGATGTTTACGCACCGCACCAGGTACTCGTTTGTGGCCGAGTCGACCTAGGGGAGGCCCAGGGCCGGTTCGTGTCTTTCTGCACTGGGTGTTGGCCGTGAGCGGGAATCGAACTCGGGTCGCCGGGTTCGTAGCGCAGCGTAGCGCTCACCGCTACACCACCACTCCCCGTAGCTAAACACGCACACACACACAGGCACACGCACACAGGCACACGCACACAGGCACACTATACACACACACACGCGCACACAGGCACACTATACACAGACACTACACGCACACACACAGGCACACTATACACACACACACACTACACGCACACACACACAGGCACACTATACACACACACACACTACACGCACACACACACAGGCACACTATACACACAGGCACACTATACACACACACACACACACAGGCACACTATACACACACACACACTACATGCACGTACACACAGGCACACTATACACACACACACTACACGCACACACACACAGGCACACTATACACACAGGCACACTATACACACACACAGGCACACTATACAGCCGCAAACACACACAGGCACACACACACAGGCACACTATACACACACACTACACGCACACACACACAGGCACACTAAACACACACACACACTACACGCACACAGGCACACTATACACACACACACACTATACACACACGCGCAGTGTTAACTGGTACTCGTCAAACATCCCAATGCCGGAGAATTACCTGCAAACTACTCGATTGGAATGGCAATAGTTAATGGCATTTAAAAGCCCAAACTCCATCCATCTCAACACTGCGGCATTGCTACACCGCTCTAGTGATGTCGCCCCATCCCTTCCCTACCTTATGGTATGGTATCCTCTGACGGTGTTAGGGCTTATCTGCCGTGCCTTTGCTGCCAGCCTTTTGAATTGCTTGAGTCCCTTCCCTCTGTCATTTTCAAGCAACCCCAAGGCTTGAAAAGGCGGTCACGGCCACCCTTTATTGCACGCGGGACGTTTTTGCTCGCAACTATCTGATTGGGTGACGTGTCAGCGACTGGGGCCGCGTGTAATAATTGTTGATGACGATGGTTTACATCCGTGCAAGGTGCAGTTTCGTCTGAGGGTCTCGGTGCGTTCCGTTGTGTGGAAAGCAGGCAAATGATTAGGGGCAGCCAGCTGTGAATAACCAAAAACTAAGGAGGTGAGTTGAGGGGCTGATTTAAATATCTCTAAAGGTCATGGTTCGTCTTATCTCGGAGGCCAAAACGCGTTCCATAGTCTTGGAGCTGCACTGGTAAAAGCCCGATGACCCCCAGCAACGGAGCCTTGACCTCGGGAGTACTTGGAAGAAAGAGATGAGAAGATATCATAATAGTAGGTTTTTACCCTTTTAACTGGTACAAAACTGACACCTTTATTCAAGGCATCATGTTTGCAATGACCACAACACAAGTAGTCAAAAAAAGCAAACAAAAAGAAGCAACTCTGATAAGGATGATAATATGCACTGTCCTTGAAGTTGATTGGCCCACACCCGAGACGGCTTTCTTTAGAGCCTAGTCCCCATTGGTGTAGGGCCAGATGACACCAGAAGGCGTACAACTCAAACACAGTGCAATATCAGAGTATTGAGAGCTCGGGGTAAGCATTTACACTATGAGATCTCTTTTACCAGTGGCAAAATATAATAGTAGGTTTTTACCCTTTTAACTGGTACAAAACTGACACCTTTATTCAAGGCATCATGTTTGCAATGACCACAACACAAGTAGTCAAAAAAAGCAAACAAAAAGAAGCAACTCTGATAAGGATGATAATATGCACTGTCCTTGAAGTTGATTGGCCCACACCCGAGACGGCTTTCTTTAGAGCCTAGTCCCCATTGGTGTAGGGCCAGATGACACCAGAAGGCGTACAACTCAAACACAGTGCAATATCAGAGTATTGAGAGCTCGGGGTAAGCATTTACACTATGAGATCTCTTTTACCAGTGGCAAAATATAATAGTAGGTTTTTACCCTTTTAACTGGTACAAAACTGACACCTTTATTCAAGGCATCATGTTTGCAATGACCACAACACAAGTAGTCAAAAAAAGCAAACAAAAAGAAGCAACTCTGATAAGGATGATAATATGCACTGTCCTTGAAGTTGATTGGCCCACACCCGAGACGGCTTTCTTTAGAGCCTAGTCCCCATGGGTGTAGGGCCAGATGACACCAGAAGGCGTACAACTCAAACACAGTGCAATATCAGAGTATTGAGAGCTCGGGGTAAGCATTTACACTATGAGATCTCTTTTACCAGTGGCAAAATATAATAGTAGGTTTTTACCCTTTTAACTGGTACAAAACTGACACCTTTATTCAAGGCATCATGTTTGCAATGACCACAACACAAGTAGTCAAAAAAAGCAAACAAAAAGAAGCAACTCTGATAAGGATGATAATATGCACTGTCCTTGAAGTTGATTGGCCCACACCCGAGACGGCTTTCTTTAGAGCCTAGTCCCCATTGGTGTAGGGCCAGATGACACCAGAAGGCGTACAACTCAAACACAGTGCAATATCAGAGTATTGAGAGCTCGGGGTAAGCATTTACACTATGAGATCTCTTTTACCAGTGGCAAAATATAATAGTAGGTTTTTACCCTTTTAACTGGTACAAAACTGACACCTTTATTCAAGGCATCATGTTTGCAATGACCACAACACAAGTAGTCAAAAAAAGCAAACAAAAAAAAGCCGTCTCGGGTGTGGGCCAATCAACTTCAAGGACAGTGCATATTATCATCCTTATCAGAGTTGCTTCTTTTTGTTTGCTTTTTTTGACTACTTGTGTTGTGGTCATTGCAAACATGATGCCTTGAATAAAGGTGTCAGTTTTGTACCAGTTAAAAGGGTAAAAACCTACTATTATATTTTGCCACTGGTAAAAGAGATCTCATAGTGTAAATGCTTACCCCGAGCTCTCAATACTCTGATATTGCACTGTGTTTGAGTTGTACGCCTTCTGGTGTCATCTGGCCCTACACCAATGGGGACTAGGCTCTAAAGAAAGCCGTCTCGGGTGTGGGCCAATCAACTTCAAGGACAGTGCATATTATCATCCTTATCAGAGTTGCTTCTTTTTGTTTGCTTTTTTTGACTACTTGTGTTGTGGTCATTGCAAACATGATGCCTTGAATAAAGGTGTCAGTTTTGTACCAGTTAAAAGGGTAAAAACCTACTATTATATTTTGCCACTGGTAAAAGAGATCTCATAGTGTAAATGCTTACCCCGAGCTCTCAATACTCTGATATTGCACTGTGTTTGAGTTGTACGCCTTCTGGTGTCATCTGGCCCTACACCAATGGGGACTAGGCTCTAAAGAAAGCCGTCTCGGGTGTGGGCCAATCAACTTCAAGGACAGTGCATATTATCATCCTTATCAGAGTTGCTTCTTTTTGTTTGCTTTTTTTGACTACTTGTGTTGTGGTCATTGCAAACATGATGCCTTGAATAAAGGTGTCAGTTTTGTACCAGTTAAAAGGGTAAAAACCTACTATTATATTTTGCCACTGGTAAAAGAGATCTCATAGTGTAAATGCTTACCCCGAGCTCTCAATACTCTGATATTGCACTGTGTTTGAGTTGTACGCCTTCTGGTGTCATCTGGCCCTACACCAATGGGGACTAGGCTCTAAAGAAAGCCGTCTCGGGTGTGGGCCAATCAACTTCAAGGACAGTGCATATTATCATCCTTATCAGAGTTGCTTCTTTTTGTTTGCTTTTTTTGACTACTTGTGTTGTGGTCATTGCAAACATGATGCCTTGAATAAAGGTGTCAGTTTTGTACCAGTTAAAAGGGTAAAAACCTACTATTATATTTTGCCACTGGTAAAAGAGATCTCATAGTGTAAATGCTTACCCCGAGCTCTCAATACTCTGATATTGCACTGTGTTTGAGTTGTACGCCTTCTGGTGTCATCTGGCCCTACACCAATGGGGACTAGGCTCTAAATAAAGCCGTCTCGGGTGTGGGCCAATCAACTTCAAGGACAGTGCATATTATCATCCTTATCAGAGTTGCTTCTTTTTGTTTGCTTTTTTTGACTACTTGTGTTGTGGTCATTGCAAACATGATGCCTTGAATAAAGGTGTCAGTTTTGTACCAGTTAAAAGGGTAAAAACCTACTATTATATTTTGCCACTGGTAAAAGAGATCTCATAGTGTAAATGCTTACCCCGAGCTCTCAATACTCTGATATTGCACTGTGTTTGAGTTGTACGCCTTCTGGTGTCATCTGGCCCTACACCAATGGGGACTAGGCTCTAAAGAAAGCCGTCTCGGGTGTGGGCCAATCAACTTCAAGGACAGTGCATATTATCATCCTTATCAGAGTTGCTTCTTTTTGTTTGCTTTTTTTGACTACTTGTGTTGTGGTCATTGCAAACATGATGCCTTGAATAAAGGTGTCAGTTTTGTACCAGTTAAAAGGGTAAAAACCTACTATTATATTTTGCCACTGGTAAAAGAGATCTCATAGTGTAAATGCTTACCCCGAGCTCTCAATACTCTGATATTGCACTGTGTTTGAGTTGTACGCCTTCTGGTGTCATCTGGCCCTACACCAATGGGGACTAGGCTCTAAAGAAAGCCGTCTCGGGTGTGGGCCAATCAACTTCAAGGACAGTGCATATTATCATCCTTATCAGAGTTGCTTCTTTTTGTTTGCTTTTTTTGACTACTTGTGTTGTGGTCATTGCAAACATGATGCCTTGAATAAAGGTGTCAGTTTTGTACCAGTTAAAAGGGTAAAAACCTACTATTATATTTTGCCACTGGTAAAAGAGATCTCATAGTGTAAATGCTTACCCCGAGCTCTCAATACTCTGATATTGCACTGTGTTTGAGTTGTACGCCTTCTGGTGTCATCTGGCCCTACACCAATGGGGACTAGGCTCTAAAGAAAGCCGTCTCGGGTGTGGGCCAATCAACTTCAAGGACAGTGCATATTATCATCCTTATCAGAGTTGCTTCTTTTTGTTTGCTTTTTTTGACTACTTGTGTTGTGGTCATTGCAAACATGATGCCTTGAATAAAGGTGTCAGTTTTGTACCAGTTAAAAGGGTAAAAACCTACTATTATATTTTGCCACTGGTAAAAGAGATCTCATAGTGAGAAGATATCAATTTGGTTATTTCGGTGAAGTCGCCTGATGACGACCGCTTGTGTTGCGATCGAAACGTCGTGATTTGTTTTATTTTATTTTATTTCTAATCTACGTGACTACCGAAAGAACCAAAGAGTGTGGATTCCTGCAGTCACGAAAGCTTCAAATCTCTATTTCCTCAATAAGTAATGTGGGGCTAACCCGTTGATAAGCTTTATTAGATTCCGATTTAAAGCTTTCGTGACTGCAGGGATTCATCTTCTTGGTTCTTTCGGTAAAGTCACGTAGAAGGGAAATAATAAAATTAAAAAAATAAACATAATAAAATTCAATTCTCACGACGTTTCATTCAGACGTCATTCATTCAGACGCTGTCTTCCCGACAGACCTGTTCTTCACCTGAGGACGGCTGCTTGCGTTGTGGCCGAAACGTCGTGAGAATTGTATTGTATTATGTTTTATTTTTATTATTTTATTATTTCCCTTCTACGTGACTTTACCGAAATAACCAAGAATATGCTTCAAATCGCTTTAAACTATTGTCATTGTAGTGCGTATTTAATGTGGCGCTGCACTCTGATGTTTTAGGAGAAAACATTTATTAAAAAGTCTATTTAATTAAGTAGAGCGTCTTCTTGGTTATTTCGGTAAAGTCACGTAGAAGGGAAGTAATAAAATAATAAAAATAAAACATAGTAAAATAATTCTCACGACGTTTCGGCCACAACGCAAGCAGCTGAAACGTCGTGTGAAGTATTTTATAATGTTTTATTTTAATTATTTTATTATTTCCCTTCTACGTGACTTTACCGAAAGAACCAAGAAGAAGCTTTATTAGGTCAGTACGTATGTTGAATCGCTTTTGCACCGTACCTCGCTGACCGTGCTAATGAGCGCCACGGTGGCAAGATGTGAACTACCTCGCCCGGTACACAGGAGGTCGTGTGGGTTCGATCCCGACCTTGACGCCAGCTGCTGTATATTTGGAGTTTGCGTGTGTCTCTCTATCATCATCATCACGGTGGCTAGGAGATGTTAACTTCCTCGCCTGGTGTACAGGAGGTCGTGTGGATTCAATCCCGAGCCTGACGCCTGCTGCTGTATATTTGGAGTTTGCGTGTGTCTCTCTATCATCATCATCACGGTGGCTAGGAGATGTTAACTTCCTCGCCTGGTGTACAGGAGGTCGTGTGGATTCAATCCCGAGCCTGACGCCTGCTGCTGTATATTTGGAGTTTGCGTGTGTCTCTCTATCATCATCATCACGGTGGCTAGGAGATGTTAACTACCTCGCCTGGTATACAGGCGGTCGTGTGGATTCAATCCCGAGCCTGACGCCTGCTGCTGTATATTTGGAGTTTGCTTGTTTGTGTGCTTTTTCCGGTGGTCGTGTGGATTTTTCTCTCGGGTTCTGCGGGTTTTTCCCTCCGCATTAGGGCGTCGTGCGTTTTAAAAAAAAGAGTATTTGGCTCGACAAAGTGGGCGTATCGTACTATACATTTCTATCAGAGTATTTTGGCTGCTATGAATTTCCACGTGATTTAAACCACTTTGTTGAGCGGTTATTTGTGGCCGGCTCGCTTCTGAAGAAGAGCCATACAGCTCCGTGCGGCCTATCCAGGTAGTAAAAAAACAAATACTTTAGTCTTAGTTGAAACAGTGGCATACCTTTTGATTTAAAGCTTTCGTGACTGCAGGGATTCATATTCTTGGTTCTTTTAGTAAAGTCACGTGGAAGGGAAACAATTAAATAATAATCTATATATATAAAATCGCAAATCTGTCTGTCTGTCTGTGTGTCGCCGGACCATACGCAGTTTCATTGGACGAAATGTGAGGGATTTGCGAGACACGATTGGTCCGTTTGGTTTTCCACGGCGGTTGCCCCTGGCAACGGGTAGCGACGCATTCGCTGCGGGGTGGACGCCATTTTTAATTCCCGTAAAAAATATGCGCACGCATTAACACGCGACTCTGAGGTAAATTCATCAAAGTTTCACGTCCTCTTCACTCCCCCCCCCCCACCCCAATGTGTGCAATTACTATTATAGGGTCGGTAGATAATAAAATTATAGCGATTAGACAGTATTATTGTAGCGCGGGGGGGGTAACGGCCCCAGTACCCAGCCTCAGCCGGGTGGGCAACCTAGGCGAGGCCGGAGGCTCTGCACGGTACTAGGCCTCGACACCCCACCACACTATAGGCCGTACATATTACTGCACAGCGGCCGAGGAGATCGTGGCTGGGGGGGGGGGGGTAGCAGCCCATCTGTGTATATATGTAAGGTTATTAAGAAACATATTTTTCACCCGGGCAACGCCGGGTACTTCTGCTAGTATGAATATAAAACACCACCTGTCAACCCATACGGTTTACCCTGTATTCTTGTACAGGGAGGTTGAGTTTTCAGGTCCACACGGCGTACAGCCGTTTCAATACGGGCACGTGTTTTTGTCTTTCTCCCTTGTGATGGGGCTTTGTAGTGTGCACGTTGAGATTGTGAAGTGCACGTGGTGACGAACAATGTATGAACTGGTCTGTAATAAGGTAGGCTCTTAAATTTCGATTTAAAGCTTCTTTCGTGACTGCAGGGATTCACCTTCTTGGTTCTTTCGGTAAAGTCATCACGTAGAAGGGAAATAATAAAATAATAAAAATAAAACATTATAAAATAATTCTCACGACGTTTCGGCCACAACGCAAGCAGCCGTCCTCAGGTGAAGACCAGGTCTGTCGGGGAGACAGACCTGGTCTTCACCTGAGGACGGCTGAGAATTATTTTATAATGTTTTATTGTATTATTTTATTATTTCCATTCTACGTGACTTTACCGAAAGAACCAAGAAGAAGAAGGCAGGCTCTGATAAGGGGGTTGACAGGTATGCGGTGACCACCTGTGACTAGCACTTCGCTGTGACAACCGGTGGGCATGCGGTGGCTGGGCACGTGTGCGGCAATGACCCAGCCAACGCAGCCCCCCCCCCCCCCCCGCTTGCTGGAGAGGGCTCCGCTGATGGCAGAGGTCGCAAACGGGTTTTGATTCCTTACCCGTACCCGGCCGCACCAGGGTCACAAACGGGTACCCGTACCCGGCCGTACCCGTACCCTACCCGTACCCGGCCGGGTATCGGGTAGGGTACGGGTATCGGGTACCCGATTGCAACCTCTGGGATGAAGCCATGTTGCAGGCGCGGGTGGGTTGATTCTAGGAACTTGAATTGTGAGAAGAGACAAGACGTTGGGAAATGAGTGACAAACGGTGACTCACCAGTGACTCACGGCCTACCCGTACCCGGCCGCACCAGGGTCGCAAACGGCTACCTGTACCCGGTCGGGTACGGGTAGCCGGGTATCGGGTAGGGTACGGGTATCGGGTACCCGGTTGCGACCTCTGGCTGATGGTGGTGGGGGGGACTGTTCCGGATCTTTCGACGATCTGCGAGCTCCGCGCACAATCCAGTCCGGTTCAATCCCAGGGTGGGTCGTAGGCAGGCCAGCCTCAATGTTTTTCCCCCTCGTGCAGATGTTCCTTTTTTTCTTTGTTGAAGTGGTCCGTGTTAGTCGCAAGCGGGGAGGGGTAAGAGAGGGCTGCAGATCTGCGGTCGAGGAAGACCCCCGGAGTTTCGTATTCGGAGAGAGGCCAGGCAGTTTCCACACCGCGTTACTTATAGACACAGGACAAAGATCCCCTGTGTAGCCTTAATATAAATTTCGATTTAAAGCTTTCGTGACTGCAGGGGATTCATCGTCTTGGTTCTTTCGGTAAAGTCGCGTAGAAGGGAAATAATAAAATAATAATAAAAATAAAACGTAATAAAATACAATTGGGGGTGCCCCATGTATTTTATGATGTTTTATTTTTATTATTTTATTATTTCCCTTCTACGTGACTTTACCGGGATTAACCAAGAAGATGAAGCCTTAATATACTTTATTTGTGGTAAGTGCTGTTGGCGAGCCCCGAAATGAAGGCCAGCACGTACACAAGTGGCGTTGTTTACACATCGCACCAGCTTGCTCATCTGAGGCTCAGTCGACGTCGGTGGTATTGGCTGTGGCCAGGAATTGAATTCGTGTTGCTGGGTTCGTAGTGCAGCGCGCTAACCGTCACGCCACCGCTCGCCACACCATACCACGCACAAAGATCCCCCGTGTAGCCTTAACAGATTGTTGGGGCGAGTGCTGTTAGCGAGCACCTATGAAGGCCGGAACGGTACACAAACGAGGGGGTGGGTGGCCAGCACCACGCCCGACCGCCTTTGTCTCCCCAGTGGCGATGTTTACACACCGCACCAGGTACTCATTTCAGGCTGAGTCGACCTAGGGGAGGCCCAGGACCGGTTCAGATAATCGCCACCGGTGTTAGCCGTGAGCGGGAATCGAACCCGGGTCGCCGGGTTCATAGCGCAGCGCGCTAACCGCTACACCACCGCTCCCCACGCACGCACACTGTCACACACGCACACTGTCACACACGCACACTGTCACACACGCACACACGCACACTGTCACACACGCACACTGTCACACGCACACTGTCACACACGCACACTGTCACACACGCACACTGTCACACACGCACACACGCACACACGCACACTGTCACACACGCACACACGCACACTGTCACACACGCACACACGCACACACGCACACTGTCACACACGCACACGCACACACGCACACTGTCGCACACTGTCACACACGCGCACACGCACACTGTCGCACACGCGCACACGCACACTGTCGCACACGCACACACGCACACTGTCGCACACGCACACATGCACACTGTCGCACACGCACACACGCACACACGCACACTGTCGCACACACACTGACACACAGAGCTTCCGTGCAGCGTTAAGCGGCAGATGAAAAAGATGTGCGCCGTCTGACCGATTCAAAAGTGCCAAACCAGAGCTGGTCCCCTTAAGCAGTGCTGCCCATGAGGCACCACCAAGAACGTGGCGCTGTAACCCATAGCAACGACTGTCACGTGCCCAATTTTGTATTCTGGCTGGGGTCTCACCGGAGACTCGTTCGGAATCTCAGGACTAGCTCGGACTCTCTCTGGACACGCTGGGACTCGCTGGGACTCGCTGGGACTCACTAGGGACTCGCTGGGACTCGCTGGGACACGCTAGGGACTTGCTGGGACTCGCTAGGGACTCACTGGGACTCGCTGGGACACGCTAGGGACTCGCTGGGACACGCTGGGGACTCGCTGGGACTCGCTAGGGAACTCCTCGCATAGCTATACAGATTGAAAAAAAATCGTACAGTCTTAACTGGTATCGAGCAAAAAGCATCGCAATTCGGGAAAAATTACCTTCAAATATTCTTAGGTTTTTCGGTAAAGTCACGTAGGTAAAACATTAAATTAATAAAAGTAAAATAAAATAAAAATCACGACGTTTCGGAGGCAACACAAGCTTCCGTCTTCAGGTGGAACCGTCACAGCCACGACAGCTGTATCAAGTAATATTGATATCAAGTAATATTGATACAGCTGTCGTGGCTGTGACGGTTCCACCTGAAGACGGAAGCTTGTGTTGCCTCCGAAACGTCGTGATTTTTATTTTAATTTTACTTTTATTAATTTTAATGTTTTACCTACACGGTGACTTTACCGAAAAAACCTAAGAATATGAATCCTTGCAGTCACGAAAGCTTCAAATCTAGAATTAAACCATGACTATTGTACGTAGGGTGTGTATATGCCTACAACATATGTATATTTTTTAGAGGGAGGGGTTGGGGGGGGGTGAAAAGAAATGTTGGAGGGTGGGTTGACAATTTTTGTAAACCTGTGTAGGATCAACTTTTTCTACCCCCTATATAACTTTTTGATTCAGGCCTTCCCGAAAGGCTCTCCTCATCACTTAGGTGATGGACAAACGGACAATCGCAACTCCGGGATTTTCTAATAGATTGGGGAATCACGCAGCAGCAGCAGCAGCAACATCGTGTCCACCCCCTACTGCAAAAACACTTGGCAGGACCCCCCCAAAGAATCTTGAGACTCCCCCCCCCTTAAGGCTTTACTGGGTAAACACACACAATTATAATACGAATATAAAATGACGGACAGCAGTAGTAATAATGATGATGATCGGGAAGGTACAATTATCGCTGGCAGGGTGAGACCACTGGCACAGGATGAGTCTGACGTTGTATTTTTTTGGTTTCAAACTTAAGCTGATTTTTTTACAAATCGTCCTCTGGCTGTGACGGGAGGCGCGACGTGTCTGTGGTGTCAGGCACGCAGAGACGACCGTTTTGTAACACAGAAAATCGGTGCGGCAGTTCAACTTTTTTAACGTCTGCCGGAAAATCTTGGCAGGTTTAGACCGTCTTCTTGGTTCTTTCGGTAAAGTCATGTAGAATGGAAGTAATAAAATAATACAAATATAACATGATAAAATAATTCTCACGACGTTTCGGCCACAACGCAAGCAGCCGTCCTCAGGTGAAGACCAGGTCTGTCGGAAAGACAGCGTCTGAATGGTCTTCTCGACAGACTTGTTCTTCACCTGAGGACGGCTGCTTGCGTTGTAGCCGAAACGTCGTGAGAATTGTAATTTACAATGTTTTATTTTTATTATTTTATTATTTCCATTCTACGTGACTTTACCGAAAGAACCAAGAAGATGAATCTCTGCAGTCACGAAAGCTTTACATCGAAATAAAATACAATTCTCACAATTGTATTTTATTTTGTTTGAGAATTGTATTTTATTATGTTTTATTTTTGTATTTTATTATGATTAATCATTTTATTATTTCCCTTCTACGTGATGACTTTACCGAAAGAACCAAGAAGATGAATCCCTGCAGTCACGAAAGCTTTAAATCGGGGTTAGGCCGGTGCCTGTGTTTGGATCCGAGTCATCGCCGGTTCAGTCGCGGGACTGGGTTGGACTCCTCAACCCTGCCGCTTGGCAATTTCGAGGAGCCCTTGCGTCAGAGGTTGCAACCGGGTACCCGATACCCGTACCCTACCCGGCTACCCATGCCCAGCCGGGTACGGGTACGGGTAGGCCGTGAGTCACTGGTGAGTCACCGTTTGTCACTCATTTCGGGTAGGGTACGGGTACGGGTAGTTCAAGTTCATGTATTGGGTATAGCCCTGTGAGCCATTCGGCTCTTGAATCGGGTGCAACCGCAACAAACAAAAAACAAAAACATGAACAAAAAACATCTTAAAGTGAATATGTGACTAAGTAAGTGCAAACAGAAAATCCAAGAAAAGACAGCAAAATATTGCAGAACGGGTACCCGTACCCGGCCGGGTACGGGTACGGCCGGGTACGGGTACCCATTTGCGACCCTGGTGCGGCCGGGTACGGGTACGGGTAAGGAATCAAAACCCGTTTGCGACCTCTGCTTTGCGTAAGGGCGACCTGCAGATTTCCGGATTGGGAACGATGGCGGTGACGCGGCACGGTTTGCCTCTCGCCGCAGATGGTCATCGTCGTCGTCGGGAATCTACAAGGGGCTGCCCTGGTTTTAACGCTTTACGGCGGCGTGTGTGACCGTACAGTGCTCGCCATTTTACCTCTCTCCTTCTCTCTCTCTGTCGGAGGGATTAATGATTAACGTCGTCATCGTCACCACCACTTTCCGAAGCTCAAGTGTATGCTGCTTTTGTTGTCGGCCGCGTCCCAAATTTTGCGGGATAACTAGATACAAACGAAGCCCGCAAAATACTCGACCCAGCTTGCATTACTCATAGCAGCTTCCCCCCTCCCTCCCACCAGCTAACCTGTGTGACGCATCCCTTTTGTAAGAGCCTTGCACGATAAAGAGACGGGCGGGCGGGCGCGTGTGATCACCCTTTGCACCGCGAATTACGGCGATGCGTTCCTTGCCACCCCAAACGACCCCCCCGCACCGCCCTTGGTTGTGACCTGTGACGTTTCACAAGGCCATTGTTGTTACAACACCGCAGCCCCTCGATGGCACAGACGCGGGCATTGTTAACGGTGTGGTGGGGATTTTTTTTTGCGGGCGCGCACGCGCACTGACGTCCTAGCAATTTTGGCCAGAAATGTGTGTGTGTGCGCACGTGCTGTTTTTTTTACTTCCCCAGATTTTATTCTGACTTCCTGAACACGCACTTGGCATAGTTTCAAGCGAGCAAAAAAGAAAAACTTGGGGCTTAATCCGACGCCTTATTATTCGGTCGTGAGAAATTACCGGAACTCCTCTACTTATGAACGACTCACGTCCCACAGGTCTCTCCCCCAAGTCTATTTTGTTCGCAAGTCGACCTTTACTCCTGTCAATTCCAAACATGTTGTACCACGTGTGTACACTAAACACGGGGAATGGCTTTAATAGTTGTATAATCTCCTGCAGATGTAGATGCCACTGGTTCTCTGTCTTCTACAGATGTAGATGCCACTGGTTCTTCACGTTCTACAGATGTAGATGCCACTGGTTCTTCACGTTCTACAGATGTAGATGCCACTGGTTCTGCAGATGTAGATGCCACTGGTTCTTCACGTTCTGCAGATGTAGATTCCACTGGTTCTCTGCGCCTTCTGCAGATGTAGATGCCACTGGTTCTTCACGTTCTGCAGATGTAGATGCCACTGGTTCCTCACGTTCTACAGATATAGATGCCACTGGTTCTTCACGTTCTACAGATGTAGATGCCACTGGTTCTTCACGTTCTACAGATGTAGATGCCACTGGTTCTTCACGTTCTGCAGATGTAGATGCCACTGGTTCTTCATGTTCTGCAGATGTAGATGCCACTGGTTCTTCACGTTCTGCAGATGTAGATGTCACTGGTTCTTCACGTTCTGCAGATGTAGATGCCACTGGTTCTTCATGTTCTGCAGATGTAGATGCCACTGGTTCTTCACATACTGCAGATGTAGATGCCACTGGTTCTTCACGTTCTGCAGATGTAGATGCCACTGGTTCTTCACGTTCTGCAGATGTAGATGCCACTGGTTCTTCACGTTCTGCAGATGTAGATGCCACTGGTTCTTCACGTTCTGCAGATATAGATGTCACTGGTTCTTCACGTTCTGCAGATGTAGATGCCACTGGTTCTTCATGTTCTGCAGATGTAGATGCCACTGGTTCTTCACGTTCTGCAGATGTAGATGTCACTGGTTCTTCACGTTCTGCAGATGTAGATGCCACTGTTTCTTCACGTTCTGCAGATGTAGATGCCACTGGTTCTTCACATACTGCAGATGTAGATGCCACTGGTTCTTCACGTTCTGCAGATGTAGATGCCACTGGTTCTTCATGTTCTGCAGATGTAGGTGTCACTGGTTCTTCACGTTCTGCAGATGTAGATGCCACTGGTTCTTTGCGTCTGCTGCAGATGTAGATGCCACTGGTTCTTCACGTTCTGTAGATGTAGCTGCTACTGGTTCTTCACGTTCTGTAGATGTAGATCCCACTGGTTCTTCATGTTCTGCAGATGTAGATGCCACTGGTTCTCTGCGTCTTCTGGAGATGTAGATGCCACTGGTTCTTCACGGTCTGCAGATGTAGATGCCACTGGTTCTTCACGGTCTGCAGATGTAGATGCCACTGGTTCTTCACGTACTGCAGATGTAGATGCCACTGGTTCTTCATGTTCTGCAGATGTAGGTGTCACTGGTTCTTCACGTTCTGCAGATGTAGATGCCACTGGTTCTTTGCGTTCTGTAGATGTAGCTGCTACTGGTTCTTCACGTTCTGTAGATGTAGCTGCTACTGGTTCTTCACGTTCTATAGATGTAGATGCTACTGGTTCTTCACGTTCTGTAGATGTAGATCCCACTGGTTCTTCACGTTCTGCAGATGTAGATGCCACTGGTTCTCTGCGTCTTCTGGAGATGTAGATGCCACTGGTTCTTCACGGTCTGCAGATGTAGATGCCACTGGTTCTTCACGTTCTGTAGATGTAGATCCCACTGGTTCTCTGACTTCTGCAGATGTAGATGCCACTGGTTCTTCACGTTCTGCAGATGTAGATGCCACTGGTTCTTCACGTTCTGTAGATGTAGATGCCACTGGTTCTTCACGTTCTGCAGATGTAGATGCCACTGGTTCTTCACGTTCTGTAGATGTAGATGCCACTGGTTCTTCACGTTCTGCAGATGTAGATGCCACTGGTTCTTCACGTTCTGCAGATGTAGATGCCTCTGGTTCTTCACGTTCTACAGATGTAGATGTCACTGGTTCTTCACGTTCTGCAGATGTAGATGCCACTGGTTCTTCACGTTCTGCAGATGTAGATGCCACTGGTTCTTCACGTTCTGCAGATGTAGATGCCACTGGTTCTTCACGTTCTGCAGATGTAGATGCCACTGGTTCTTCACGTTCTGCAGATGTAGATGCCACTGGTTCTTCACGTTCTGCAGATGTAGATGCCACTGGTTCTTCACGTTCTGCAGATGTAGATGCCACTGGTTCTTCACGTTCTGCAGATATAGATGTCACTGGTTCTTCACGTTCTGCAGATGTAGATGCCACTGGTTCTTCATGTTCTGCAGATGTAGATGCCACTGGTTCTTCACGTTCTGCAGATGTTGATGTCACTGGTTCTTCACGTTCTGCAGATGTAGATGCCACTGTTTCTTCACGTTCTGCAGATGTAGATGTCACTGGTTCTTCACGTTCTGCAGATGTAGATGCCACTGGTTCTTCATGTTCTGCAGATGTAGATGCCACTGGTTCTTCACGTTCTGCAGATGTTGATGTCACTGGTTCTTCACGTTCTGCAGATGTAGATGCCACTGTTTCTTCACGTTCTGCAGATGTAGATGCCACTGGTTCTTCACATACTGCAGATGTAGATGCCACTGGTTCTTCACGTTCTGCAGATGTAGATGCCACTGGTTCTTCATGTTCTGCAGATGTAGGTGTCACTGGTTCTTCACGTTCTGCAGATGTAGATGCCACTGGTTCTTTGCGTCTGCTGCAGATGTAGATGCCACTGGTTCTTCACGTTCTGTAGATGTAGCTGCTACTGGTTCTTCACGTTCTGTAGATGTAGATCCCACTGGTTCTTCATGTTCTGCAGATGTAGATGCCACTGGTTCTCTGCGTCTTCTGGAGATGTAGATGCCACTGGTTCTTCACGGTCTGCAGATGTAGATGCCACTGGTTCTTCACGGTCTGCAGATGTAGATGCCACTGGTTCTTCACGTACTGCAGATGTAGATGCCACTGGTTCTTCATGTTCTGCAGATGTAGGTGTCACTGGTTCTTCACGTTCTGCAGATGTAGATGCCACTGGTTCTTTGCGTTCTGTAGATGTAGCTGCTACTGGTTCTTCACGTTCTGTAGATGTAGCTGCTACTGGTTCTTCACGTTCTATAGATGTAGATGCTACTGGTTCTTCACGTTCTGTAGATGTAGATCCCACTGGTTCTTCACGTTCTGCAGATGTAGATGCCACTGGTTCTCTGCGTCTTCTGGAGATGTAGATGCCACTGGTTCTTCACGGTCTGCAGATGTAGATGCCACTGGTTCTTCACGTTCTGTAGATGTAGATCCCACTGGTTCTCTGACTTCTGCAGATGTAGATGCCACTGGTTCTTCACGTTCTGCAGATGTAGATGCCACTGGTTCTTCACGTTCTGTAGATGTAGATGCCACTGGTTCTTCACGTTCTGCAGATGTAGATGCCACTGGTTCTTCACGTTCTGTAGATGTAGATGCCACTGGTTCTTCACGTTCTGCAGATGTAGATGCCACTGGTTCTTCACGTTCTGCAGATGTAGATGCCTCTGGTTCTTCACGTTCTACAGATGTAGATGCCACTGGTTCTCTGCGTCTTCTGCAGATGTAGATGCCACTGGTTCTTCACGTTCTGCAGATGTAGATGCCACTGGTTCTCTGCGTCTTCTGCAGATGTAGATGCCACTGGTTCTTCACGTTCTGCAGATGTATATGCCACTGGTTCTTCATGTTCTGCAGATGTAGATGCCACTGGTTCTCTGCGTCTTCTGCAGATGTAGATGCCACTGGTTTTTCATGTTCTTCAGATGTAGATGCCACTGGTTCTTCATGTTCTGCAGATGTAGATGCCACTGGTTCTTCACGTACTGCAGATGTAGATGCCACTGGTTCTTCATGTTCTTCAGATGTAGATGCCACTGGTTCTCTGCGTCTTCTGCAGATGTAGATGCCACTGGTTCTTCACGTTCTGCAGATGTAGATGCCACTGGTTCTTCACGGTCTGCAGATGTAGATGCCACTGGTTCTTCACGTACTGCAGATGTAGATGCCACTGGTTCTTCATGTTCTGCAGATGTAGGTGTCACTGGTTCTTCACGTTCTGCAGATGTAGATGCCACTGGTTCTTTGCGTTCTGTAGATGTAGCTGCTACTGGTTCTTCACGTTCTGTAGATGTAGCTGCTACTGGTTCTTCACGTTCTATAGATGTAGATGCTACTGGTTCTTCACGTTCTGTAGATGTAGATCCCACTGGTTCTTCACGTTCTGCAGATGTAGATGCCACTGGTTCTCTGCGTCTTCTGGAGATGTAGATGCCACTGGTTCTTCACGGTCTGCAGATGTAGATGCCACTGGTTCTTCACGTTCTGTAGATGTAGATCCCACTGGTTCTCTGACTTCTGCAGATGTAGATGCCACTGGTTCTTCACGTTCTGCAGATGTAGATGCCACTGGTTCTTCACGTTCTGTAGATGTAGATGCCACTGGTTCTTCACGTTCTGCAGATGTAGATGCCACTGGTTCTTCACGTTCTGCAGATGTAGATGCCACTGGTTCTTCACGTTCTGTAGATGTAGATGCCACTGGTTCTTCACGTTCTGCAGATGTAGATGCCACTGGTTCTTCACGTTCTGCAGATGTAGATGCCTCTGGTTCTTCACGTTCTACAGATGTAGATGCCACTGGTTCTCTGCGTCTTCTGCAGATGTAGATGCCACTGGTTCTTCACGTTCTGCAGATGTAGATGCCACTGGTTCTCTGCGTCTTCTGCAGATGTAGATGCCACTGGTTCTTCACGTTCTGCAGATGTATATGCCACTGGTTCTTCATGTTCTGCAGATGTAGATGCCACTGGTTCTCTGCGTCTTCTGCAGATGTAGATGCCACTGGTTCTTCATGTTCTTCAGATGTAGATGCCACTGGTTCTTCATGTTCTGCAGATGTAGATGCCACTGGTTCTTCACGTTCTGCAGATGTAGATGCCACTGGTTCTTCATGTTCTTCAGATGTAGATGCCACTGGTTCTCTGCGTCTTCTGCAGATGTAGATGCCACTGGTTCTTCACGTTCTGCAGATTAGATGCCACTGGTTCTCTGCGTCTTCTGCAGATGTAGATGCCACTGGTTCTTCATGTTCTTCAGATATAGATGCCACTGGTTCTCTGCGTCTTCTGCAGATGTAGATGCTACTGATTCTTCACGTTTTGCAGATTAGATGCCACCGCCGCCATCTGTTGCACGGCGTTTGAACTTACGACTCTCGGTCCGAACATGCAACTGGACCACATGGCCCAGGTTTGTTCGTATCTCTGAAAGTCCGTAAGTCGAACATCCATAAGTGGAGAGGAGTCCCTGTATTGTTCTTCTAAACGTTAACGATGAACCGTCATCGCGACGATCGCATGCCGCGTAACGATTTAAATTAACACCATTGGAACCTCATTTGCCAGTAAAAAATATGATAATTGTTTTTTTACCCTTCTATCTGGCAACAAAACTAACACCTTTTTTACAAAGAGTCATGTTTGCATAGACCACAATACGTGCAGCCATAATGCAAACAAAAAACATAACTCTGATAATGTATGCACTGTCCTTGAAGTTGATTGGTCCACACCCGAGACAGCTTTCCTTAGAGCCTAGTCTCACATGGTGTTGGACCAGATGACGCCAAAAGGCGCACAACTCAAAGACAATGCACCATCAGAGTATGAGAGCTCGGGGTGTGGACCAATCAACTTCAAGGACAGTGCATATATTATCAGAGTTGTGTTTTTTGTTTGCATTATGACTGCAGGTATTGTGGTCTATGCAAACATGACTCCTTGTAAAAAAGTATCAGTTTTGTTGCCAGATAGAAGGGTAAAAAACAATTATCCGATTTCAATTAATTCGGGTGGCGACACAGATGTTCGACCCCCGGATCGTTGCGTGGGCCACCAACCACCACCCCCTCAAAAGAGAGAGAAAAAAAATAATCTGACGAATCCTGTTATTGACGGAGAAATCCCTACGTGTGTGGTGAGAGAGGGGTCTGTGGGGGGGGGGGAGCGGGTAAGTTTCGCCGTCTGACGTGGTGGCCGAGTGTTATTTAAATTCTGCATTTCTCCTGTGAAAACGTCCACCCCGGTCCCCAAGTGCGTTTCCGGCTTTCGCTTGTTCGCTCGCTCGCGCGTGCAGTTAGTTTTTCGTCGTCTTACAAATGTGTAATTTTTTTTAATGCCAGAGGAAGAAGGTGGCCATGTTTCCTGGTGCGTTCTTTTTTTTCTTGCACCACCCCCGAGTTTTGCCCGCGCACGCTCACGCGAATACGTCTACTGTACTCCCTCAACGCCTTGCGAACTCCTTCCCCGCTCCCCCCACCGTTCTTCCTCCTACTCCTCTGCTTTGCCAGGGGTCTGCGTTCCCACCGCTGGTGTCGTCATCTCCAACCTCGGTTTTGATTCGCAAGCAAGCGCCTCCTCCAAATTTCTCCCTCCCCACGTTAAAAAAAAAAATCTTTAAAATTTTTTTTTTTAAATATGCACATCTCATTGGGCGACGTGCCCTGAATATTCTCCGGTGGCAACGGTTCAATGCGAGTCCAACTCTGGGACTGGGTTTTGGTGTTCGTGGTCTCACCGGCAAGAGGCAGGTTCCCTTGATTCAATTTTGCTGATAATTGTTTTTTTACCCTTCTATCTGACAACAAAACTGACACCTTTTTACAAGGAGTCATGTTTGCATAGACCGCAATACCTGCAGTCATAATGCAAACAAAAAAACATTACTCTGATAATGTACGCACTGTCCTTGAAGTTGATTGGTCCACACCCGAGACAGCTTTCCTTAGAGCCTAGTCTCACATGGGTTGCACCAGATAGAAGGGTAAAAAAAACAATTATCATATTTTTACTGGCAAATGAGGTTCCCAATTTTGCTGGTGAACTCCTCAGCCCGTTTTAAACACGCAATGCTTTCGCGACCAATGTCATCAATAATACAGCTTGTTTTTGGGTTGGATGTCCGCACATTTGCACCTGTAATTTAAGGACCGAAACAGAGTGATTTCTCCACACCTGTCTGCCGCCCGATTTTGAAGCCAGTTGCAATTACGGGCGAAAATGTTGTACTTTGATTGCAAATGTTGTGGCTTTGCTCGCCAACACACAACCGTTGTGTCGTACAGGTAACGAATTGGCCACGTTCTGTTTCACACGACAGACCTTACTAAATTGGCTGTGTCGTATGCAGGTGGGTTTTGACGACACATTTATATATTTACGCGATCTGGCCCAAAAAACGTATTCTGGTTCAAAGCCACGGACCACAAGGAGAGCAGACCGCGCGCAAACATCGATTTGGGATCGGCGCGCGCGTAGAACAAGACCTCGCACACGCCCCCTGAGCGCGCGTGTGGCGTGTGTGTCTGTGTGTACGCGCGGAGCATCTCTGAACGAGCGGTGTCTGCGAGCCACACGCGTGTCTCCCCTGCCGGCGTGGGAACTGGTATTGCACACGCATGTACGGTGAACTTCTTCCGTGCCGTACACGCCAATCGGAGGCGCGCTACAATTGCCCAGCCGCAGAGACGTTACCGTCAACTGAACCACATGAATCATTCTCTCTCTCTCATTCTCTCTCTCATTCTCTCTCTCATTCTCTCTCTCATTCTCTATCTCATTCTCTATCTCATTCTCTATCTTTCTCTATCTTTCTCTCGGCCCGACGGTTGACGCGCTCGGAAAAATTCGTCGCGGAAACATTTCTGCCTGCACCCCCCGTGTGTGTTGCCTGTGTGTGTGTGTTGCCTGTGTGTGTGTGTTGCCTGTGTGTGTGCGTGTTGCCTGTGTGTGTGCGCATGTTGTGTTTTTGTGTGTGTGTGCGCGCGCGCGTGTAAAAAGGTAAAGGAGTCCGGGCGTGGTGTTGGTCACCCACCCCCTCCCCCTCGTGTGCCGCACAGACCCCGCTCAGGTGCTGCTCCACGCGAACGGCGCTCTGCCTGTTGACCTCCGGGGGAAACTGCAACGGCCGCGGCGTCGCACTTTTTGCTTGCGGAGCGAGCGTGTGTGTGCGTGCCTGTGTGTGTGTGTGCGTGCCTGTGTGTGTGTGCACGTGCCTGTGCCTGTGTGTGTGTGCGCGTGCCTGTGTGTGTGTGTGCGCGTGCGTGTACCTGTGCGCGTACCTGTGTGCGCGTGCCTGCGTGTGTGTGCGCGTGCCTGTGTGCGCCTGCCTGTGTGCGTGTGCGTCTGTGTGCATGCAGGGGTGTGCGTGTGGTGTCTGCGTGTCGTATGTGCGTGCGCGGTGCAAGCAGTGTGCGATGCTTGTGAAAGCGTGTGTGTGTGTGTGTGGTGTGCGTGTATTAGATGTCTGTACGTCGTGTGTGCGGGAACTGCTGTGCGTGCGTGCGTGTGTGTGTGTGTGCGTGTGTGTGTGTGTGTGCGTGCGTGTATGTGTGTGTGCGTGCGTGTATGTCTTTATCTTTGTAGTGGGGAGCGGTAGTGCAGCGGTTAGCGCGCTGCGCTATGAACCCGGCGACACGGGTTCGATTCCCGCTCACGGCCAACACCAGTGACGATTATCTGAACCGGTCCCGGGCCTCCCCTAGGTCGACTCAGCCTCAAATGAGTACCTGGTGCGGTGTGTAAACATCGCCGCTAGGGAGACAAAGGCGGTCGGGCGTGGTGCTGGCCACCTACCCACCCCCTCGTGTGCCGTTCCGGCCTTCATAGGTGCTCGCTAACAGCACTTGCCCCTACAGTCTGTTAAGGCTACACGGGGGATCTTTATCTTTGTGGGAAGTTCGCATTGCGAAGCTCCCCACTTCCCCGGGCTCCCCAATTGCTGCCCCCCTGTAGCAGCGGCTAACTTTGCCCCGATGGTCGAGCGTGTCGGGGGGGTGGGTGGGAGTCCACAACATTTTTCAGCGGATTATCGAGAAAAAAAAATAACCAAGCACAGGAGACTGGGGGGAGGGGGGGGGTGGACACGGACCCCCCCCCCCCCGCATCTCTTATTATAAATTCGATTACATTATTGCACCGGGTCGCTCGGAAAGAGAGCTGCCGCTCGCCGCTGCCGTGTGAACCGAGTAGAATAATTTGCAGGTAATATCGCGGCCTTGGGATGTTTGGCTCGGTTAAAATGGTGTGCGCGGTGTGTGTGTGTGTGTGCACTGTGTGTGCACGGTGTGTGTGTGTGCACTGTGTGTGTGGTGTGTGTGTGCACTGGGTGTGTGTGGTGTGTGTGCACTGGGTGTGTGTGGTGTGTGTGCACGGTGTGTGTGCACGGTGTGTGCGCACGGTGTGTGTGTGTACGGTGTGTGTGGTGTGTGTGCATGGTGTGCGTGTACGGTGTGTGGTGGGTGTGTGTGTACGGTGTGTGGTGTGTGTGCGTGGTGTGTGTGTGTGTGTGGTGTGTGTGTGCACGGTGTGTGTGCGTTTCTAATCTGTGGTACGAAACCATAAAACCTAGCGGAGACCAATCGCAGAACAGGGTGAGAAAAATACAAATTCCACTCCCTCAAGCACACTACTGAACCAGGGGGAGATCATACAAACTCTACTCACTCTGTAGAACAGGGGGAGATCATACAAACGCCACTCGCTTTGTAGAACAGGGGGAGATCATACAAACTCCACTCACTCTGTAGAACAGGGGGAGATCATACAAACTCCACTCACTCTGTAGAATAGGCGGAGATCACACAAACTCCACTCACTCACTCTGAAGAACAGGGGGGGATCATACAAACTCCACTCTGTAGAACAGGGGGAGATCATACAAACTCCACTCACTCACTCTGTAGAGCAGGGGGAGATCATACAAACTCCACTCTGTAGAACAGGGAGAGATCACACAAACTCCACTCACTCTGTAGAACAGGGGGACATCACACAGACTCCACTCACTCACTCTGTAGAGCAGGGGGAGATCATACAAACTCCACTTACTGTAGAACAGGGGGACATCACACAAACTCCACTCACTCACTCTGTAGAGCAGGGGGACATCACACAAACTCCACTCACTCTGTAGAGCAGGGGGAGATCATACAAACTCCACTCACTCACTCTGTAGAACAGGGGGACATCACACAAACTCCATTCACTCACTCTGTAGAGCAGGGGGAGATCATACAAACTCCACTCACTCACTCTGTAGAACAGGGGGAGATCATACAAACTCCACTCACTCACTCTGTAGAGCAGGGGGAGATCATACAAACTCCACTTACTGTAGAACAGGGGGAGATCATACAAACTCCACTCTGTAGAACAGGGAGAGATCACACAAACTCCACTCTGTAGAACAGGGGGAGATCATACAAACTCCACTTACTGTAGAACAGGGGGAGATCATACAAACTCCACTCTGTAGAACAGGGGGAGATCATACAAACTCCACTCGCTCTCTCTGTAGAACAGGGGGAGATCATACAAACTCCACTCACTCTGTAGAATAGGGGGAGATCATACAAACTCCACTCTGTAGAACAGGGGGAGATCATACAAACTCCACTCGCTCTCTCTGTAGAACAGGGGGAGATCATACAAACTCCACTCACTCTGTAGAACAGGGGGAGATCATACAAACTCCACTCACTCACTCTGTAGAACAGGGGGACATCACACAAACCCCACTCGCTCTGTAGAACAGGGGGAGATCACACAAACTCTACTCGCTCACACACACACTCTCCAGAACTAAACACAGAGAAGTTCCCTAGGATTGATAATCAAACCCAGGGCCCTAATTGCTGCTAGCCGCGTCGCCACCACCGCTGTGCTGCCATTCCACTGCCCATGTTATTGATTTACAATCACGAGGCGTTGGCTGCCCCCTTCTCTTCTTTCCATGACCACTTTTACGGCTCCGGCAAGGTGGGGGATTGGCGGGGGGGGGCGGGTGGCGCTGTCGCTGTGACGTGTCCGGACATCTTCTTGGTTCTTTGGGTAAAGTCGTCACGTAGAAGGGAAATAATAAAATGATAAAAATAAAACCTAATAAAATAATTCTCACGACGTTTCGGCCACAACGCAAGCAGCCGTCCTCGGGTGAAGAACAGGTCTGTCGGTAAAGTCACGTAGAAGGGAAATAATAAAATAATAAAAATAAAACATAATAAAATAATTCTCACGACGTTTCGGCCACAACGCAAGCAGCCTTCCTCGGGTGAAGAACAGGTCTGTCGGTAAAGTCACGTAGAAGGGAAATAATAAAATGATAAAAATAAAACCTAATAAAATAATTCTCACGACGTTTCGGCCACAACGCATGCAGCCGTCCTCAGGTGAAGAACAGGTCTGTCGAGAAGACAGCGTCTGAATGAAACCACCACCAGGCTTGGCAGCGTATATTTAAGCTGGGTTGGAGGACATGCACGGATCGCGTTTCCGCAAGCTGTCCCTCTCCCTCTGCGTTCTCTTTTTTCCGGATCGGCCTTTCCACACTCCGATCCATCTTCATCTCCCCCACACCTCACACCTCCCCGGAGGTTACCAAGTGTCAATGTGACGATGGGGGGAGGGAATTCCCAACCCCACCCGGCCTCCTCATAGCAGAGGTCGCAACCGGGTACCCGATACCCGCACCCTACCCGATACCCGGCTACCCGTACCCGGCAGGGTACGGGTACGGGTAGCCGTTTGCGACCCTGGTGCGGCCGGGTACGGGTACGGGTAAGGAATCAATGCTCTGTGTGTGCGGTGTGTCTGTTTGCTCTGGGTGTGCGGTGTGTGTGCGTGCGGTGTGTATGCGTGTGGTGTGCGTGCGGTGCGTCGGTATGCTTAGGTGTGTGTGCGGTGTGTGTGCGTGCGGTGTGTATGCGTGTGGTGTGCGGTGCGTCGGTATGCTCTGTGTGTTGGTTGTGTGTGTGTGCAGTGTGTGTGTGTGCGTGCGGTGTTTCGGTATGCTTAGGTGTGTGTGCGGTGTGTGTGCGTGCGTGCGGTGTGTGTGTGCGGTGTGTCTGTTTGCTCTGGGTGTGCGGTGTGTTTGTTTGCTCTGGGTGTGCGGTGTGTGTGCGTGCGGTGCGTCGGTATGCTCTGTGTTGGTGTGTGTGCGTGCGGTGTTTCGGTATGCTTAGGTGTGCAGTGTGTGTGTGTGTGTGCGGTGTGTCGGTATGCTTAGGTGTGCAGTGTGTGTGTGTGTGCGGTGTGTGTGTGTGCGGTGTGTGTGTGTGCGTGCGGTGTGTGTGTGTGCGGTGTGTGTGTGTGCGGTGTGTCTGTTTGCTCTGGGTGTGCGGTGTCCGTGTGCCGGGTGCTCCTTCCGAAACCACATATCTACAGCATCTCACACGACCTCTCCCTCCGCATCTCACACCCCCAACGCTTCGACGCGGTTTACGCTAATCTGAAAGGGGGGCGGGCGGGCGAACCGTCGTCCTCTGGGTGCAAGGCATGAATATAAATAAACGACATGGGCGCTCCAGTACAAAATGAGACACCCCCCCCACCCCACCACCGGTTATCTTACTGCGGGGCATGCTAACCTGTAACATCCTACGCTTCTCCGTTGTTACCGGACGTTCTTCAAAATCTCGGGGGGGGCAGGGAGTATGGGGCCCCCCCTAATTGGGTATTGCGCGCACGCCCGCCCGCCCGCACGCGTAGCAAACGTCAACGATGCCACCGACCGCTGCTGCAGGTTTCGATTTAAAGCTTTCGTGACTGCAGGGATTCATCTTGTTGGTTCTTTCGGTAAAGTCACTTGGAAGGGAAATTATAAAATAATAAAAATAAAACATAATCAAATAATTTCGATTTAAAGCTTTTGTGACTGCAGGGATTCATCTTGTTGGTTCTTTCGGTAAAGTCACGTAGAAGGGAAGTAATAAAATAATAAAAATAAAACATAATCAAATACAATTCTCACGACGTTTCGGCCACAATGCAAGCAGCCGTCCTCAGGTGAAGAACAGGTCTTTTGGAAAGACTACGTCTGAATGGCCGAAACGTCGTGAGAATTATTCTATGTTTTATTTTTATTATTTTATTACTTCCCTTCTACGTGACGACTTTACCGAAAGAACCAAGAAGTCGCTGCTGCAGGCTCGGGTTCCGTTCCACGCGGACGGGGGCAACCCCCAGCCTCGCGGCGCGAACGCACAAATTATTCCCGTTCGAATTTCTTGTCGTTATACAGTGGGGGGCTGGTTGTGGGGGGGGGGGGGGGCGGGAACAAAAAAAAAATCACTTGCCTCGCGTAATTTCACGCACGCTTCAAACGCGCAAGCTTCTCGCCTTACCCCCCCCCCCCACCTCCCACATCTCTTAAGCCGTCGCTGTGGGGGGCTGCTCAGTGGGGGGGGGGGGGGGCGGTTACGATGGCTCTCTTCGCCGGCGAAGAAGAAGGGGAGGAGGGGTGGGGAGCGACGTTGGCTGACGCGGGGGGGGGGGTGGTGGCGTGTGCGTGCGTGTGCGTGTGTGCGTGTGCGTGCGTGTGCGTGTGTGCGTGTGTGCGTGCGGCGCGTGCCTGCAGCTGTTCACAGACGGCATCACGAACAAGCTGGTGGGCTGCTCGAGAGGGGACAGCCGGGAGGACGTGGTGCTCATCCGCGTGTACGGCAACATGACCGAGCTGTTCGTCGACAGGGACAACGAGCTGAAGAGCTTTCAAGTGAGAGACGCCCCCTCGCCGCCAGGCGTGGCCAACACCACCACTGCCACCACCGCCACCACCGCCACCACCGCCACCACTGCCACCACCGCCACCACCGCCACCACCGCCACCAACATCGCCACCACGGCCACCACCGCCACCACCGCCGCCACCACCACCGCCGCCACCGCCACCACCGCCACCACTGCCGCCACCACCGCCACCACTGCCACCACTGCCACCACCGCCACCACCGCCACCACTGCCACCACCACCGCCGCCACCACCACCGCCGCCACCACCACTGCCACCACCACCGCCACCACTGCCACTGCCACCACTGCCACCACCGCCACCACTGCCACCACCACCGCCGCCACCACCACTGCCACCACCACCGCCACCACTGCCACCACCGCCACCACCGCCACCACCGCCACCACCGCCACCACTGCCACCACCACCGCCACCACTGCCACCACTGCCACCACCACCGCCGCCACCACCACTGCCACCACCACCACTGCCACTGCCACCACTGCCACCGCCACCACCACCGCCACCACTGCCACCACCACCGCCGCCACCACTGCCACTGCCACCACTGCCACCACCACCGCCACCACCACTGCACCTCCACTCCAGAAATTCAAAATGGGAATGTTTAATCGTGGGACCTCCTTTGCCAGTACCAAAATATACTAATAGGGTTGAAACTTTCGTGACTGCAAGGATTCATATTCTTAGGTGTTTTCGGTAAAGTCACCAGGTAGGTAAAAAAAATTAAATTAATAAAAGTAAAATAAAATAAAAAATCACGACGTTTCGGAGGCAACACAAGCTTCCGTCTTCAGGTGGAACCGTCACACCAGAGTAATGAGAGCTCGGGGTGAGTAGATACATCATGGGACCTCCTTTGCCAGTACCAAAATATACTAATAGGGTTTTTCCCCTTTTTTCTGACAACAAAACTGACACCTTTTTGCAAGGAATCATGCTTACATTAACCACAATACTTGCAGTCAAATACAAACAAAAAACAACACTCTGATAATGTATGCGTTGTCTTTGAAACTGATTGGTCCACACCAGAGACAGCTTTCTTTAGAGCCTAGTCTCATACGGTGTTCGACCAGATGACGCCAAAATGCGCACAGTTCGAAGACACCGCACTACCAGAGTAATGAGAGGCT
The DNA here is from genome assembly GCF_964198595.1 of Lampetra fluviatilis. NCBI lineage: Eukaryota > Metazoa > Chordata > Hyperoartia > Petromyzontiformes > Petromyzontidae > Lampetra > Lampetra fluviatilis. The sequence continues at coordinate 4,711,290 of NC_136338.1, forward strand.
CGGGGTGAGTAGATACATCATGCGACCTCCTTTGCCAGTACCAAAATATACTAATAGGGTTTTTCCCCTTTTTTCTGACAACAAAACTGACACCTTTTGCAAGGATTCATGCTTACTACATTAACCACGATACTTGCAGTCAAATACAAACAAAAAACAATACTCTGATAATTTATGCATTGTCTTTGAAATGCCCCCCCACTTCCGCCGATAAGATGACATCGGTGTGCCATTGGGGGTTTGTGACCAGCAGCACCGATGATGATGATGATGGGGGTGGTGTCTTTCACTCTTTGTTTACTGTCGGGGAGGGGCTGCACTAAACGCTAATGCTGGGGACCTTGCAACGAAGAACACCGGGTTTTAGAATGTGCTCAAGCTGTGAGCGTGGCACGCGTGGTTTTAATAAAGTTTTCAAATAAGTTGAGAAGAATGCACAGCGCTAGCAAGCCCCCGCCGGTCATGCGTTCAATCCCCGGTTGGGAGATTGACTTCGGCCCATCATCACCGTCCACCTCGTGTGTGGATAAACTAAGTACTGGTTCTTTCGGTAAAGTCACGTAGAAGGGAAATAATAAAAATTCAACATAACAAAATAATTCTTCAGACGCTGTCTTTCCGACAGACCTGTTCTTCACCTGAGGACGGCTGCTTGCGTTGTGGCGGAAACGTCGTGAGAATTGTATTTTATTATGTTTTATTATTTCCCTTCTACGTGACTTTACCGAAAGAATCAAGAAGATGAATCCCTGCAGTCACGAAAGCTTTAAATCGAAATTATTTGATTATGTTTTATTTTTATTATTTTATTATTTCCCTTCTACGTGACTTTACCGAAAGAACCAAGAAGATGAATCCCTGCAGTCACGAAAGCTTTAAATCGAAATTTTATTCTGTATTATTTTTATTATTTTATTATTTCCCTTCTACGTGACTTTTACCGAAATAACCAAGAAGCTGCTTGGTTCTTCACTCCACTTTTTTATTTTTTAGTAACTCGAATCAAACGGCTGAGCAGCCAATGGGAGAGGTTCCTGCGCGGACGCTGCGAAAAGGTGTCGTGCATCGGGTTTAGGGGCTGGGAGGGAGTTGTTGCGTTATTTTTCTTGGATCGACATTCGAAAGAGCAGCAGCAGCTACAGCAGCAGCAGCAGCTACAGCAGCAGCTGCAGCAGCTACAGCAGCAGCAGCAGCTGCAGCATCAGCAGCAGCAGCTACAACAGCAGCAGCTGCAGCAGCAGCAGCTGCAGCTACAACAGCAGCAGCTGCAGCAGCAGCTGCAGCAGCTACAACAGCAGCAGCTGCAGCAGCAGCAGCTACAGCAGCTGCAGCAGCAACAGCTACAGCAGCAGCTGCAGCAGCAGCTGCAGCTACAGCAGCAGCTGCAGCAGCAGCTGCAGCTACAGCAGCAGCTACAGCAGCAGCTACAGCTACAGCTGCAGCTACAGCAGCAGCTGCAGCAGCAGCAGCTACAGCAGCAGCTACAGCAGCAGCAGCTGCAGCTGCAGCTACAGCAGCTGCAGCTGCAGCTACAGCAGCTGCAGCTGCAGCTACAGCAGCTGCAGCTACAGCAGCTACAGCAGCTGCAGCAGCAGCTACAGCAGCAGCAGCTGCAGCAGCTGCAGCAGCAGCAGCAGCTACAGCAGCAGCAGCTGCAGCAGCAGCAGCTACAGCAGCAGCAGCTGCAGCAGCAGCAGCTGCAGCAGCAGCAGCAGCAGCAGCAGCAGCTGCAGCTACAGCAGCAGCAGCAGCTGCAGCAGCAGCAGCAGCTGCAGCAGCAGCAGCAGCAGCAGCTGCAGCAGCTGCAGCAGCAGCAGCAGCAGCAGCAGCTGCAGCAGCAGCAGCAGCAGCTGCAGCAGCAGCAGCAGCAGCTGCAGCAGCAGCAGCTACATCAGCAGCTACATGAGCAGCAGCAGCAGCAGCAGCAAGCAAGCGGTCCTCGCCGTTCAAACTCTCGGCGATTGCGAGGGGAGGGCAGGGTTCCGTGCAAATTCTCCCGGTTTAATTCGAAAGGCCGTGGGGTCGGTTTGGCGGCAGAGGGACAATTGCCCGCACAAACTCGTCCGGATAATCTCGATTTGAAGCTTTCGTGACTGCAGGAATCCATACTTTTTGGTTCTTTCGGTAAAGTCACGTGGGTAGAAAATCAAATAAATCGTGACGTTTCGGGCGCGACATCAGGTGGATACTACACTATGAGATCTCTTTGCCACTGGTAAAAGAGATCTCATAGTGTAAATGCTTACCCCAAGCTCTCAATACTCTGATATTGCACTGTGTTTGAGTTGTACGCCTTCTGGTGTCATCTGGTCCAACACCAATGGGGACTAGGCTCTAAAGAAAGCCGTCTCGGGTGTGGACCAATCGACTTCAAGGACAGTGCATATTATTATCATTATCAGAGTTGCTTCTTTTTGTTTGCTTTGTTGACTACTTGTGTTGTGGTCATTGCAAACATGATGCCTTGAATAAAGGTGTCAGTTTTGTACCAGTTTAAAAGGGTAAAAACCTACTATTATATCAGGTGGATAGTTTTGTGGCCTATAACCTGTCCCCCCTCCACCCCTAGCGGTCGATTTTTTTTTTTCCTTAACATCGTCCGTGAAAGCGTTTTGCGTGAACGGTGATAATATAATTTTAGTCTGTTTAACACGTAAGGCTTTCGTGAACCAAATATCAGCCGCGACGTAGGCGTTTTTGGGTTGGATCGCGTGAATATAAATGTGACGAACCTTACTTAATCGGCCGTGTCGGGTGTTGGCCGGTTTTAACGACGCATTTATATTCACGCGATCCAACCCAAAAAAAACCTATGTGTTGGATTTTTTGTTTTGAGTCTGATGATTTTTGAAATGGAGAACCGAGAGAGAGAGAGAGAGACGTCAAACTCCGTTGTTTGGCTCTTGCGTCGCTGATTTCCGCACGCAGATGTCGCCGCCGTAAGTTGGCCGGGGCCCGCTGCTGCCGCCAGTCTCTTCTGACTGTGGGCCCTCCCTCCCGGCCACCCACCCACCTGCCCACCCACCTGCCTACCTGCCCACCTACCTGCCTGCCCACCCACCTGCCTGCCCACCCACCCACCTGCCTACCCGCCCACCCACCTGCCTACCTACCTGCCCACCTGCCCACCCACCCACCTGCCTACCTGCCCACCCACCCACCCACCTGCCCACCCACCCGCCTACCCGCCCGCCCACCTGCCTGCCCACCCACCCACCTGCCTACCTGCCCACCCACCTACCTGCCTACCTGCCCGCCCACCTACCTGCCCACCCACCCACCTGCCCTCCCACCCACCTGCCTACCTGCCCGCCCACCTGCCTGCCCACCCACCCACCCGCCCACCCGCCCACCCACCTGCCTACCCGCCCACCCACCTGCCTACCCGCCCACCCACCCGCCTACCTGCCCACCCACCCACCTGCCCACCCACCCACCTGCCTACCTGCCCGCCCACCCACCCACCCACCCTGCTTGCCGGTGATTAGCTTTCCCCGCCTCGCGAAATGACACCCCGGGGAGTCGATCCGACCCTGTTTCTGCCGCTGACTCTGCTGCTGCTTCTGCCGCTGACTCTGCTGCTCCCGCCGCTGCTGCGGTGACGTGTCACCTCGCCGCAGGTGCTGCAGGCCTACGGCTGCGCGCCCAGCCTCTACTGCACCTTCCTCAACGGCCTCTGCTACGAGTTCATGCACGGCCACGTTCTCGACACGGCGCTGGTTCGACAGCCGGACATCTTCAGGTGACTTGCGCGCAGTAAACACTCGGCCGTCGCCGCTGCTCCTTCTATAGGAGGAATGGGCGAGATACACTTCTGAACAGAGATAATTGAGTGGATTACGACATCTATTTTATTTCATTCCCCGCTGGACCGGCTGTCACATCTGTTTTATGCTTCGAATAGTTCAGCGTCGAACTCAGACCCATGTCTAGCAGGGAGCACGGGTCAAAGCGAAATCTGGACCGGGGCTTTGCCGATGCTGTGGGGGGGACGCCTGATGCCGCATTTGGCGGCGCGTCAAAAGATTCTGCGGCCTGGGAGTGACGCGCGGAGCCTCACGAATCCCACAAAACCCTCGACCGCATCGTCAACACGCCGCCGATGCTGATGCTGCGGTCCTTGACTCCTTTAAAGGAGGAAGGGACGAGATCCCCCACTCAGACAATTGAGCGGAGAACAACATCTAAAATGGCATCTCGAATCTGCCGCTATTCACCCATACGAAAGACGACGACAGGGAGAGAGCGGGAGGTTCTCTCTGCCTAATAAGCGTGGGCAGTTCGGACGATGATGAACGTGGTGTGTTGTAACCAGGCCACAAGTTGAGGCCTGTGAAACCATTGCTACTGAAGTGGTGGTGTGTCCTTCTCAGAATGAAGGGGGCCGTTTTTGGCTGATGGGGGGATGTGTCAAACAAAAAATGCATCTACTCTATGAGATCTCTTTTACCAGTGGCAAAATATAGTAGTAGGTTTTTACCCTTTTAAACTGGTACAAAACTGACACCTTTATTCAAGGCATCATGTTTGCAATAACCACAACACAAGCAGTCAAAGCAAACAAAAAGAAGCAACTCTGATGATGATAATAATATGCATTGTCCTTGAAGTTGATTGGTCCACACCCGAGACGGCTTTCTTTAGAGCCTAGTCCCCATTGGTGTAGGGCCAGATGACACCAGAAGGCGTACAACTCAAACACAGTGCAATATCAGAGTATTGAGAGCTCGGGGTAAGCATTTACACTATGAGATCTCTGTTACCAGTGGCAAAATATAGTAGTAGGTTTTTACCCTTTTAAACTGGTACAAAAACATGATGGCTTGAATAAAGGTGTCAGTTTTGTACCAGTTTAAAAGGGTAAAAACCTACTACTAAAATTGCATCGTTTCCCCCCCTCCCTCCCGTACCTTCTGAGTCGTTAATGATCTCATGTGCTATCTAGATTAGGATGTTTGCAATTTTTTTTGCAGTTGCTCGCTGTTTTCTGCACAAATGGATGAACGGGGGTTCTGGCTAGACCCTGATCCGGCGGGTCAAGTTTGAAGTGGAAAACCTTTGTTTGTCACTGTTAATGATTGTATTCTCTGATAGATGGCAATCGGACGAGCAGGCAATGTGCCTCTTTTCCCCCCCCATATCACAGCTGTCCCCCTCCATGTGGAACACGGCAACGCCCATGTTGCCCATTGGCCGCGCACACCTCTTCTGGGAGGGCAAATAATCTTGGTCAGCAAAAAGTCGCGACACAAGTCTGGAGCGGTTTGGACATTAGGTGACTCCTCAAAGTCCACGAGGGCTTTGCTTGAACCCAGTCCTGGTGAGGTGCCAGATGGTTCTAGGCAAGGAGCGGTTTCCACATGCAGTGTCTCATCAGCAGCAGAGAGTCGAGCTTTGCTTGATCCCAGTGTTGATGAACTTCTGGATGGTTATAGGCAAGGAGCGGTTTCCACATGCAGTGTCTCATCAGCAGCAGAGAGTCGAGCTTTGCTTGATCCCAGTGTTGATGAATTTCTAGATGGTTACAGGCAAGGAGCGGTTTCCACATGCAGTGTCTCATCAGCAGCAGAGAGTCGAGCTTTGCTTGATCCCAGTGTTGATGAACTTCTGGGTGGTTATAGGCAAGGAGCGGTTTCCACATGCAGTGTCTCATCAGCACAGGGCCGGATCGAGGCGTGGGGGGGGGCGTGGTGCTTTCGGGGCTTTAGCCCAGGGGGCCTTCACCAGCCGGAGAGGGGCCTCCAGCGATGAAGTGAAAAGTAGTTTCACTTGTTGTGAATGCTGAATTGTATTTGTTGTTGGCCTTGTAAAAGTACATTTTAATTTTTATTGAACTTTGTTTTCCTTTTCAAAATATCACTGGGGGGCGGGGGGGGGCTCATGGTACATGTGTCCCAGGGGCCTACACAATCTTAATCCGGCACTGCATCAGCAGCAGGGGTGTTCATGAACCTCTGGATGGTTCTAGGCAAGGAGCGGTTTCCACATGCAGTGTCTCATCAGCAGCAGAGAGTCGAGCTTTGCTTGATCCCAGTGTTGGTGAACTTCTAGATGGTTATAGGCAAGGAGCGGTTTCCACATGCAGTGTCTCATCAGCAGCAGAGAGCCGAGCTTTGCTTGATCCCAGTGTTGGTGAACTTCTAGATGGTTATAGGCAAGGAGCGGTTTCCACATGCAGTGTCTCATCAGCAGCAGAGTCGAGCTTTGCTTGATCCCAGTGTTGATGAACTTCTGGATGGTTATAGACAAGGAGCGGTTTCCACATGCAGTGTCTCATCAGCAGCAGAGAGCCGAGCTTTGCTTGAACCCAGTGTTGATGAACTTCTGGATGGCTATAGGCTGCCCAGATGGTTATCGGCACGGGCCTCTTTCGACATCCGTTGTCTCATCAGCACTAATGCTGGCGCACCCGCCCTGCGTACCTCCCCGCTATCGGTGCTTGTCACCGGCCTGGGGGGTCAGGGGGTGGGCAGTGGCCCTGCTGACGCGGCGCCTGTCCACCTCGGTTACGTTTGCCCGGCGCGTGCGTGACGGTGGCCTGGCGGTGCACCCCGACCCCCTCCCAGTTTCGAACGGTTCAGCGCTTCTTCTGCGCTCGCCGCTGGGCGTTGAGAGTCTGTGGCGGGCTGGGGGCACGTGGGGGTGGCGGGCTGGGGCACGTGGGGGTGGCGGGCTGGGGGCACGTGGGGGTGGCGGGCTGGGGCACGTGGGGGTGGCGGGCTGGGCACGGGCAGGGGCTGGGGTCAAATTGCTCTAGCACGTGGACTTTGGAACTCGTCTTGAAAGGCCACAACGTTTGCCGAACGTTCCGTTCACGTTTGCGTGGCGGGGAGGGTGGGGGGGGTGCGTTGGGGTTTGTTGTGAACCGGTGGCACGATTGATTTTTTTAAAAGAGCAGAAAGGGGAGAGTTTCTATTTGGTTTAGAAGGCTCGCCTCACCACCGCCGAGGGCGGAGGTGGGAGTGGCCGCATCTCAGCCAATGGCGTGGGGCACGGCACCGCCATGCAGCAGCAGCAGCAGCAGCTGCAGCAGCAGCAGCAGCAGCAGCAGATGCAGCAGCAGATGCAGCAGCAGATGCAGCAGCAGCAGCAGCAGATGCAGCAGCAGCAGCAGCAGCATTTCTCACCTTCTCAAAGGGAAGCGTTCTGTGGCGTGGCTCTCAATGGGAGTTTGTTTAAGCGCGACGATCCCGTTAAACTTTTGGAACCGAATAGCTTTTATTTTGAGCAGGTAAGGGGCCATCCATTTAGTACGTGCGCAAAAAATCTGTCAAAACTTGTGACACCCTTCCCCGAATCCTATAGAACGGCCGATATTTAATCCACGCAGAAGCGATCAAGGATTTATAATATTAACGTGTTTAAGCCAACGGTCCACCGCCTGACTATCTAACTCATTTTAAGGCCGATGTAGACAAATTAATATCGAGGCTTCACCCGCCCCCCCCCTCTGTTTACTATGCGTACATTGTCAGTAGACCCCCCCCCCCCATACGCAAGCGTACGGGTTTGGGTTAACCCCCCCCCCCCCACTGACCTGCTACGTAGTTTTATTTTGTTTGTTCACAAGCGAACCTGTCCGTCGCAATCGGTAGCTCCGATGACCGCCGCTCACCATCGCATGGAAATTCGGAGCAGCAGCCAAAATACTCTGAAGGCCGCGTGGCGTTGATTCTAAATGGAGAGACTTGCAAACTCCAAATATACAGGAGGCGTCGGGGTCGGGATTGAACCCACGCGACCTCCTGTACACCAGGCGAGGTCGTTAACATCTCGTAGCTGCCGTGCTGATGATGAGAGAGAGAGAGACTCCAAATATACAGGAGGCGTCGTGGTCGGGTTTTAAACCCACGCTACCTCCTGGAAATCCACATGAGCACAGGGCGAGCGACCATGCAACTCCTCCTGATGGAGACCGCTCGTGTTGCGATGGAAACGTCGTTTTTTTTATTTTAATGTTTTTTTATTATCTACGTGACTTTACCGAAAGAACCAAGGTGGTGCATCAGCCAGTCGTCTCGGTCATCTCAGTCAGTCGACCCGTGGCACCTGCTGGGTCTGCCCCGTGACCTCCTGCCAGCGGGCGCTCGACACTTCACGTGGCAGCCTCAAGGTGCACTTGGCCTGGCACAAGCGTCGTGGCGACGTCACTGCCACTTAGTGGCGAATGGCGGTTGTTGTTGTTGTTGTGTAGCGGTTTTCACGCGTTACGCTACGAACCCAGCAACACGCTCGCGGCCACCCACACCACCAGTGACGATTATCCAAACCGGTCCTGGGCCTCCCCTAGGTCGATTCGGCCTCGCACGAGTAGTACCTGGCGCGGTGTGTAGTGAACATCACCGCTGGGGAGACAAAGGCAGCCGGGGTTTGGTTGCTTGCCGCCCCAAACGGTTAGCGCTACGCTGCGCTACGAACCCGGAGACCCGAGTTAGATTCCCGCTCACGGCCAACACCGGTGACGATTATTTGAACCGGTCCTGGGCCTCCCCTAGGTCGACTCGGTCTCAAATGAGTATCTGGTGCGGTGTGTAGTAAACATCGCCGCTGTGGAGACAAAGGCAGCCGGGGTTTGGTTGCTTGCCGCCCTAAACCTCTCGTGTGCCGTGCCGGCCTTCCTAGGGTGCTGCTACTCGCTAACGGAACTTGCTTCGTCAGCCTGTTAAAGGCAAAACGGGGATGGGGGAGAAATGTTTTGGGTGTTTTTTTTTTTGTGTAGCAACCTTTTACGCACGAGGATTGGGAGGATTGGGAGGCGCGTCTATGGATGAGCGTCCACACGTGGTTTGAAATGAGCGAGAGGTTGTCTCGTCGTTACGAGAGTTTTGGGGGGGGGGGGGAGAGGCGATGGAGGTAGGGAGGGAAGTCCGATTGTGGGAGATCTTGCCAAGGGAAGAAGCAAGAGAGAGAGGAGTGTTGTGATCTGGTGTGTGTGTGTGTGTAGGTTGGTGTGTGTGTGTGTGTAGGTTGGTGGGTGGGTGTAGGTGTGTGTGTAGGTGCATGAGTGGATAGGTGGGTGGGTGAGGTGAGTAGGTGGATGAGTTGTTGTGACTGGTGGTGGTGGAACAGTGTGGTGGTAGTGGGACACAGTGTGGTGGCGGTGGTTGAACACTGGTGGTGGTGGCGGTGGTTGAACACTGGTGGTGGTGGCGGTGGTTGAACACTGGTGGTGGTGGTGGCGGTGGTTGAACAGTGGTGGTGGTGGCGGTGGTTGAACACAGTGTAGTGGTGCCCTGTGGTGGTGCAGTGGTGGTGGTGGCGGCGGTTGAACACTGTGGTGGTGGTGGTTGAACACTGTGTAGTGGTGCAGTGTTGTGGTGGTGGTGGTTGAACACAGTGTAGTGGTGCAGTGTTGTGGTGGTGGCGGTTGAACACAGTGTAGTGGTGCACAGTGTGGTGCAGTGTGGTGGTGGCGGCGGTTGAACACAGTGTAGTGGTGCAGTGTGGTGCAGTGTAGTGGTGGTGGTGGTTGAACACAGTGTAGTGGTGCACAGTGTGGTGCAGTGTGGTGGCGGTGGTGGTAGTGTTGGCGCAACGGTGTACAGGATGAGAGGACACCGTGGCGGTGGGACCGAGTCCTCGACACGTGGGTGCGGAGGAGCGAACGAGTCAAGTTCACGGGGAGCGTAAACCGTGGTGGTGGTAGCAGGGGCGGCGATTTAGAAGAAGAGTGGTGACCCCGCGGGTGGGTGACCCCGTGGGTGGGTGACCCCGTGGGTGGGTGACCCCGCGGGTGGGTGACCCCGCGGGTGGGTGACCCCGCGGGTGGGTGACCCCGCGGGTGGGTGACCCCGCGGGTGGGTGACCCCGCGGGTGGGTGACCCCGCGGGTGGGTGACCCCAGAGTCTATCGGTGACTGCTGGATCATCAATCGACCGCACCGCACCGCACCGCCCCCCCCTGAATTATCTCCGCTACAGTGAGGCTCTCGCAGCGCTCGCTGTTGGCATTGGTAGCCGGGGGGGGAGGAGGTGGGGGAGTGCTTGAACGACTGCTGTTTGAACAATACTCAAGGCCACTTTTCAAAGTCGGCCGTGTGTTTGCGTTGTTCATAACGGACGGGCACACACACGCTGACTTCTTAGCCCCCCCCCCCCCCCCTTTGATGATCTCGTCCGATTTTGTTGTTTCTTTCTCGGCAAATGCGTGCAAGACTCTTCAAGGGCTTTGTCGGGGTCCCACCTTTTTAATCTTAACAACAACTGTCGAATAACAAGTCACAGCTAGTTAAAACCAATATTTATATGTAGAGAAGTGTTCCCACGGACGCACTCGGAGACGGAGGGTAGGTTAAGGGTTTTCGCCAGGGTTTATTAAAGCTCCTTCTTGGTTCTTTCGGTAAAGTCACGTAGAAGGGAAGTAATAAAATAATAAAAATAAAACATAATAAAACAATATAATAATATAATATTAATTTATTACTTCCCTTCTACGTGACTTTACCGAAAGAACCAAGAAGATGAATCCCTGCAGTCACGAAAGCTTTAAATCGAAATTTATTAAAGCTGTTACAATACTACACAGCCAGGGTACACAACTCCCAGGGGTCTAGGGCTCCTACTCTGAGTCCCTGCCGGCTCGCTCCGGTCTCTCTCTCTTTCGTGTCGGATCGGGGACTCTGCCGACTCCACCGAGCGGAGAGAGAAGCACCTCGACGGCTGCTACCACCGGCTTCTCCCCAGCAGCATTAGCATCATCATTAGTAGCACTATCAGCAACAGCATCATCATCATCAGCTTCAGCTTCAGCAGCATCATTAGCAGCATCATTAGCAGCATCAGCAGCATCATCATCAGCAGCATCATCAGCATCGGCAGCATTAGCAGCATCATCAGCATCAGCAGCATCAGCAGCATCAGCAGCAGCATCAGCAGCATCAGCAGCATCATCATCAGCACCATTATTAGCACCATCATCATCATCAGGGTCCTACTCTGAGTCTGGGTCCCTGCCGGCTGGCTCCGGTCTCTCTCTCTTTCGTGTCGGATCGTGGACTCTGCCGACTCCACCGAGCGGAGAGAGAAGCACCTATTCTTGGGTTTTTTTCGGTAAAGTCACGTAGGTAAGAAATTAAAATTAATTAAAGTAAAATAAAATAAAAATCATGACGTTTCGGAGGCAACACAAGCTTCTGTCTTCAGGTGGAACAGTCACAGCACGATAGCTGTATCAAGTGAGTGCTCTCACTTGATACAGCTATCGTGATTGAAATTTTATTTTTATTTTACTTTAATTAATTTAATTTTTTTTACCTACGTGACTTTACCGAAAAAACCTTAGAATATGAATCCTTGCAGTCACGAAAGCTTCAAATCTAGAATCTTAGAATTTCTCTTTACTTGATACAGCAATGGTGCTGTGACGGTTCCACCTGAAGACGGAAGCTTGTGTTGCCTCCGAAACGTCGTGATTTTATTTTTATTTTTATTTTACTTTTATTAATTTTAATATTTTACCTACGTGACTTTACTGAAAAAACCCAACAATATGAATCCTTGCAAGTCACGAAAGCTTCAAATCTAGAGAAGCACCTCTACGGCTGCTACCACCGGCTTCTCCCCAGACTCACCTCTCTACCCCTCTCTCTACCCCTCTCTCTACCCCTCTCTCTACCCCTCTCTCTACCCCTCTCTCTACCCCTCTCTCTACCCCTCTCTCTACCCCTCTCTCTACCCCTCTCTCTACCCCTCTCTCTACCCCTCTCTCTTCCCCTCTCTCTTCCCCTCTCTCTTCCCCTCTCTCTACCCCTCTCTCTACCCCTCTCTCTACCCCTCTCTCTACCCCTCTCTCTACCCCTCTCTCTACCCCTCTCTCTACCCCTCTCTCTACCCCTCTCTCTACCCCTCTCTCTACCCCTCTCTCTACCCCTCTCTCTACCCCTCTCTCTACCCCTCTCTCTACCCCTCTCTCTACCCCTCTCTCTACCCCTCTCTCTACCCCTCTCTCTACCCCTCTCTCTACCCCTCTCTCTACCCCTCTCTCTTCCCCTCTCTCTTCCCCTCTCTCTTCCCCTCTCTCTTCCCCTCTCTCTTCCCCTCTCTCTACCCCTCTCTCTACCCCTCTCTCTACCCCTCTCTCTACCCCTCTCTCTACCCCTCTCTCTACCCCTCTCTCTACCCCTCTCTCTACCCCTCTCTCTACCCCTCTCTCTACCCCTCTCTCTACCCCTCTCTCTACCCCTCTCTCTACCCCTCTCTCTACCCCTCTCTCTACCCCTCTCTCTACCCCTCTCTCTACCCCTCTCTCTACCCCTCTCTCTACCCCTCTCTCTACCCCTCTCTCTACCCCTCTCTCTACCCCTCTCTCTACCCCTCTCTCTACCCCTCTCTCTACCCCTCTCTCTACCCCTCTCTCTACCCCTGGTCCCCTCTTACTCTACCCGTTCCCACAGTGACCCCGCTTAGGTCACGGGGTCTCCCTTAAGTAGCCCAGGAGACGTGACGTCATCGCACTGAACGGGCACACCTGACGCCACGTCCCCATGTTACTCTACATATACATACAGGTTGCTCACATCTTTTTTTTTCTAACACTCGTATGGGACTATCGTTTTTAATGGGTAACGAACGGTTAATGCTGCACTGTAACACAATAACAAATCTTTATTAATAGCTTCGGAAAAGCCTCGCACTTGTTTCGCGCGCTCATCATTGTCAACGCGTCCCTGGAATCTTCTCCCAGGCGGTCTCCACAGCCCCGGAGGGCAGCACTTTTCTCGTGGAGAAGTTTCAAATTCTCTGAAGTGTTGACATTGTTTGAAGTTTTTCTCTGCTGGAACCTCCTAACAGTAATAGGCTCTCAAGTCTCCAAAGTGGCAGCAATTTGCCTGCACTGTAGCGCTGCTGCCGCCTTTCCACCCCCGTTTTCACAAGCCCTGCAGAGCCGGGTTTGTGGAAATTCCACATTCCTACGCTTGGTGCTTTCCCACAATTTGTATCTTGCCAGCTCGGGGTGGGGGGGGGGGCCCGCTGAGCTTCTCCGTTACAGCTCCTTCGTCAGGAGCGCGGAGCTGGCGATGGCAAATGATAGTTTGCCGTCGCGTGGAACATTCTAGCAGCGGCCAATAAACTATAAACGTGTGGCGATGTCCATTTCTAAAATGTGGTGGGGAGGGGTAAACGGAGTATACGGAGGAAAAATAACCACGCGACCACGGGGGCAGAGAGAGAGAGAGACACCGCAAACTCCAAATATACAGCAGGTGTCGTGGTCAAGATTGAACCCACGACCTTCTGTATACCAGGCGAGGTAGTTGACATCTCCTAGCCACCGTGATGATGATGAGGATGAGAGAGACACCGCAAACCTCAAATATACAGCAGGTGTCAGGGTTAAGATTGAACCCACGACCTCCTGCGTACCAGGCGAGGTAGTTAACATCTCCTAGCCGCTGATGATGAGAGACACCGCAAACCTCAAATATACAGCAGGCGTCCGGGTCAAGATTGAACCCACGACCTTCTGTATACCAGGCGAGGTAGTTGACATCTCCTAGCCACCGTGATGATGATGATGATGATGAGAGAGACACCGCAAACCTCAAATATACAGCAGGTGTCAGGGTTAAGATTGAACCCACGACCTCCTGCGTACCAGGCGAGGTAGTTAACATCTAGTCGCTGATGATGAGAGACACCGCAAACCTCAAATATACAGCAGGCGTCCGGGTCAAGATTGAACCCACGACCTCCTGGATTGCAGGCGAGGTAGTGAACATCTCCTAGCCACTGTGATGATGATGATGATGAGAGAGAGAGAAACCGCAAACTCCAAATATACAGCAGGCTTCAGGGTCAAGATTGAACCCACGAACTCCTGCGTACCAGGCGAGGTAGTTAACATCTCCTAGCCGCTGATGATGATGTGAGAGAGAGACACCGCAAACCTCAAACATACAGCAGGTGTCAGGGTCAAGATTGAACCCACGACCTCCTGCGTACCAGGCGAGGTAGTCGACATCTCATAGCCACTGTGGTGATGATGATGATGATGAGAGAGACACCGCAAACCTCAAATATACAGCAGGCGTCAGGGTCAAGATTGGACCCACGACCTCCTGCGTACCAGGCGAGGTAGTTAACATCTCCTAGCCACCGTGATGATGAGAGAGACACGCAAACCTCAAGTATACAGCAGGCGTCAGGGTCAAGATTGAACCCACGACCTCCTGCGTACCAGGCGAGGTAGCGAACATCTAGCCACCGTGGCGGCGCACGCGCCCATCATTATTGAGAGGTTCCTTCAAGTGCCCTCTCAATCCACACTGAGAGCGGACGGCACTTGGCCACCCCACTCTGCTTACCCGGGTGGACCGGGGGAGCGGGAGGGGGAGATAGCTCCTAAATTTAAATTCCCGGAGCTGGAGATGAAATCAATACTTGGGTGTGGAACAAAAGTTGAATATGACACCGGCGGATGTTTTGGTTGAGCCGTGCACGTTCGCTTTGGAGTGTGTGCCCTGGGTGATCGCAACTGAAGCTTTGTGCGAGTCTTCTAGTCACTGTGTCTTCTAGTCACTGTGCGAGTCTTCTAGTCACTGTGCGAGTCTTCTAGTCACTGTGCGAGTCTTCTAGTCACTGTGCGAGTCTTCTAGTCACTGTGCGAGTCTTCTAGTCACTGTGCGAGTCTTCTAGTCACTGTGCGAGTCTTCTAGTCACTGTGCGAGTCTTCTAGTCACTGTGCGAGTCTTCTAGTCACTGTGCGAGTCTTCTAGTCACTGTGCGAGTCTTCTAGTCACTGTGCGAGTCTTCTAGTCACTGTGCGAGTCGTCTAGCCACTGTGCGAGTCTTCTAGTCACTGTGCGAGTCTTCTAGCCACTGTGCGAGTCTTCTAGTCACTGTGCGAGTCTTCTAGTCACTGTGCGAGTCTTCTAGTCACTGTGCGAGTCTTCTAGTGACTGTGCGAGTCTTCTAGTCACTGTGCGAGTCTTCTAGTCACTGTGCGAGTCTTCTAGTCACTGTGCGAGTCTTCTAGTCACTGTGCGAGTCTTCTAGTGACTGTGCGAGTCTTCTAGTGACTGTGCGAGTCTTCTAGTCACTGTGCGAGTCTTCTAGCCACTGTGCGAGTCTTCTAGCCACTGTGCGAGTCTTCTAGCCACTGTGCGAGTCTTCTAGCCACTGTGCGAGTCTTCTAGCCACTGTGCGAGTCTTCTAGCCACTGTGCGAGTCTTCTAGCCACTGTGCGAGTCTCGGTCGCTGTGACCCATCGCCTGAGCACACACACTGGCGGAGCCAGTGGGGGGGTGGGGTGGGGTGGCACGTACCCCCCCCAAGGGGGCGAACGAAATCCCTAATTTCGATGGGATCATTGGGGTTTATTAGTAATAAATCGGCATTTTGCGACCCCCACTGCCACTGTAGCATATTATGACGTGCCAGGGACTCTGTGAGATGATACGACCATAGTCTGAGTCCATAATGGGCAATAAGTAACGGCGAATCGGTTATAAGTGACTCACAGAATTGTGCGCAGTTGCGTATACAGTCCACGACTTCCACCATCATCTTCTTGGTTCTTTCGGTAAAGTCACGTAGAATGGAAATATTATTATAATAATATAATCTAATTTTTTTATATATAATATATATAATATAATATTATTTTATTGTTTTATTTTTATTTTATTATTTCCCTTCTACGTGACTTTACCGAAAGAACCAAGAAGAACAACTCTAGAATTTCTCATCGCTGGAGGGGTTGCCCCCCCCCCCCTACCTGAAAATCCTGGCTCCGCCATTGCACAGGCACGTGATGTTTTGTGTTTGTTCGGTGTAAGCACGTGACTTGCAGATGAACATTTCCAAGAATAACAATGCACCACTTTTTAGACGGTCAGGCGCGCGGTTAATCCGCACGTCGGACACACAACCCGCGCGCGGGTAAATCGAGGTCGTCTCGGCACGACGAAGACGCGAGTTGACGGACTCGTCCCGTAGCCCGTACGGCAGAGGTCGCAACCGGGTACCCGATACCCGTACCCTACCCGATACCCGGCTACCCGTACCCGGCCGGGTACGGGTAGCCGTTTGCGACCCTGGTGCGGCCGGGTACGGGTAGGCCGCGAGTGACTGGTGAGTCACCGTTTGTCACTCATTTCCCAACGTCTTGTCTCTTCTCACAATTCAAGTTCCTAGAATCAACCCACCCGCGCCTGCAACATGGCTTCATCCCAGAGGTCGCAATCGTACCCTACCCGTACCCGGCCGGGTACGGGTAGGGGTAGGGTACGGCCGAGTACGGGTAACCGTTTGCGACCCTGGTGCGGCCGGGTACGGGTACGGGTAGGCCGTGAGTCACTGCTGAGTCACCGTTTGTCACTCATTTCCCAACGTCTTGTCTCTTCTCACAATTCAAGTTCCTAGAATCAACCCACCCGCGCCTGCAACGTGGCTTCATCCCAGAGGTCGCAATCGGGTACACGATACCCGTACCCTACCCGTACCCGGCCGGGTACGGGTAGGGTACGGGTACGGCCGGGTACGGGTACCCGTTTGCGACCCTGGTGCGGCCGGGTACGGGTAAGGAATCAAAACCCGTTAGCGACCTCTGCCACGCGGCGTCGTCCCTCTCCGTAGCCTCCTTAGCGGTGTCGTCGTCGTGGTGCGGTGAGAGTGGGAGGCTCACGGAGGAAGCTGTGAAGCTGGGACGTGGACGAATGAGACTGCCCCCCCCCCTCTCTCTCTGTTAGAAGTGGGGAGGTGGCCTTGTTGGCTGTGTGGTCGGTGACCTGAGGCCCCACTCCCCCCCCCCGGCAACGACTGAGGACCCTGGGGTTTAAATCCCTGGGGTTTGGACCCTGGGGTTTAAATCCCCTTGTTTGGACCCTGGGGTTTCAATCCCGGGGTTTGGACCCTGGGGTTTCAATCCCGGGGTTTGGACCCTGGGGTTTCAATCCCGGGGTTTGGACCCTGGGGTTTCAATCCCGGGGTTTGGACCCTGGGGTTTCAATCCCGGGGTTTGGACCCTGGGGTTTCAATCCCGGGGTTTGGACCCTGGGGTTTCAATCCCGGGGTTTGGACCCTGGGGTTTCAATCCCGGGGTTTGGACCCTGGGGTTTAAATCCCCTTGTTTGGACCCTGGGGTTTAAATCTCCCGGTTTGGACCCTGGGGTTTAAATCCCGGGGTTTGGACCCTGGGGTTTAAATCCCGGGGTTTGGACCCTGGGGTTTAAATCCCGGGGTTTGGACCCTGGGGTTTCAATCCCCCGGTTTGGACCCTGGGGTTTAAATCCCCCGGTTTGGACCCTGGGGTTTAAATCCCCTTGTTTGGACCCTGGGGTTTCAATCCCGGGGTTTGGACCCTGGGGTTTCAATCCCCCGGTTTGGACCCTGGGGTTTAAATCCCAGGGTTTGGACCCTGGGATTAAATCCCAGGGTTTGGACCCTGGGGTTTAAATCCCAGGGTTTGGACCCTGGGGTTTAAATCCCGGGGTTTGGACCCTGGGATTAAATCCCAGGGTTTGGACCCTGGGGTTTAAATCCCAGGGTTTGGACCCTGGGATTAAATCCCGGGGTTTGGACCCCGGGGTTTCAATCCCAGGGTTTGGACCCCGGGGTTTCAATCCCCTGGTTTGGACCCCGGGGTTTCAATCCCGGGGTTTGGACCCTGGGGTTTCAATCCCGGGGTTTGGACCCCGGGGTTTCAATCCCCTGGTTTGGACCCCGGGGTTTCAATCCCCTGGTTTGGACCCTGGGGTTTCAATCCCCCGGTTTGGACCCTGGGGTTTCAATCCCCCGGTTTGGACCCTGGGGTTTAAATCCCGGGGTTTGGACCCCGGGGTTTCAATCCCCTGGTTTGGACCCCGGGGTTTCAATCCCCTGGTTTGGACCCTGGGGTTTCAATCCCCCGGTTTGGACCCTGGGGTTTAAATCCCCTGGTTTGGACCCTGGGGTTTAAATCCCGGGGTTCAAATCCCTGGGATTAAATCCCGGGGTAAGGACCCTGGGGTTTAAATCCCTGGGTTTAAATCCCGGGGTTTAAATCCCGTGGTTTGGACCCCGGGGTTTAAATCCCAGGTTTTAAAATATGACGAGTCAGCATTTTACTTTCGGTTCTGCGCGTTTTTTTTTTACGCGGCCAATAAATTCCCGGCTCCTTAGAATTTCCCTCCCCCCCACCCCTCCCGATTTTTTTTAAAATCACGGTTGGCTACGTACGGTGTGAAAGAAGTTTGACGTACAACATACATGCGTGTACAGTCAGCATACATGCAGTAGGTAATTGATTTTCCAGCGACTTCAGGGGGGAGGGGAGAGGATTTTCAACAACGCCGGATAATCGCTACATTATTAAAAAATAGCTTGTTTTTGCACATTCATGCACAACTTAATGTTTTAGTTGCCGTTAGTTTTCGAGTGTTTCGAATTTGTTTCACTCTGTGAAATTCGGCAGAAGTAATACAATCGCTCAAATGAGACAAATATCTCCATTTAAAGCTTCTTTCGTGACTGCAGGGATTCATCTTCTTGGTTCTTTCGGTAAAGTCACGTAGAAGGGAAATAATAAAATAATAAAAATAAAACATAATAAAATAATTTCGATTTAAAGCTTCTTTCGTGACTGCAGGGATTCATCTTCTTGGTTCTTTCGGTAAAGTCACGTAGAAGGGAAATAATAAAATAATAAGACATAATAAAATAATTTCGATTTAAAGCTTCTTTCGTGACTGCAGGGATTCATCTTCTTGGTTCTTTCGGTAAAGTCACGTAGAAGGGAAATAATAAAATAATAAAAATAAAACCTAATAAAATAATTTCGATTTAAAGCTTTCGTGACTGCAGGGATTCATCTTCTTGGTTCTTTCGTTAAAGTCACGTAGAATGGAAATAATGAAATAATAAAAATTAAACATAATAAAATAATTTCGATGTAAAGCTTCTTTCGTGACTGCAGGGATTCATCTTCTTGGTTCTTTCGGTAAAGTCGCGTAGAATGGAAGTAATAGAATAATAAAAGATAGAATTAATATTTTATTATGTTTTCTTTTTATTATTTTATTATTTCCATTCCACGTGACTTTACCGAAAGAACCAAGAAAAGACAAAAATCCTTGGGTAGAAGGGTTACGGCATTTACCGTACCATACTTTTACCACTCCATCCTCTGACTCTGCAATGGGGTGATGTACACGGTACTACTACTACACTCTGGCTTCAACAACCATGATGTGTTGTCGTAGTAGGTGTTTACCCTTTAAACTGGTACCAGTTTAAAGGGTAAACACCTATTACTATATTTTGCCACTGGTAAAGGAGATGTCTCATAGTGTAAATGCTTTACCCCGAGCTCTCAATACTCTGATAGTGCGCTGTTTTTTGAGTTGTACGCCTTTGGGCGTCATCTGGTCCAACACCAATGGAGACTAGGCTCTAAGAAAAGCTGTCTCGGGTGTGGACAAATCAACTTCAAGGACAGTGCATATCATTACCATCATCAGAGTTGTTTCTTTTTGTTTGCATTTTGACTGCTTGTGTTGCGGTTATTGCAAACATGATGCCTTGTATAAAGGTGTCAGTTTTGTAGACAGTTTAAAGGGTAAAACCCTATTACTATATTTTGCCACTGGTAAAGGAGATGTCTCATAGTGTAAAAAAACCATGATGTGTGTTTGACCATCGCCGCACTCGGTCGCAGCCTTTGGAGCGGTTTTGCCGGTTTTTGCCAATTCCGCTCTGAACCGCCGGACAATCGATGATAAAACTGTACGTGCGTTTCAGCATCTGCGCGTTCAGAGTGTCACGTGACCCAAGCCTCGTGCGGTCACGTCACGAGGCAGCGGTGAGGTGCTGCCCCCTACTGCATTGTGGGACAGAGGGGCGAGTGACTGACTTGTAGAGATTTCGGCGGTAGCCCCGTGGGTCGTTCACTTCCAACAGAATTTGAGTTGTTCTTCTTGGTTCTTTCGGTAAAGTCACGTAGAAGGTGAAATAGTAAAATAATAAAAAATTAACATAATAAAATCAAACATAATAATAGAAGGGAAATAGTAAAATAATAAAAATAAAACATAATAAATTAAAACATAATAAAAAGTCACGTAGAAGGGAAATAATAAAATAATACAAATTTAAAACATAATAAAGTCACGTAGAAGGGAAATAATAAAATAATAAAAATTTTACATAATAAATTAAAACATAATAAAATATTTTATTATGTTTTATTTTTATTATGTTGTTGGCGTTACACAACCTCACTAATTGGCCGTGTCGGGTGGTGGCGGGTTTCACGACACGTGTGTTTACGCGATCTCGCACAAGAGAGAATTATGCATTATGGCTGCAGGTATTGTGGTCTATGCAAACATGACTCCTTGTAAAAAAAGGTGTCAGTTTTGTTGCCAGATAGAAGGGTAAAAAAACAATCATCATATTTTTCACTGGCAAATGAGGTTCCAATGGTGTAAATGCTTGCCCCGAGCTCTCATACTCTGATGGTGCATTGTCTTTGAGTTGTGCGCCTTTTGGCGTCATCTGGTCCAACCCATGTGAGACTAGGCTCTAAGGAAAGCTGTCTCTGGTGTGGACCAATCAACTTCAAGGACAGTGCATACATTATCAGATTTGTGTTTTTTGCTTACATTACGACTGCAGGTATTGTGGTCTATGCAAACATGACTCCTTGTAAAAAAAGGTGTCCGTTTTGTTGCCAGATAGAAGGGTAAAACAACAATTATCACAAGAGAGAAACCTCTTGTGGTTAGTATTGGTCGGGCGAAAGCTCACGGCTACGTGCTTTTAAAATGAATGAGGAGCGTTGTCTTCTTTGTTCTTTCGGTAAAGTCACGTAGAAGGGAAGTAATAAAATAATAAAAATAAAACATAATGAAATAATTTCGATGTAAAGCTTTCGTGACTGCAGGGATTCATCTTCTTGGTTCTTTCGGTAAAGTCACGTAGAAGGGAAAAAATAGAATAATAATAAAAAAACATAATAAAATATTACATTTCGATTGAAAGCTTTCGTGACTGCAGGGATTCATCTTCTTGGTTCTTTCGGTAAAGTCACGTAGAAGGGAAGTATTAAAATAATAAAAATAAAACCTAATAAATTAATTCTCACGACGTTTCGGCCACAACGCAAGCAGCCGTCCTCAGGTGAAGAATGTTCTTCAATTAGTGAGGTTGTGTAACGTCAACAACATAATAAAAATAAAACATAATAAAATATTTTATTATGTTTTAATTTATTATGTTTTATTTTTATTATTTTATTACTTCCCTTCTACGTGACTTTACCGAAAGAACCAAGAAGATGAATCCCTGCAGTCACGAAAGAAGCTTTAAAGCGAGAAGCGTTGTCATCGTCCACTTACACATTCTGCCGCTTGATAATTATTCTAATATTTTATCTCCGTCGCGATGGGGAGCTGGGGGAGCTGGTGGGGGGGGGAGTAGTTTGTGATATTTTCTTTGCGACATCAACGTTGACGAACGTTGAATCTGCCCGGCAACCCAATCTGGGGGGGGAGGGGGGGTAGCAGCTTGCCTTGTGTGCCAGGCTGCCTAGTAACGCCGTGTGTGTGTGTGTGGTGTGTGTGTGTGTGTGGTGTGTGTGTGTATGGTGTGTGTGTGTGTGGCCGTGCCGTGTGTGTGTGTGTGCGTGTGTGTGGGGAGCGGTGGTGCAGCGGTTAGCGCGCTGCGCTACGAACCCGGCGACCCGGGTTCGATTCCCGCTCACGGCCAACACCCAGTGACGATTATCTGAACCGGTCCTGGGCCTCCCCTAGGTCGACTCAGCCTCAAATGAGTACCTGGTGCGGTGTGTAAACATCGCTACTGGGGAGACAAAGGCGGTCGGGCGTGGTGTTGGCCACCCACCCCCTCGTGTGCCGTTCCGGCCTTCATAGGTGCTCGCTAACAGCACTTGCCCCTACAGTCTGTTCAGGCTATACAGGGGGTCTTTATCTGTGTGTGCGCGTGTGTGTGTGCGTGTGGCCGTGTGTGTGGCCGTGCCGTGTGTGTGTGTGCGCGTGCGTGTGTGTGCGCGTGTGGCCGTGTGTGTGGCCGTGCCGTGTGTGTGTGTGTGTGCGTGTGTGTGTGCGTGTGGCCGTGTGTGTGGCCGTGCCGTGTGTGTGTGTGTGTGTGTGCGTGCGTGTGTGTGCGTGCGTGTGTGTGCGTGTGTGTGTGCGCGTGCCGTGTGTGTGACCGTACCGTGTGTGTGCGCGTGCGTGCCGTGTGTGTGTGACCGTACCGTGTGTGTGACCGTACCGTGTGTGTGCGTCCGTGCGTCTCCAATCTCTGCCCTCCCGACCCCCAGGCTCACCGCGAGGGAGCTGGCTCGCATCCACGCGATCCACGCGCACAACGGATGCATCCCCAAGCCCAACTTGTGGGTGAAGCTGCACAAGTACTTCTCTCTCGCCGCAGACGGCTTCCCGGACCCGAAGGTCCATGCCAGGTAGAGGCTGGTGGGGGGGAGGGGCGGGCACATCATGGGGTGGGCGAGGGCCAATGCTCTGAACACACGGGGGTGGTGGTGGGGGGTGGTGGTGGGGGGTGGTGGGGGGTGGTGGGTGGTGGGGTGGTGGGGGGTGGTGGTGGGGGGGGTGGGGGGTGGTGGTGGTGGGGTGTGGTGGGGGGTGGTGGTGGGGGGTGGTGGTGGTGAGGGGTCGGGGGTGGTGGTGGGGGGGGTGGGGGGTGGTGGTGGTGGGGTGTGGTGGGTGGTGGTGGTGGGGGGGTGGTGGTGGTGGGGGGTGGTGGTGGTGGGGGGTGGTGGTGGTGGGGGGGGGGTGGGAATGGAGGGGGGGGACAGTAATTCGAGTGTGCTCATTTGCTACCCGGGTGTTGCCCCCTCGTGGTTCGAATCGGATTCGGGGAAGTCGCCCGGATTCGCCGCGTCCCCTAGGGGGAGGGACGGGGCATTGAGTTCGCTGCGTCGCTGTTCAGAACTGCAGCTATCCCCCCCCCCCCCACCACATCTCCAGCCCCCCACAACGCTCGTCCAAATTTAACAACAATCATATTTCTCTAATTTATCAAGCTCCCCTTAAGTAATCGTTCTCGGGGGCGCTGTGCATGCAAAGGGGCGAAAAATAGCAATATCAAAGCCACCCCCCCCCCCCCCCCCCGAGAGAGACCGTGGGTGGGGACGGTAAGCGATGCACACTTGGAGGACCAGGGCACGCAACGGCGAGCGATTTTGTGCGAGGAGTGGAGAGCGATTTTTACTACATTTTTTAAATATTTTTTTACACGATTTTTATTAACTGGCTCTGGCTGCTGTTGTTGTTGTTGTTTCCTCAAATCTTGATTTTAAGCCACTTCTTCCCAAAGTGGTATCGACTGCAAACTTGGTATGCTTATGTCATACTGATGACAATACTATATTCTATCATTAAAAATAAAAAATCTCATTTTTTTTACATTCTTTTTGAAATGTTATGTTTCAGCTTGGGTCTAATTGTCCACGCTCAACTCACGTTGCCTGTAATTGGCCACGGTCCCTTACGCAATGGCAAGCTTCTGGGCCACTTCCTGGAGTCGTGAAGTTCTTCCATTACTCGTACATTTCATAAAAGCGTGTTTAAAAAAAAAACATTTACACATTCCTTATTTTGATTTGCGAGGCTCTGTAATTCACGTCGCCTTCCACTGTCCCCTCGTCCCGTCCGTTTTTCCCCGCGCCGCTCCCGGCAATTTTTGTTTAGGTTTCTCGCGGAGGTACCCAGCCGGGCGGAGCTAGAGAGAGAGATGCTGGGCCTGCAGGAGACGCTGGCCGACCTGGGCTCTCCCGTGGTGCTCTGCCACAACGACCTGCTCGTCAAGAACATCATCTACAACGCAGACAAAGGTGCGGGTCTACGCCGGCCACTGCCCTCCGCAGCACGCACGACGCCAAGATTACACACGCACACACACGCACCTAGCTTACTTACGCACACACACACACGCCTAGCTTACACACACACGCCTAGCTTACATACGCACACACACACGCCTAGCTTACTTACGCACACACACACACGCCTAGCTTACACACACACGCCTAGCTTACATACGCACACACGCACACACACGCCTAGCTTACATACACACACACGCCTAGCTTACATACACACACACGCCTAGATTACATACGCACACACGCACACACGCCTAGATTTACACACACACACGCCTAGATTACACACACACACACGCCTAGATTACACACACACACACACACGCCTAGATTACACACACACACCTAGATTACATACACACACACGCCTAGATTACACACACGCACACACGCCTAGCTTACATACACACACACCCTTAGCTTACACACACACACTACACCTAGATGACACACACGCACACATGCCTAGCTTACCCATACGCGTGCACACACATCTAGCTTGTACACACACACACACCACTAGCTTATGCACACGCACCCACGCCTAGCTTACACACGCCTAGCTTGCACACACACACACACACTACACCTAGATTACACACACGCACACACACCCCTCGCTTATTCATACTCATGCACACACCCCTAGCTTATACACACACACGCCTAGCCTCCACACGCAAACACCCCTAGCTTATACACACACACACACCTAGCTTACACACACACGCCTAGCTGGCATACACACACACCCCTAACTTACACACACACTAAACCTAGATTACGCACACACGCCTAGTTTACACACACACACACACCCCTAGCTTACACACACACGCCTAGCTTGCACACACACACACACCCCTCGCTTACACACACACTAAACCTAGATTACGCACACACGCCTAGTTTACACACACACACGCCTAGCTTACACACACACGCCTAGCTTGCACACACACACACGCACACACCCCTAGCTTACACACACACTAAACCTAGATTACGCACACACGCCAAGTTTACACACACACACGCCTAGCTTGCATACACACACACACGCACACACCCCTAGCTTACACACACACTAAACCTAGATTACGCACACACTCCAAGTTTACACACACGCCTAGCTTACACACACATGCCTAGCTTACACACACACGCCTAGCTTGCACACACACACACCCCTAACTTACACACACACTAAACCTAGATTACGCACACACGCCTAGTTTACACACACACGCCTAGCTTGCACACACACACACCCCTAACTTACACACACACTAAACCTAGATTACACACACACACCTAGCTTACACACACACGCCTAGCTTGCACACACACACACACCCCTAACTTACACACACACTAAACCTAGATTACGCACACACGCCAAGTTTACACACACACACGCCTAGCTTACACACACACGCCTAGCTTGCACACACACACACACCCCTAACTTACACACACACTAAACCTAGATTACGCACACACGCCAAGTTTACACACACACACGCCTAGCTTACACACACACGCCTAGCTTACACACGCACCCCTAACTTACACACACACTAAACCTAGATTACGCACACACGCCAAGTTTACACACACACGCCAAGTTTACACACACACGCCTAGCTTACATACACACACACACCCCTAACTTACACACACACTAAACCTAGATTACGCACACACGCCTAGTTTACACACACACACGCCTAGCTTGCATACACACACGCCTAGCTTGCATACACACACACACACCCCTAACTTACACACACACTAAACCTAGATTACGCACACACGCCTAGTTTACACACACACACACGCCTAGCTTGCATACACACACGCCTAGCTTGCATACACACACACACACACACGCCTAGCTTACTTACACACACACTAAACCTAGATTACGCACACACGCCTAGTTTACACACACACACGCCTAGCTTACACACACACGCCTAGCTTATACACACACACACGCACACACCCCTAGCTTACACACACACCTATCCCCAACGTCACGCGTTCAAACTATTTGGCTGCCGCTGTGAATGTGCACGCGGCGGCGACGACGATGACGACGATGTCGGTGAAGCCCCACTTTGTTGAGCGAACGTTTAGTGGCCCGGTCGCTTCCCCAAAAGAACTGCCCAGCTCCAGTGCGCCTTTGCCTGCTGGTAAAGTGGGCGAGGAAACAAAGATAATGTTTTATAATTTACATAAACACTGCTAGCTTAAATCCGGTGCGTTCAGGCAACTTCTGGGTTCTACTGACCAAGTCTGAACCGGCATCTTGCCGCCTGTATCCCCTCCCCGCCCCCCCCCCTTACGAGCCCACGTCTCAGACCGGTGGGGGGGGGGGGGGCGTGGGGGAACAGGGCAGCCGCGTGCGGCCCGGCATTCTATATTTGAAGCTTTCGTGACTGCAAGGATTCATGTTCTTAGGTTTTTTTCGGTAAAGTCACCGTGTAGGTAAAAACATTAAAATGAATAAAAGTAAAATAACAAAAAACGTCGTGATTTTTATGTTACTTTTATTAATTTTAATGTTTTTACCTACACGGTGACTTTACCGAAAAAACCTAAAAAAAAAAAAGTCGTGATTTTTATTTTACTTTTATTAATTTTAATGTTTTTACCTACACGGTGACTTTACCGAAAAAACCGAAAAAAAAAAAAACGTCGTGATTTTTATTTTACTTTTATTAATTTTCATGTTTTTACCTACACGGTGACTTTACCGAAAAAACCTGAGAATGTGTGGCCCCGCAGATCACTTTGTGCGCCTCTTCTTCTTCCTGCTGCTCCTCCGGCAGCCGTTGTCGCCCTGCGAACGCCGTCGTACAGCGCGCACGTTGTCGATTGCGCGTTTTGGTTGTTGTTGTTGTTGTTAAATGCCTGCGGGCAGCGACCGCCCCACGCGGCCTTGGTGCCGCGCCGTGCCGTGCCGTGCCGACGACCGTTGCAGAGCGACACGCGATCCCTTCTTCCGGCTGTTCTCGATTCTTTGTTTTGGTGTTTACCCCGAGGCAGAGGTCGCAAACGGGTTTTGCTTCCTTACCCGTACCCTACCCGAAATGAGTGACAAACTGTGACTCACCAGTGACTCACGGCCTACCCGTACCCGGCCGCACCAGGGTCGCAAACGGGTACCAGTATCTGGCCGGATACGGGTAGCCGGGTATCGGGTAGGGCACGGGTATCGGGTACCCGGTTGCGACCTCTGCCCCGAGCGTGGAAATATTGGCAATGGATGAAATAAATAAACTGACACCACAGGGAGGAGGGGGGGGGGGCTGTTGAAGCCGGCGTTGTCTATCGCGATGATGTCGTTTTTATTTTTAATTCCTTTCCTTTCCAACTTTGTCAATTTGTATTCGGTGTCGTTGATCGCCTCGCTTTCTTCTGCTTTGCCGTCACGTTTTCAAGGGCATCGCTCGAAGGCTTCTCCGACCTGCGGTTCGCCCCACGTAAAACCCTTCGCCACGAGGCTTTCTGAACATTTCGGTGGCTAGGAGATGTTGACTACCTCGCCCGGTCCGCAGGAGGTCGTGGGTTCAATCTAGACCCTGACGCCTGCTGTGTATATTTGGAGTTTGCGTGTCTCTCTCTCATCATCATCATCACAGTGGCTAGGAGATGTTGACTACCTCGCCCGGTCCACAGGAGGTCGTGGGTTCAATCTAGACCCTGACGCCTGCTGTGTATATTTGGAGTTTGCGTGTCTCTCTCTCATCATCATCATCACAGTGGCTAGGAGATGTTGACTACCTCGCCCGGTACGCAGGAGGTCGTGGGTTCAATCTAGACCCTGACGCCTGCTGTGTATATTTGGAGTTTGCGTGTCTCTCTCTCATCATCATCATCATCACAGTGGCTAGGAGATGTTGACTACCTCGCCCGGTACGCAGGAGGTTGTGGGTTCAATCTAGACCCTGACGCCTGCTGTGTATATTTGGAGTTTGCGTGTCTCTCTCTCATCATCATCATCATCACAGTGGCTAGGAGATGTTGACTACCTCGCCTGGTACGCAGGAGGTCGTGGGTTCAATCTTGACCCTGACGCCTGCTGTGTATTTGGAGTTTGCAGTGTCTCTCTCATAATCACCGCTGGCTATGAGATTTCGATTTAAAGCTTTCGTGACTGCAGGGATTCATATTCTTGGTTCTTTCGGTAAATTCACGTAGAAGGGAAATGGTAAAATAATAAAAATAAAACAATAAAATTCTCACGACGTTTCGACTGCAACACACGCAATCATCATCAGGTGTGAAAACCACAGCAACGTTAAGAAAAAATCGCCACTTTTTTTCGAATGTTCTTGCTGTGGTTTTCACACCTGATGACGATTTGCGTGTGTTGCAATCGAAACGTCGTGAGAATTTTATTGTTTTATTTTTATTATTTTATTATTTCCCTTCTACGTGACTTTACCAAAAGAACCAAGAATATGGCTAGGAGATGTTAACTACCTCGCCTGGTACGCAGGAGGTCGTGGGTTCAATCTTGACCTTGACGCCTGCTGTATGTTTGAGGTTTGCGGTGTCTTTTTCATCATCATCATCATCACAATGGCTAGGAGACGTTAACTACCTCGCCTGGTGTACAGGAGGTCGTGGGTTTAATCCCTACCTTAAGGGCACCAGCTGCTGTATATTTGTAGTTTGAGTGTCTCCCTCTCTCATCATCATCACGGTGGCTAGGAGACGTTAACTACCTCGCCTGGTACGCAGGAGATCCGTGGGTTCGATCCCGACCCCCTGACGCCCGCTGCTGTATATTTGGAGTTTGCGTGTCCGTCTCCCCGTGATCACGTGACTGTGTTTGGTTGTCGTTGTTGTCGTGGGTACGTGCAGGCACCGTGCGCTTCATTGATTACGAGTACGCAAGCTACAACTACCAGGCCTACGACATCGGAAACCACTTCAACGAGTTTGCAGGTGAGAGGGAGGTTGATGGTTGATCCGTCACGCGGTGAGCTGAACTTTTAAACTTGTTTTATTTTACCAAGTGGGGGGTGGGGGGGGGTAAGGCCCCGTGGGCAACGCTGCTTAAGGGGACCAGCTCTGGTTTGGCACTTTTGAATCTGTCAGACGGCGCCATCTTTTTCATCTGCCGCGTAACGCTGCGCGGAAGCTCTGTGTGTGTGCGTGTGTGCGTGTGTGTCAGTGTGCGTGTGTGACAGTGTGCGTGTGTGACAGTGTGCGTGTGTGACAGTGTGCGTGTGTGACAGTGTGCGTGCGTGACAGTGTGCGTGCGTGGGGAGCGGTAGTGTAGCGGTTAGCGCGCTGCGCTATGAACCTGGCGACCCGGGTTCGATTCCCGCTCACGGCCAACACCAGTGACGATTATCTGAACCGGTCCTGGGCCTCCCCCTAGGTGGACTCAGCCTGAAATTAGTACCCGGTGCGGTGTGTAAACATCGCCACTGGGGAGACAAAGGCGGTCGGGCGTGGTGCTGGCCACCCGCCCCCTCGTGTGCCGTTCCGGCCTTCATAGGTGCTGCTCGCTCACAGCACTTGCCCCTACAGTCTGTTAAGGCTACGCGGGGGATCTTTGTGTGCGTGCGTGTGCGCTGTTCCCAGGGGTGAGCGACGTCGACTACAGCCTGTACCCCGACAAGGAGCTGCAGTTCCGCTGGCTGCGGGCCTACCTGGAGGCCTACAAGGAGTTCACCAAGAACCCCGTCCGCTCCGTGGCCGACGCGGACGTGCACAGGCTCTACGTCCACGTCAGCAAGTTCTCCCTGGCGAGTGGCGGTGCCCCCCCCTCCTCTCCTCCCCCCCCCCCCCCCCTCCTCCCCCCCCCCCCTTTCCCCGGCCCCCCCCTTTCCCCGGCCCCCCCCCCCACGCTGCTCATTCATTCCTCCGGTCCGTCGTCCGGTCGCGGTTTGCAGAGGTCGTCGGTTTTTCTTCCGGTTCTGTGACGTGCGCACACACGCACACGTGCACACACGCGGGTTCACCCGGTTGGCATGGCAACACACGCAACCCGGCACACACGTGGGTACACCCTGTGGGCATGGCAACACACGCAACCCGGCACACACGTGGGTTCACCCGGTGGGCATGGCAACACACGCAACCCGGCGCACGCGCGGGTTCACCCGGTAGGCATGGCAACACACGCGCACGTGCACACACGCGGGTTCACCCGGTAGGCATGGCAACACACGCACACGTGCACACGCGTGGGTTCACCCGGTGGGCATGGCAACACACGCACACGTGCGCACTCGGTACACCCGGTAGGCATGGCAACACACGTACACGTGCACACACGTGGGTTCACCCGGTGGGCATGGCAACACACGTACACGTGCACACACGCGGGTTCACCCGGTGGCCATGGCAACACACGTACACGTGCACACACGCGGGTACACCCGGTGGGCATGGCAACACACGCACACGTGCACACGTGGGTACACCCGGTAGGCATGGCAACACACACACACGTGCACACACGCGGGTACACCCGGTGGGCATGGCAACACACGCACACGTGGGTACACCCGGTAGGCATGGCAACACACACACACGTGCACACGCGTGGGTTCACCCGGTGGGCATGGCAACACACGCACACGTGCACACACGCGGGTACACCCGGTAGGCATGGCAACACAGGCACACGTGCACACGCGTGGGTTCACCCGGTGGGCATGGCAACACACGCACACGTGCACACGCGGGTTCACCCAGTGAGCATGGCAACACACACACGTGCACACGCGGGTACACCTGGTAGGCATGGCAACACACGCACACGTGCACACGTGGGTACACCCGGTAGGCATGGCAACACACGCACACGTGCACACGCGTGGGTTCACCCAGTGAGCATGGCAACACACACACACGTGCACACACGCGGGTACATCCGGTGGGCATGGCAACACACACGCACACGTGCACACACGCGGGTACACCCGGTAGGCATGGCAACACATGCACACGTGCACACGCGTGGGTACACCCGGTAGGCATGGCAACACACGCAACCCGGCACACACGCGGACACATCCCCCGTGCCTCTGACCCCAGCCTCTGCACACCGAGCGCGACCCTCAAACTTTGCACGTTACAAATCCCAAACCGATAATAGTTTTTTTACCCTTCTATCTGGCAACAAAACTGACACCTTTTTTACGAGGAGTCATGTTTGCATAGACCACAATACCTGCAGTCATAATGCAAAAAAAAACACAACTCTGATAATGTATGTGCACTGTCCTTGAAGTTGATTGGTCCACACACCCGAGACAGCTTTCCTTAGAGCCTAGTCTCAGATGGGTTGGACCAGATGACGCCAAAAGGTGCGCACATTATCAGAGTTTTTTTGTTTGCATTATGACTGCAGGTATTGTGTTCTATGCAAACATGACTCCTCGTAAAAAAGGTGTCAGTTTTGTTGCCAGATAGAAGGGCAAAAAACTATTATATTTTTTACTGGCAAATGAGGTGTACCAATGGTGTAAATCCCAAACCCTTATTAAATAGGGGGGGGCGGTCTTTTAACTTAACGGGGAAGTGGGGGGGGGGGCGCGGTGGACTGTCCTATGGATAGTTTTGCCTCCCCCCCCCCCCCCCCCCCATCCTCGCCATAGGAATGAGGAATTTCCACCACTGGCCCCCCAGCCAGAGCTTGCCGTGACGGCAGCATGAAAGAGTCGCTCTCTTGACCACCCCTGACCGATCGACCACCGCCCCCCCCCCCCCCCGCGGGTCTCCGTTTGCCTCCTTGCAGGTGTCTCATTACTTCTGGGGCCTGTGGTCCTTGATCCAAGCAAAGTATTCCACCATCGACTTCGACTTCTTGGGGTGAGCTTCGCAAATCGGCGCGCGCTCAAGTTTGTCGGGAAGCGCCGACGGCCGTCTGTTGTGTCGGTGAAGAGAACCGGGGGGGCGGGGGGGGGCGTGCGGCGGTGGTGTGTGTCTGTGGTGGTGGTGGTGGTGTGTGTGGTGGTGGTGTGTGTGTGTGTGTGTGCCCGTGTGTGTGTGCCCGCGTGGTGGTGATGGTGGTGGTGGTGGTGTGTGTGTGTGTGTGTGCTGGTGATGGTGGTGTGTGTGTGCTTGTGATGGTTATGGTGGTGGTGGTGGTGGTGTGTGTGTGCTGGTGATGGTGGTGGTGGTGTGTGTGTGCTGGTGATGGTGGTGTGTGTGTGCTGGTGATGGTGGTGGTGGTGGGGTGTGTGTGGTGGTGGTGGGGTGTGTGTGTGTGTGCCCACGTGCTGGTGATGGTGTGTGTGTGTGTGTGTGCTGGTGATGGTGGTGGTGGGTGTGTGTGTGTGTGCCCGCGTGGTGTGTTGGTGTGTGTGTGTGTGTGTGCTGGTGATGGTGGTGTTTGTTGTGTGTGTGCCCGCGTGGTGTGTTGGTGTGTGTGTGTGCTGGTGATGGTGGTGGTGGTGGTGTGTGTGTGTGTGCTGGTGGTGGTGGGTGTGTGTGTGTGCCCGCGTGGTGTGTTGGTGTGTGTGTGTGTGTGTGCGCTGGTGATGGTGGTGTGTGTTGTGTGTGTGCCCGCGTGGTGTGTTGGTGTGTGTGTGCTGGTGGTGTGTGTGTGCCCGCGTGGTGGTGATGGTGGTGTGTGTGTGTGCTGGTGATGGTGGTGTGTGTGTGTGCTGGTGATGGTGGTGTGTGTGTGTGCTGGTGATGGTGGTGTGTGTGTGTGCTGGTGATGGTGGTGTGTGTGTGTGCTGGTGATGGTGGTGTGTGTGTGTGCTGGTGATGGTGGTGTGTGTGTGTGTGCTGGTGGTGGTGGTGTGTGTGTGCTGGTGATGGTGGTGTGTGTGTGTGTGTGTGTGTGGTGTGTGTGTGTGTGTGTGCTGGTGGTGTGTGTGTGCTGGTGATGGTGGTGGTGTGTGTGTGCTGGTGGTGATGGTGGTGTGTGTGCTGGTGGTGTGTGTGTGCTGGTGATGGTGGTGGGTGTGTGTGGTGGTGGTGTGTGTGCTGGTGATGGTGGTGTGTGTGTGTGTGTGTGTGTGGTGGTGTGTGTGTGTGTGCTGGTGATGGTGTGTGTGTGTGCTGGTGATGGTAGTGTGTGTGTGATGGTTGTGTGTGTGTGTACTGGTGATGGTGGTGTGTGTGTGTGATGGTGATGGTGGTGTGTGTGTGCCCACGTGGTGGTGGTGGGTGTGTGTGTATGTGTGTGCTGGTGATGGTGGTGGTGGTGGTGTGTGTGTGTGTGTTGGTGGTGGTGGTGGTGGTGTGTGTGTGTGTGTGTGTGGTGACGGTGGTGTGTGTGGTGACGGTGGTGTGTGTGTGTGCTGGTGATGGTGGTGTGTGTGTGTGCTGGTGATGGTGGTGTGTGTGTGTGCGCCCACGTGGTGGTGATGGTGGTGTGTGTGTGTGTGTGCTGGTGATGGTGTGTGGTGGTGTGTGTATGTGCTGGTGATGGTGGTGGTGGTGGTGTGTGTGTGTGTGATGGTGGTGTGTGTGTGTGCTGGTGATGGTGGTGTGTGTGTGTGCCCACGTGGTGGTGATGGTGGTGTGTGTGTTTGTGTGCTGGTGGTGTGTGCGTGTGTGCTGGTGATGGTGGTGTGTGTGTGTGTGTGTGTGCGTGCTGGTGATGGTGGTGTGTGTGTGTGTGTGCGTGCTGGTGATGGTGGTGTATGTGTGTGTGTGTGCGTGCTGGTGATGGTGGTGTGTGTGTGTGTGTGTGCGTGCTGGTGATGGTGGTGTGTGTGTGTGTGTGTGCGTGCTGGTGATGGTGGTGTGTGTGTGTGTGTGTGTGCGTGCTGGTGATGGTGGTGTGTGTGTGTGTGTGTGCTGGTGATGGTAATGGACCTGCGTGCCCGCGCGGTGTGGTTGTCGTGTGCCCACAGCTACGCCATCGTGCGCTTCACGCAGTACCGGGAGACGAAGCCTCATGTCATGGCTCTGGAAGCGCCGCTCTAGAAGATTGTGCCACGCTCTCCCAACCTTGTGACCGCACAACAACCACAGACACACGCACGCACGCACGCACGCACGCACGCTCACGCGCGCGCACGCGCGCGCACACACGCACACACGCACGCACACACGCACGCTAACACACGCACGCGCGCGCACACACGCCAAAAACCGACCTCGGCACAAAACGCCCAATCACTTGTAGCGAAAAACACATTCCCAAATGGGTCGGGCCCCGTGGTTGCGAACGGAGCAAGGTGGATAATAATTGTCGTTTTAAAAGAACTGTGCTTTCACCGCTAAATCATCCTCGCCCGCTCCTTGGCTTCTCTCCCCCCCCGCCCCTCTTTCGCCGTTGTCCCCCAGGCTACGTGTGGGTGGGTGTGTGTGGGTATGTGTGTGTGGGGGTGTGTGGGGGTGTGTGTGTGTGGGGGTGTGTGTGGGTGTGTGTGGGGGGGTGTGTGGGGGGGTGTGTGTGGGTGTGTGTGTGGGTGTGTGTGTGGGTGTGTGTGTGTGGGTGTGTGTGGGTGTGTGTGGGTGTGTGTGGGTGTGTGTGTGTGTGGGGGGGTGTGTGGGGGTGTGTGTGTGTGTGGTTGTGTGTGTGTGTGAACCTACCCACCGATTCCCACGCCGCGCGCGAACGCGATGTGACCAACGCCACGGGCGCCGGCCGCTACCTCCCTCGTGGCCTTGAACCTGCTCGGGTTCTCTGGTGGTGGTGGGGGGGGTGGGGGGTGGATGCCCCGGGTCGACCTCGATTGTTTTGCCCTCGCCGGCTCGCACAACGGTTCCCCGCGTCGTCGATGCCGTACGGCGTAGCGACGCCGTACGGCGTAGTGACGCCGTACGGCGTAGCCGTGCCGCCCCCCCCCCACACCACCACCACCACCAAACCCCCCCACCCTCTCCCAACCCGCCCCCCACCCCTTCTCCCTCTCTCTCCCCGAGCGCTTTCGGATTGAACCGTAGCGAAGTGGAGGGGGAGTACGCCACTTTGGGGACCAGCAGTCGACAACCCACGGCGGTGGTGATGGGGGGGGAGGGGGGAGATGCGTGGAGTTTGGAGTTTGAGACCAAACGGTGCCTCGGTAGCTTCCCCCCCACCCCCCCGCCCCTTCCCCCCCCGCCCCTCCCCCCCGCCCCCTCCCCCCCCGTGTCAATCTGAGCCTTGCTGCTGCCGTGTCGGTGGTTATGGTTTCGTCCGCCCCTTTCACTACACCCTCCCCCCCCTTAACGAAACCAAATTTTGCTCGATGTAGTGTGACCCCGTGTGAGACGTCACGCCCCTAACCCCCCCCCTCCCCCCCCGCCATCATCATCACAGCTCACCAGCTGGGCGTCTCGGTCAGCCACCGCGTCTCGGTTACTACATCCTGGCGACTGAGTCTAAGTGACTCCCTCTACGTTACAACATTCCCCCCCCCCACCACCGCTGCCAACAGAGGGGGGGGGTGCCCTTTACCCCCCCTCGACACGCAAAAAAAAAACAAACAAATTTGCCCGCCCCGCGTGTCTTTCCTTTCGTCTTTTTGTTCTCCGAGTACTTTAAACGCCTCGTTTTGAATGTCACGGCGCGCGGGCCACGCGGCGCGTGCGTCCACGGCGGATTGGTTCGTCGAAGCGAAATAGGTCCGTCGACAAACCCTCGTACACGCGACACGACCCTCCGCCCCCCACCACCATCCCCACCACCACCCCCACCACCATCCCCACCACCACCCCCACCACCCCCACCATCCTCACCACCATCCCCACAACCATCCCCACCACCACCCCCACCATCCCCACCACCATCCCCACCATCCCCACCACCCCCACCATCCCCACCACCCTCACCATCCCCACCACCATCCCACCTTTCCCACCATCCCCCCCCACCATCCCCACCACCCCCCACCACCCCCACCATCCCCACCACCCCCACCACCCCCACCACCCTCACCATCCCCACCACGCCCACCACCCCCACCACCCCCACCATCCCCCCCCCCCACCACCACCCCCACCACCCCCACCATCCCCCCCCCCCCACCACCACCCCCACCATCCCCACCATCCCCCCCCCCCACCACCACCCCCACCACCCCCACCATCCCCCCCCCCACCACCACCCCCACCATCCCCACCATCCCCCGATGTTTCCCCACGTTGGGAATGAAGCACCTTAACGATGTTATTTATGCGTTGTGTGTAAAAAAAAAAAACCCGGCCCTCGTTGACGCTCCAAACGGAATTCCGTTTAAAAAAATTTTTTCTGCTGCTGCTGCTGCTTCTTCGCGGGCGAAACCAAAACGGGGGGGGGGGCGGCCGTTACGGAAAAGCGCGGAAAGCCGGAGATGGGAAAGGGGGGGGGGCGGGGTAGCGTTGGTGGGGGTGGGGGGGGAGAAATTATTTATCTGGGTGGTGAACAATAATGTGATTATCTGTCTCTCTTTCTCTCGAGCTCCTACACAAGTGTTGTAGAAGGCAGGTCACAAGACACTGTAATAGTATTGTCCTCTGGCCCCCACGTCACCTTTTTTGATCCGTTGGCGACGCTAACGAGCGTCACGGATTATTTTTTTTCTCTTCTGTGCCCCGACACTTGGCCTTGAAGTCTCACCCCCCCCCCTCTCTCGCCACTGGGTCCCCGCGACCTTCGTGAACTTTTTCTGTGGTGGTGCCCGTTTCGATGCCCGCAGCCCGACCAGCGGGCAGTGAAACGTGTGGGGGTTTGTGTTTTTATTTGTGTGTTTTTTGCGTTGGCAAAAATGTCTCCTTGATCTCTCGACCGCCCCACCGCCCCCACGCGACGCGACTTGTCGTGGCGACGTGATCGTCGTGGCGACGCGATGCGCCGGGTCGTAGTTCGTGCGAGTCTGCCCCCCCCCCCCTGCGGAAACTTCCGTAGCGTTGTGGGGGGCGGGCGGGGGGGGGGCAGTTGTGAACAGCGACGCCCCCCGCTATGAGACTTGCCCTGGGTGTTTACTCTGGGAGGGTTTTGTGTTACGGGAAGTAAACCGGTACAGCGTACCGGCCACACTTCCACCGCCCCAGCGCTGTGCGTGTTGCGTGTGTGACGGAGCGCGCGGGGTACACGAAACAAAACGTGGAGCTGTCTTGTGAATTGGGATTGCCACCCTTGGGATGGAACTGCGCCAGGATTTCGACAGATGGCCAAAGCGGACACGGGGCCATCTGTGCCGGGCGCAAAGCGATTTTATTTCAGGGATGCTGGCTGTACTGAGGGTGTCGGTGGGTGGGTGGCTGAGTAGGTGAGTGGGTGGCTGAGTAGGTGAGTGGGGTGGGTGGCTATGTAGGTGAGTGAGTGGCTGAGTAGGTGAGTGGGTGGGTGGCTATGTAGGTGAGTGAGTGGCTGAGTAGGCGGGTGGCTGGGTGGGTGGCTGGGTGGGTGACTGAGTAGGCGAGTGGGTGGGTGGCTATGTAGGTGAGTAAGTGGCTGAGTGGGTGGCTGGGTGGGTGACTGAGTAGGCGAGTGGGTGGGTGGCTATGTAGGTGAGCGAGTGGCTGAGTAGGCGGGTGGCTGTGTGAGTGGCTGAGTGAATCTGTGAGGTTATTGGGCGGTGCAGCTGTTTGGAAGCCAGTGGCTATGTTGAGAATGAAACGTTAAGACGTTTTGGATGTGCTGAGTGGGGGTGGCGGTGGTGTTTTGAGGGGCGGCGGGGTCAGAGAGAGTTAACAGATGGCCTCGCGGTTATGCGGTTTATACGCAAAGAAAATTTTTTTTTGTGTAAAAAAAAAATGTCGAGGGGAGGGAGCGATTTTTTTGCCCCCCCCCCTCCCCCCCTACCTTCTCGCGAGCATTCCAGTTGATGAAGGAAAAAAAAAACCACGCACGTATTGTAATTATTTAGTTGTAATTAATCTGTTCGCTTGCAACAACGAGAAATAACGAGCGCATAGCGAGCGCATAGCGAGCGCATAGCGAGCGCATAGCGAGCGCATAGCGAGCGCATAGCGAGCGCATAGCGAGCGCATAGCGAGCGCATAGCGAGCGCATAGCGAGCGCATAGCGAGCGCATAGCGAGCGCATAGCGAGCGCATAGCGAGCGCATAGCGAGCGCATAGCGAGCGCATAGCGAGCGCATAGCGAGCGCATAGCGAGCGCATAGCGAGCGCATAGCGAGCGCATAGCGAGCGCATAGCGAGCGCATAGCGAGCGCATAGCGAGCGCATAGCGAGCGCATAGCGAGCGCATAGCGAGCGCATAGCGAGCGCATAGCGAGCGCATAGCGAGCGCATAGCGAGCGCATAGCGAGCGCATAGCGAGCGCATAGCGAGCGCATAGCGAGCGTAACGCCGTCTTTTTAAACGTTTCTGAAACAGGGCCATCCTTTTTCGGCGCGGCGTTTTTGCCGGCTTTCCCAGCCTCCCTGAATATTAACATAATAATTATTATTATTTATTAAGTTTCGCTTGTTCGCCCAAAGTGTGTGTGGGGTGTGTGGGGTGTGTGGGGTGGGTTGCTGGCAAGGCCTCCCAACTGGAGACTTTTATGAGTTTTTTTTTTGCCCCCTG
The DNA here is from genome assembly GCF_964198595.1 of Lampetra fluviatilis. Classification (NCBI taxonomy): domain Eukaryota; kingdom Metazoa; phylum Chordata; class Hyperoartia; order Petromyzontiformes; family Petromyzontidae; genus Lampetra; species Lampetra fluviatilis. The sequence continues at coordinate 4,749,564 of NC_136338.1, forward strand.
ATGGACCCACCTGTCAACCCCATCACGCTTTACACCCCCCCCCCATACTTGTACAGGGGAATTTGAGTTTTTCAGGTCCATACGGCGTAACAGCCCCTTTCACTACGGGCAAAAAAGAAAAAACATTTTCGTGTATTTGTCGATTTGTGTGTGTGTGTGTTTCTCTCCTTGTGATTGGACGACGTTGATGTTTCTCTAAGGGGCACGGGGTGACCAATGAGGCCTGCGTTGGTCTGTAATAAGATTTGGCAACTGGTGAGGGTTGATAGGTTTGTGATGATGATGATGCTGCTGCTGCTTCTGAATCCCAAACGAGTGTGATTGTATGGAGCAGAGGTCGCAACCGGGTACCCGATACCCGATACCCGGCTACCCGTATCCGGGTACGGTACGGGTACCCGTTTGCGACCCTGGTGCGGCCGGGTACGGGTAGGCCTTGAGTCACTGGTGAGTCACCGTTTGTCACTCATTTCCCAACGTCTTGTCTCTTCTCACATTTCAAGTTCCTAGAATCAACCCACCCGCGCCTGCAACATGGCTTCATCCCAGAGGTCGCAATCGTGTACCCGATACCCGTACCCTACCCGATACCCGGCTACCCGTACCCGGGTACGGTACGGGTACCCGTGTGCGGCCGGGTATGGGTACGGATAGGCCGTGAGTCACTGGTGAGTCACCGTTTGTCACTCATTTCGGGTAGGGTACGGGTACGGGTAGGGAACGGGTACCCGTTTGCGACCCTGGTGCGGCCGGGTACGGGTCAGGAATCAAAACCCGTTTGCGACCTCTGGTATGGAGGTAATTTCGCAGCATTTTGGGAATATTGTGGCCAATATCCAGTTACCATTGGTTATGTCAGGGGGATGGGGGGATGGGGGGGGTGGGGGGTAGAGTTTTTGTTGGCTATGGGGGGGGGGCAGAAAAAACCCGGGGGATCGTGGAGGGCAAACCCAAGCGGTGTTGACAAACGCACACACGCAACAACCACCCTCCCTCCCACGTGGTTTGTCATCTGAATGTCACATTGCGTCGGATGTTGAACCCCCGACCCCTATCCCCCACCGTATGTCCAAAGTGGTTTCGACCGTCACGCTCACCCCCCCCCTCCCTCCCTCCCCCCCCATGTTAAAAATGGTTTCAGCCATCAACCCCCCGACTGATTTAAAGCTTTCGTGACTGCAGGGATTCATCTTCTTGGTTCTTTCGGTAAAGTCACGTAGAAGGGAAGTGATAAAATAATAAAAATAAAACAGAAAGACAGCGTTTCTGACAGACCTGTTCTTCACCTGAGGACGGCTGCTTGCGTTGTGGCCGAAACATGGTGAAAATTATTTTATTGTGTTTTATTTTTATTATTTTATTACTTCCATTCTACGTGACTTTACCGAAAGAACCAAGAAGATGAACCCCCCCCCCCACTCTGTATCCAAAGTGGTTTCGACCGCCACGCTCCGTCCTACCGCCACTTCGCACTCCCCTGTGCCCGCGTGCGTTCAGTCTGTGAATATTGACGCTTTAAAAGTTGCTGCTACTGCGAGGGTGGATGGATGTATGAGACGTTAATCGTTTATTTTGGTGGGTGTGGGGAGGAGTGGGATGCATAGGTGGGACAAAGTCATTGTTATGCAAGTCCAAGTCGAGTCGCAAGTCATCAAATTCATGACTCGAGTCTGACTCGAGTCCAAGGTCACATGACTCGAGTCCACACCTCTGGTGGGATGTTTGTGTATATAGAGAGTTGGTGGGGGGGGGGGGTGGTGACCGGCTTGCATTGGTGTGCCCCACGCGCAGTGCGTGTGAGAGGGTGAGAGAAAAAAAAATTAACCCGTAAAAGCAAAGTTTTTCACTATAAATCCTTTATATGCGTGGCGGCTAGAGTCCTCTCGTCCTCCTGGCTTGAGATGGCTGCCACCTATGGGTCAGATGATTGCCTGCCACCATTAAGCAATTGGTTATTAAATATAAAAAGTGTAACATTTTGGAAAAATGTTTTCACGAAAATAAATTGTCACGCACAACGAGTCTGCAAAATTTCAGCTCGATTGGATCACGGGAAGTGGGTTAAAAAAACGACCGAAAGATTTGCACGTCGTAAGCGCGCAAGGTAAGCGCGCAAGCAAGCAAGTGAACTTAATATAAAGGATTTAAAAATGACAAGCGTCATCGAGCAAAAGGGATGAATTTCTCCGGCGATTGTAAGTTGGGTCCAAGGTTCCGTTTTTGTTTCAATGTAACGAGAGGGACAGATATTGGACCCAACACGAAAAAGAGAAAAAAAAAACTTGCACAACGACATTTGTTTCTTTGTTACATTTGTGAACGGCGGGGCGGGGTGGGTGTGTTTATCACAGCGATGTTACCTTGGTCTGTTGAGAATGTTCCTAAGAGGGCTCTCACTCCTATTCTAGATTTGAAGTCTTCGTGACTGCAAGGATCCATACTCTGTGGTTCTTTCGGTAAAGTCACGTAGGTAGAAAATAAAAATAAGAATTAAAAAAATTAAAATAAAAAATAAGAAAAAAATATTTTTATTCTTATTTTGTTTTCCCCATCTCCGACCCCATCCCTCGACCCCATCACCTCCATAATTAAGGTGCCCCCCCCTCCTCCTCCCCCCCTGGATGTTGTTGTAAATGTTACTGTGCTGTAATGGGTTGGTTTGCCCCCCGTATCTCTCTCCATCGTGTTATTGGGCAGCCCCTCTCCCTGCCCCTCTGCACCAGAGGTCGCACACGGGTTTTGATTCCTTACCCGTACCCGGCCGCACCAGGGTCGCAAACGGGTACCCGTACCCTACCCGCTACCCGTACCCGGCCGGGTATCGGGTAGGGTATGGGTACCCGATTGCGACCTCTAGGATGAAGCCATGTTGCAGGTGCGGGTGGGCTGATTCTAGGAACTTGAATTGTGAGAAGAGACAAGACGTTGGGAAATGAGTGACAAACGGTGACTCACCAGTGACTCACGGCCTACCCGTACCCGTACCCGGCCGCACCAAGGTCGCAAACGGCTACCCGGGTACGGGTAGCCGGGTATCGGGTAGGGTACGGGTATCGGGTACCCGGTTGCGACCTCTGCTCTGCACCGTATTCAACAACTTTTGAATGGGATTGGCGTGTGGTACCCTTGGTGTACTTCGAGACTAACAGGTTCCAGCCACCACCAACCTCTGTGAATCGATAATCGCCGGTTTCATTGGAACATTACGTAAAGCGATTTTAGTTCCCAACCCTCCCCCACCCCCACCCCTACTGGTTTTTGTCGTCTTAAATCCCTGCCCCCCCCCCCAAGGTTCGGTTTAACATTTTAAGAGGATTGTGATGCATGCGTTTGGGGGCGGGGGATGGGTGAGATGTTTTGTCTTTAAAAAAAAAAATACCAAAAAAAAATTAAGTTTATTAATAATTCATTATTTTCTCCACCCCCAAAAATTAATAATCTGATGAGCGATGATTATTTTTTTTCGCTGCTGATGAAAATGGGGGGGGGGGGGGGGTGGGGGGGAGGTTGTGACACCTTTTATAGATAGGGTTTTGACCACTCTCTCGAAAGGGCGGACAGATTTGTGAATTACTTTTCGTTTGCTATTGACACTTAGCCGCATGGGGCAGTGCGTACGTGTACGTGTGCCTGTGTCTGTGCGTGTCTGTGCGTGTCTGTGTGTGTCTGTGTGTGTCTGTGTGTGTCTGTGCGTGTGTGTCTGTGCGTGTCTGTGCCTGTGTGTGTCTGTTTGTGTCTGTGTGGCGGGGAGCGGTGGTGCAGCGGTTAGCGCTACGCCGCGGTACGAACCCGGAGACCCGGGTTCGATTCCCGCTCACGGCCAACACCAGCGACGATTATTTGAAACGGTCCTGCGCCTCCCCTAGGTCGACTCGGTCTGAAATGAGTACCTGGTGTAGCGGTGTGTAGTAAACATCGCCACCGGGGAAACAAAGGCGGCCGGGCGTGGTGCTGGCCACCCACCCCCTCGTGTGCCGTGCCGGCCTTCATAGGTGCTGCTACTCGCTAACAGCACTTGCCCCGACAGTCTGTTCAGGCTACACGGGGGATCTTTGTCTTTGTGTGACGGAGTTGTCCGTGCGTGAGGCACGAGGAGTGTGGGTGGGGAGGGGATTCTCCCTGGCGGCCACGACACGAGCCATTCAGTCTCCAATGTGAAGTGTGAGCGCCTCTGTTCGTGCGTTCCAAATGTGCGTCCTCTGTTCGTGCGTTCCAAATGTGCGCCCTCTGTTCGTGCGTTCCAAATGTGCGTCCTCTGTTCGTGCGTTCCAAATGTGCGCCCTCTGTTCGTGCGTTACAAATGTGCGTCCTCTGTTCGTGCGTTCCAAATGTGCGTCCTCTGTTCGTGCGTTACAAATGTGCGTCCTCTGTTCCTGCGTTCCAAATGTGCGTCCTCTGTTCGTGCGTTCCAAATGTGCGCCCTCTGTTCGTGCGTTGCAAATGTGCGCCCTCTGTTCGTGCGTTCCAAATGTGCGCCCTCTGTTCGTGCGTTACAAATGTGCGTCCTCTGTTCGTGCGTTACAAATGTGCGTCCTCTGTTCGTGCGTTACAAGGCGTGTGCGTGATTTAGCTACAGCACTTGACTCGTTAAAGTGTTTTTGATTTCTCAATTAACTCATTTTTGACTCCTTCATAAGTTCGATTGTTGTTATGTTGGTGTCGGGCCAACGTGTGCACCGTTTAATGATCTTTCCAAATCTGTGTCCGTAACACCACACCCCCCCACCCTCGACCCACAGTAGCAGAAAACTTTATATTTGGGGGTGGTGGTGGTGGTGGGGTTACGTGTGTGCCGTTTGTTTAACTCTGCCAATGAAACATCATCATCATCATCGTCGACGTTCTGGGGCGAGATGATGATGATGCTGCTGCTGCCATCTTCCTGATCGCCGCCGATTTTGGTCGAGGGCGGGCGGCAGGGACCTGAGTTCCATCCCCCCAATCCCCTCCTCGGGCCCCCCCCCCCTTCCTCAGCTCCCCCGCCCCCCCCAAACCCTCACAGTCACGAAAGAAGCTTTAAATCGAAATTGATCAAAGGTGTTTACCGCTCGCTTCAACAGTGGGGGGGGGGGGAGGACTTTTGCCTTTTTGACGTGATGTGTTGAGACCGTGCACTGAGTGAAGTGGGTGTGTGGGGGGTGGTCCTGTCACACGTTTTGACTTGAACGTTTTGCGCGGCACTAACTCGCGAACAGTTCAACGATGAGTCCACGCCTGTCAAGCCCTTGTTTAATCGGTGCCCTACCGTGTGACAGACCAATTCAGACCTGTGTGGTCACCCCGTGCCTCTTCTAGATCTCAACGTTCATCCTACAAAGTCCCATCGCAAGGAGAGAAACGCAAAACACAAATAGACCAAACGTAAATTGCCCGACTTGAAACGGCTGTTAGTCGTGTGGACCTGGGCTCAACTTCCCTGTACAAGAACACGTGGTAAACCGTGTGGGTTGACACGGTATGGTGTAGTAGTAGTAGTCGTGTATAGTGCAGTTTGGTAGTGTAGTAGTGTAACGGCAGACCTGTTAACCCATTATCAGTGCCTACATTATGACAGACCAATTCAGACCGTATTGGTCAACCCCGCTCCCCTTCTCAATCTCAACGTTCATCCTACAAAGACCCATCGCAAGGAGAGAAACACAATAATATAGACACAATATAAATTGCTTTGGCCGTGTTGAAACGGCTGTAATGCCGTATGGACCTGAAAACTGAATTTCCCTGTACAAGATTACAGGGTAAACCGTATGGGTTGACACGGTATGGTGTAGTGTATAGTGTAGTTTATAGTAGTGTATCGTGTCGTGTTCCGCATACCTGTGTGACCCCTTATCAGTGCCTACCGTATTACAGACCAATTCAGACCTGCTTGGTCATACGTGCCCCTTAAAATCTCCACGTTCATAGTCTCAACCACAAGGAGAGAGACACAGACAAAAAATAAGTATAACCCGTAAAAGCAAAGTTTTTCACTATAAATCCTTTATATGCGTGGCGGCTAGAGTCCTCTCGTCCTCTGGCTTGAGATGGCTGCCACCTATGGGTCAGATGATGGCATTGCACCATTAAGCAATTGGTAATTAAATATAATATTTTTGTCGTAAAATTTTGGAAAAACAATTTCACGAAAATTAATTGTCACGCACAACGAGTCTGTGTGGAAAATGTCAGCTCGATTGGATCACGGGAAGTGGGTTAAAAAAGGACCGAAAGATTTGCACGGTCCTAAGCAAGCAAGCGAACTTAATATAAAGGATTTAAAAATATTTTTTTTGGGGGGGCCCGTATTGAAACCGGACGTGAGAAACTCAAATTCCCCTGTACAAGAATACGGGGGGGGGGGGGGTGAATCGTAATGGGGGTGAACCACGTTGTGTGTAGGGGGGGGGGGGGTTGTGGTTGAACAAACGCGTCTTTGCACAGGGGAAGGGGGACACCACTTTGTAAGCCAACCAAAAAATACAAACCACCGAACACCGCCACGTTCCACCACCACCACCACCACCCATGCCACAGTGACGCGTCTGCAGGACCGCGTGGTTCCACAAAAAATTGTATCGCGTGCCAAGTGGTCGTGAGTGACCTGGAGCCAGGGTGTGCGGCTGGGGCGGAGGGGGTGGTGGTGGTGGTGGCACTTGAGCTGTCTTAAGGAGATGACACGTGTCTGTGTGTGTGTGTGTGTCGCTCACAACAACGAGCGGAGCGCTGGGTGGCTAGAGCACAGCAAGTTGGCACAGTGTAGGGGGCACAGGTGGTGCATCAGCCAGTCATCTCGGTCATCTCGGTAAGTCGACCCGTGGCACCTGCTGGGTCTGCCCCGTGACCTCCTGCCAGCGGGCGTTCGACACTTCACGTGGCCTCAACGTGCACCTAGCCTGGCACAAGCGTCGTGGTGACGTCACCGCCACTTAGTGGCGAATGGCGGTTGTGTGTGTCTGTCTGTCTGTGTGTGTGTCTGTGTGTGTGTGTCTGTCTGTGTGTGTCTGTGGGGGAGCCGGTGGTGTCTGCGGTTAGCGCCACGAACCCCCGAGATTCGATTCCCGCTCGCGGCCAATGGACGATTACTTTTTGAACCGGTCCTGGGCTCCCCCTAGGTCTGCTCGGCATCAAATGAGTACCTGTTGAGGTGTGTAGTCAACATCGTCACTGGGGAGACAAAGGCGGCTGGCCGGGCGTGGTGTCAGCCACCACCCCCAGAGGTCGCAAACGGGTTTTGATTTCTTACCCGTACCCGGCCGCACCAGGGTCGCAAACGGGTACCCGTACCCGGCCGTACCCGTACCCTACCCGGCCGGGTACGGGTAGGGTACGGGTATCGGGTACCCGATTGCGACCTCTGGGATGAAGCCACGTTGCAGGCGCGGGTGGGTTGATTCTAGGAACTTGACTTGTGAGAAGAGACAAGACGTTGGGAAACGAGTGACAATCACGGTGACTCACCAGTGACTCACGGCCTACCCGTACCCGGCCGCACCAGGGTATCGGGTAGGGTACGGGTATCGGGTACCCGGTTGTGACCTCTGCCCCCCCCCTACCCCACCAATCTGTTGGGGCTCGTGGGTTACCCGCTCCACGACGGCTCCGCACAAGTGGCAGGCAGGCAGGCACGTGATGCTGTGTGTGGTGTCCTTGTAGATACTTGTCAACCTTCGTCTTGAACCTGATTGATGGCATTTAAAAAGTGAACTTTTCACCCCCCCCCCACGCCCTCCTCGTGAAGGCGCCAATGACGACTTTACAGATGGGACCTATTTTTAGGGAGAGGGCGGCATGCGTGACATGGTGATCTTTGTCATGTCAAGTGCGCGTTCCTTCACAGATGGACGTAGCGAAACGTCGCTGGGTGTGTCTGTCTGTCTGTGTGTTTAAACACACACAGACACGTTCTGTGTTAGACGTGGTGGTGTGTGTGTGTGTGTGTACACACGTTCTGTGTTAGACGTGGTGGGGTGTGTGTGTGTACACTCACACACGTGGTGGTGTATGTGTACACACACACATGGTGGTGTGTGTGTACACACGCACACACACACTGGTTCCCTCGTGGGGTGTGAGACGTGGTGTGTGTGTATATATATATACACACACACACACGTGGTGGTGTGTGTGTGTGTATATATATATACACACACACGTGGTGGTGTGTGTGTACACACGTTCTGTGTGAGACGTGGTGTGTGTGGTGTGTGTGTACACGCACACACGTGGTGATGTGGGTGGTGTGTGTGTACACGCACACACGTGGTGATGTGGGTGGTGTGTATACACACACTCACACGTGGTGGTGTGAGTGTGTGTACACACTCTCACTGGTTCCCTGATGGGGTGTGAGACGTGGTGGTGTGTGTACACGCACACACACGTGGTGGTGGGTGGGTGTGTGTGTGGTGTGTGGACACAAACCACGCACACACACAGACTGCCTGTCTCTGCGAGACATTCGCTGTCACCAATCGGGGAGCGCGAGGATTTGTCTGCGTCGACAGCGGACGGTGGAAAACTGTGAAGCAGCAGACGGTGGTGGTGGTGGTGGTAGTGGTGGTGGTGGCGGTGGTGGTAGTGGTGGTAGTGGTGGTGGTGGTGTTGGTGGCGTTGGTGGTGGTGGCTGCCCCCCCCCACGTGGTTCAGACACCGTCGGACGCTCTTGCTGCCCTCCCGTGGGAGGCGACGATGCAGGCTCAACGTTGCCGCTCACGGAGACACTGCCCAGCGGACGTGCGAAACGCGTGTTGGTGCCGACGTTCAGCCGACGTTCAGCCGACGTTCGCCCAACGCGTTGGTGCGACGTTCACGTGTAACTTGGTGGTGTGAGGTGTGAGGGTGATGGTCTCACCTCACGCTCGCCTTTCGTTTTTAAAAAAGAGAAAAAAAAATGATGGCATAAATGTAGACACGTTTATTTTTGTGTTTTGTTTCTTAAATTTGTTTGTTTGTTACGCGAACTGTTAGAAACCAAGTCAACTGGAAGTGAACGATTTAAACAAACAAAAAAAGTTTGGCCAAGGTTGAATCCGTTTAAAAAAATAAGCCAATCGCTATGCTTTAATGTATAACCTGAAACAATGCGCATAGTGGCTATTTAGCAGCGAGATCGATGCGATTTTAGTGTAAGATACTGTAATGAGGCTTGCGAAGGAGACGGGGGGGGGGGGAGACGCGTTGCTATTTATAACTGCAGAAAATCATCATTGTGTATATAGATCAATGCTTGTGCTTGAATCTGGCTTTTGTCATGGAGAAGTGATGGAACATTCTTCTATTTAGTTACGTAGAGAACATGGCAGATTAATAATAAATAAATTTCCCAAACTGTGAAAGAAGTGGTGGTGGGAGTCCCTTTTGCATTGTGAGATGCTGCACCACACAAACAAATACACACACTTCAACATCAACAACAACAACCACCATTCACCACTGAGAGGCTGGGATGTCACCACGACGCTGGTGCCAGGCTAGGTGCACCTTGAGGCCACGTGAAGTGTCGAACGCCCGCTGGCAGAAGGTCACGGGACAGACCCAGCAGGTGCCACGGGTCGACTGACCGAGATGACCGAGATGACTGGCTGATGCACCACCTGTGCCCCCTACTGTACCAATTTGCTGCGTTTTAGCCACCCGGCGCTCCGCTCGTTGTTGTGAGCGTCGCTCCTCCGCCCTCCGTTGTTGCTGGAGGGCGACTGCCTCCAACTGCCCAGTAGCGTCCTTCACGAGCCTCCTCCACTGAGGCCGATCTTGACACCGCTGGTTCCAGTCATCGGCAAGTCCACTCAGCTCCACGTCCTCCTGTTCCCACATCACTCCATCTCTTCTCTAGCCCGTGCCGTGCCCGTTTATCCCACTCTGTCCGTCCAAACAAAAGCTGTTGAGGCATGCGGACTACACGAGCCAGCTGGGCTGGCTGGATCGTACCAAGGCAGACACAGACATACAAACAAAGATCCCCCATATAGCCTGAAAAGGCTGTCGGGGCAAGTGCTGTTAGCGAGCACCAAATGAAGGCCGGCACGGCACACGAGAGGGTG
>NC_136338.1:4759785-4922285 GCF_964198595.1 Lampetra fluviatilis
AACATTCCCCCCCCCCACCACCGCTGCCAACAGAGGGGGGGGGTGCCCTTTACCCCCCCTCGACACGCAAAAAAAAACCAAACAAATTTGCCCGCCCCGCGTGTCTTTCCTTTCGTCTTTTTGTTCTCCGAGTACTTTAAACGCCTCGTTTTGAATGTCACGGCGCGCGGGCCACGCGGCGCGTGCGTCCACGCGGATTGGTTCGTCGAAGCGAAATAGGTCCGTCGGCAAACCCTCGTACACGCGACACGACCCTCCGCCCCCCCCCCCGCATCCCCACCACCATCCCCACCATCATCCCCACCACCACCCCCACCACCATCCCCACCACCACCCCCACCACCATCCCCACCACCATCCCCACCATCATCCCCACCATCATCCCCACCACCACCCCCACCACCACCCCCACCACCACCCCCACCACCACCACCATCCCCACCACCCCCACCATCCTCACAACCATCCCCACCACCACCCCCACCATCCCCACCACCATCCCCACCACCATCCCCACCATCCCCACCACCCCCACCATCCCCACCACCCTCACCATCCCCACCACCATCCCACCTTTCCCACCATCCCCCCCACCATCCCCCCCCCCCCACCATCCCCACCACCCCCACCACCCCCACCACCCTCACCATCCCCACCACGCCCACCACCCCCACCACCCCCCCCACCACCACCCCCACCACCCCCACCATCCCCCCCCCCACCACCACCCCCACCATCCCCACCATCCCCACCACCCCCACCACCCTCACCATCCCCACCACGCCCACCACCCCCACCACCCCCACCATCCCCCCACCACCACCCCCACCACCCCCACCATCCCCACCATCCCCCGATGTTTCCCCACGTTGGGAATGAAGCACCTTAACGATGTTATTTATGCGTTGTGTGTGTAAAAAAAAAAACCCGGCCCTCGTTGACGCTCCAAACGGAATTCCGTTTAAAAAAATGTTTTTCTTCTGCTGCTGCTGCTGCTTCTTCGCGGGCGAAACCAAAACGGGGGGGGCGGCCGTTACGGAAAAGCGCGGAAAGCCGGAGATGGGAAAGGGGGGGGGGCGGGGTAGCGTTGGTGGGTTGGGGGGGGGGGAGAAATTATTTATCTGGGTGGTGAACAATAATGTGATTATCTGTCTCTCTTTCTCTCGAGCTCCTACACAAGTGTTGTAGAAGGCAGGTCACAAGACACTGTAATAGTATTGTGCTCTGGCCCCCACGTCACCTTTTTTGATCCGTTGGCGATGCTAACGAGCGTCACGGATTATTTTTTTTCTCTTCTGTGCCCCGACACTTGGCCTTGAAGTCTCACCCCCCCCTCTCTCGCCACTGGGTCCCCGCGACCTTCGTGAACTCTTTCTGTGGTGGTGCCCGTTTCGATGCCCGCAGCCCGACCAGCGGGCAGTGAAACGTGTGGGGGTTTGTGTTTTTATTTGTGTTTTTTTTGCGTTGGCAAAAATGTCTCCTTGATCTCTCGACCGCCCACCGCCCCACGCGACGCGACTTGTCGTGGCGACGTGATCGTCGTGGCGACGCGATGCGCCGGGTCGTAGTTCGTGCGAGTCTGCCCCCCCCCCCCTGCGGAAACTTCCGTAGCGTTGTGGGGGGCGGGCGGGGGGGGGGGCAGTTGTGAACAGCGATGCCCCCCCACGCTATGAGACTTGCCCTGGGTGTTTACTCTGGGAGGGTTTTGTGTTACGGGAAGTAAACCGGTACAGCGTACCGGCCACACTTCCACCGCCCCAGCGCTGTGCGTGTTGCATGTGTGACGGAGCGCGCGGGGTACATGAAACAAAACGTGGAGCTGTCTTGTGAATTGGGATTGCCACCCTTGGGATGGAACTGCGCCAGGATTTCGACAGATGGCCAAAGCGGACACGGGGCCATCTGTGCCGGGCGCAAAGCGATTTTATTTCAGGGATGCTGGCTGTACTGAGGGTGCCGGTGGGTGGGTGGCTGAGTAGGTGAGTGGGTGGCTGAGTAGGTGAGTGGGGTGGGTGGCTATGTAGGTGAGTGAGTGGCTGAGTAGGTGAGTGGGTGGGTGGCTATGTAGGTGAGTGAGTGGCTGAGTAGGCGGGTGGCTGGGTGGGTGGCTGGGTGGGTGACTGAGTAGACGAGTGGGTGGGTGGCTATGTAGGTGAGTAAGTGGCTGAGTGGGTGGCTGGGTGGGTGACTGAGTAGGCGAGTGGGTGGGTGGCTATGTAGGTGAGCGAGTGGCTGAGTAGGCGGGTGGCTGTGAGTGGCTGAGTGAATCTGTGAGGTTATTGGGCGGTGCAGCTGTTTGGAAGCCAGTGGCTATGTTGAGAATGAAACGTTAAGACGTTTTGGATGTGCTGAGTGGGGGTGGCGGTGGTGTTTTGAGGGGCGGCGGGGTCAGAGAGAGTTAACAGATGGCCTCGCGGTTATACGGTTTATACGCAAAGAAAATTTTTTTTTGTGTAAAAAAAAAAAAATGTCGAGGGGAGGGAGCGATTTTTTTGCCCCCCCCCCTCCCCCCCTACCTTCTCGCGAGCATTCCAGTTGATGAAGGAAAAAAAACCACGCACGTATTGTAATTATTTAGTTGTAATTAATCTGTTCGCTTGCAACAACGAGAAATAACGAGCGCATAGCGAGCGCATAGCGAGCGCATAGCGAGCGCATAGCGAGCGCATAGCGAGCGCATAGCGAGCGCATAGCGAGCGCATAGCGAGCGCATAGCGAGCGCATAGCGAGCGCATAGCGAGCGCATAGCGAGCGCATAGCGAGCGCATAGCGAGCGCATAGCGAGCGCATAGCGAGCGCATAGCGAGCGCATAGCGAGCGCATAGCGAGCGCATAGCGAGCGCATAGCGAGCGCATAGCGAGCGCATAGCGAGCGCATAGCGAGCGCATAGCGAGCGCATAGCGAGCGCATAGCGAGCGCATAGCGAGCGCGTGGCGTGCGTAACGCCGTCTTTTTAAACGTTTCTGAAACAGGGCCATCCTTTTTCGGCGCGGCGTTTTTGCCGGCTTTCCCAGCCTCCCTGAATATTAACATAATAATTATTATTATTTATTAAGTTTCGCTTGTTCGCCCAAAGTGTGTGTGGGGTGTGTGGGGTGTGTGGGGTGGATTGCTGGCAAGGCCTCCCAACTGGAGACTTTTCTGAGTTTTTTTTTTGCCCCCTGATGGACCCACCTGTCAACCCCATCACGCTTTACACCCCCCCCCCCCATACTTGTACAGGGGAATTTGAGTTTTTCAGGTCCATACGGCGTAACAGCCCCTTTCACTACGGGCAAAAAAAGAAAAAACATTTTCGTGTATTTGTCGATTTGTGTGTGTGTGTTTCTCTCCTTGTGATTGGACGACGTTGATGTTTCTCTAAGGGGCACGGGGTGACCAATGAGGCCTGCGTTGGCCTGTAATAAGATTTGGCAACTGGTGAGGGTTGATAGGTTTGTGATGATGATGATGATGCTGCTGCTGCTTCTGAATCCCAAACGAGTGTGATTGTATGGAGCAGAGGTCGCAACCGGGTACCCGATACGCGATACCCGGCTACCCGTACCCGGGTACGGTACGGGTACCCGTTTGCGACCCTGGTGCGGCCGGGTACGGGTACGGGTAGGCCTTGAGTCACTGGTGAGTCACCGTTTGTCACTCATTTCTCAACGTCTTGTCTCTTCTCACAATTCAAGTTCCTAGAATCAACCCACCCGCGCCTGCAACGTGGCTTCATCCCAGAGGTCGCAATCGGGTACCCGATACCCGTACCCTACCCGATACCCGGCTTCCCGTACCCGGGTACGGTACGGGTACCCGTGTGCGGCCGGGTACCGGTACGGGTAGGCCTTGAGTCACTGGTGAGTCACCGTTTGTCACTCATTTCGGGTAGGGTACGGGTAAGGAATCAAAACCCGTTTGCGACCTCTGGTATGGAGGTAATTTCGCAGCATTTTGGGAATATTGTGGCCAATATCCAGTTACCATTGGTTATGTCAGGGGGGTGGGGGGGTGGGGGGTAGAGTTTTTGTTGGCTATGGGGGGGGGGGCAGAAAAAACCGGGGGATCGTGGAGGGCAAACCCAAGCGGTGTTGACAAACGCACACGCAACAACCACCCTCCCTCCCATGTGGTTTGTAATCTGAATGTCACATTGCGTCGGATGTTGAACCCCCGACCCCTATCCCCCACCGTGTGTCCAAAGTGGTTTCGACCGTCACGCTCACCCCCCCCTCCCTCCCCCCCCATGTTAAAAATGGTTTCAGCCATCAACCCCCCGACTGATGTAAAGCTTTCGTGACTGCAGGGATTCATCTTCTTGGTTCTTTCGGTAAAGTCACGTAGAAGGGAAGTAATAAAATAATAAAAATAAAACAGAAAGACAGCGTTTCTGACACACCTGTTCTTCACCTGAGGACGGCTGCTTGCGTTGTGGCCGAAACATGGTGAGAATTATTTTATTGTGTTTTATTTTTATTATTTTATTACTTCCATTCTACGTGACTTTACAGAAAGAACCAAGAAGATGAACCCCCCCCCTCTCCCCACTCTGTATCCAAAGTGGTTTCGACCGCCACGCTCCGTCCTACCGCCACTTCGCACTCCCCTGTGCCCGCGTGCGTTCAGTCTGTGAATATTGACGCTTTAATAGTTGCTGCTGCTGCTACTGCGAGGGTGGATGGATGGATGAGACGTTAATCGGTTTTTTTGGTGGGTGTGGGGAGGAGTGGGATGTTTGTGTATATAGAGAGTTGGGGGGGGGGGGGGTGGTGACCGGCTTGCATTGGTGTGCCCCACGCGCAGTGCGTGTGAGAGGGTGAGAGAAAAAAAAATTAACCCGTAAAAGCAAAGTTTTTCACTATAAATCCTTTATATGCGTGGCGGCTAGAGTCCTCTCGTCCTCTGGCTTGAGATGGCTGCCACCTATGGGTCAGATGATTGCCTGCCACCATTAAGCAATTGGTTATTAAATATAAAAAGTGTAACATTTTGGAAAAATGTTTTCACGAAAATAAATTGTCACGCACAACGAGTCTGCAAAATTTCAGCTCGATTGGATCACGGGAAGTGGGTTAAAAAACGACCGAAAGATTTGCACGGTCGTAAGCGCGCAAGCAAGCAAGTGAACTTAATATAAAGGATTTAAAAATGACAAGCGTCATCGAGCAAAAGGGATGAATTTCTCCGGCGATTGTAAGTTGAGTCCAAGGTTCCGTTGTTTCAATGTAACGAGAGGGACAGATATTGGACCCAACACGAAAAAGAGAAAAAAAAAACTTGCACAACGACATTTGTTTCTTTGTTACATTTGTGAACGGCGGGGCGGGGTGGGTGTGTTTATCACAGCGATGTTACCTTGGTCTGTTGAGAATGTTCCTAAGAGGGCTCTCACTCCTATTCTAGATTTGAAGTCTTCGTGACTGCAAGGATCCATACTCTGTGGTTCTTTCGGTAAAGTCACGTAGGTAGAAAATAAAAATAAGAATTAAAAAAATTAAAATAAAAAATAAGAAAAAAATATTTTTATTCTTATTTTGTTTTCTCCATCTCCGACCCCATCCCTCGACCCCATCACCTCCATAATTAAGGTGCCCCCCCTCCTCCTCCCCCCCCGGATGTTGTTGTAAATGTTACTGTGCTGTAATGGGTTGGAGTGCCCCCCGTATCTCTCTCCATCGTGTTATTGGGCAGCCCCTCTCCCTGCCCCTCTGCACCAGAGGTCGCACACGGGTTTTGATTCCTTACCCGTACCCGTACCCGGCCGCACCAGGGTCGCAAACGGGTACCCGTACCCTACCCGCTACCCGTACCCGGCCGGGTATCGGGTAGGGTACGGGTACCCGATTGCGACCTCTAGGATGAAGCCATGTTGCAGGCGCGGGTGGGCTGATTCTAGGAACTTGAATTGTGAGAAGAGACAAGACGTTGGGAAATGAGTGACAAACGGTGACTCACCAGTGACTCACGGTCTACCCGTACCCGTACCCGGCCGCACCAGTGTCGCAAACGGGTACCCGGGTACGGGTAGCCGGGTATCGGGTAGGGTACGGGTATCGGGTACCCGGTTGCGACCTCTGCTCTGCACCGTATTCAACAACTTTTGAATGGGATTGGCGTGTGGTACCCTTGGTGTACTTCGAGACTAACAGGTTCCAGCCACCACCAACCTCTGTGAATCGATAATCGCCGGTTTCATTGGAACATTACGTAAAGCGATTTTAGTTCCCAACCCTCCCCCACCCCCACCCCTACTGGTTTTTGTCGTCTTAAATCCCTGCCCCCCCCCAAGGTTCGGTTTAACATTTTAAGAGGATTGTGATGCATGCGTTTGGGGGCGGGGGATGGGTGAGATGTTTTGTCTTTTAAAAAAAAAAATACCAAAAAAAAATTAAGTTTATTAATAATTCATTCTTTTCTCCACCCCCAAAAATTAATAATCTGATGAGCGATGATTATTTTTTTTCGCTGCTGATGAAAATGGGGGGGGGGGGGGGGAGATTGTGACACCTTTTATAGATAGGGTTTTGACCACTCTCTCGAAAGGGCGGACGGATTTGTGAATTACTTTTCGTTTGCTATTGACACTTAGCCGCATGGGGCAGTGCGTACATGTACGTGTGCCTGTGTCTGTGTGTGTCTGTGCGTGTGTGTCTGTGCGTGTCTGTGTGTGTCTGTGTGTGTCTGTGCGTGTGTGTATGTGTGTGTCTGTGTGTGTATGTGCGTGTGTGTATGTGCGTGTGTATGTGCGTGTGTGTCTGTGTGTGTCTGTGTGTGTCTGTGTGTGTCTGTGTGGCGGGGAGCAGTGGTGCAGCGGTTAGCGCTACACCGCGCTACGAACCCGGAGACCCGGGTTCGATTCCCGCTCACGGCTAACACCGGCGACGATTATTTGAAACGGTCCTGCGCCTCCCCTAGGTCGACTCGGCCTCAAATGAGTACCTGGTGTAGCGGTGTGTAGTAAACATCGCCACCGGGGAAACAAAGGCGGCCGGGCGTGGTGCTGGCCACCCACCCCCTCGTGTGCCGTGCCGGCCTTCATAGGTGCTGCTACTCGCTAACAGCACTTGCCCCGACAGTCTGTTCAGGCTACACGGGGGATCTTTGTCTTTGTGTGACGGAGTTGCCCGTGCGTGAGGCACGAGGAGTGTGGGTGGGGAGGGGATTCTCCCTGGCGGCCACGACACGAGCGGAGTGAGTCCCGATCCCTCGTGATTCAGTCTCCAATGTGAAGTGTGAGCGCCTCTGTTCGTGCGTTACAAATGTGCGCCCTCTGTTCGTGCGTTACAAATGTGCGCCCTCTGTTCCTGCGTTCCAAGGCGTGTGCGTGATTTAGCTACAGCACTTGACTCGTTAAAGTGTTTTTGATTTCTCAATTAACTCATTTTTGACTCCTTCATAAGTTCGATTGTTGTTATGTTGGTGTCGGGCCAACGTGTGCACCGTTTAATGATCTTTCCAAATCTGTGTCCGTAACACCACACCCCCCCACCCTCGACCCACAGTAGCAGAAAACTTTATATTTGGGGGTGGTGGTGGTGGTGGGGTTACGTGTGTGCCGTTTGTTTAACTCTGCCAATGAAACATCATCATCATCATCGTCGACGTTCTGGGGCGAGATGATGATGATGCTGCTGCTGCCATCTTCCTGATCGCCGCCGATTTTGGTCGAGGGCGGGCGGCAGGGACCTGAGTTCCATCCCCCCAATCCCCTCCTCGGGCCCCCCCCCCCCTTCCTCAGCTCCCCCGCCCCCCCAAACCCTCACAGTCACGAAAGAAGCTTTAAATCGAAATTGATCAAAGGTGTTTACCGCTCGCTTCAACAGTGGGGGGGGGGAGGACTTTTGCCTTTTGACGTGATGTGTTGAGACCGTGCACTGAGTGAAGTGGGTGTGTGGGGGGTGGTCCTTCGACACGTTTTGACTTGAACGTTTTGCGCGGCACTAACTCGCGAACAGTTCAACGATGAGTCCACGCCTGTCAAGCCCTTGTTTAATCGGTGCCCTACCGTGTGACAGACCAATT
Source organism: Lampetra fluviatilis (assembly GCF_964198595.1). NCBI lineage: Eukaryota > Metazoa > Chordata > Hyperoartia > Petromyzontiformes > Petromyzontidae > Lampetra > Lampetra fluviatilis. The sequence goes on from NC_136338.1 coordinate 4,767,791, forward strand.
CAGACCTGTGTGGTCACCCCGTGCCTCTTCTAGATCTCAACGTTCATCCTACAAAGACCCATCGCAAGGAGAGAAACGCAAAACACAAATAGACCAAACGTAAATTGCCCGACTTGAAACGGCTGTTCGTCGTGTGGACCTGGGCTCAACTTCCCCGTACAAGAACACGTGGTAAACCGTGTGGGTTGACACGGTATGGTGTAGTAGTAGTAGTAGTCGTGTATAGTGCAGTTTGGTAGTGTAGTAGTGTACGGCAGACCTGTTAACCCATTATCAGTGCCTACATTATGACAGACCAATTCAGACCTGTGTGGTCAACCCCACTCCACTTCTCAATCTCAACGTTCATCCTACAAAGACCCATCGCAAGGAGAGAAACACAATAATATAGACACAATATAAATTGCTTTGGCCGTGTTGAAACGGCTGTAATGCCGTATGGACCTGAAAACTGAATTTCCCTGTACAAGATTACAGGGTAAACCGTATGGGTTGACACGGTATGGTGTAGTGTATAGTGTAGTTTATAGTAGTGTATCGTGTCGTGTTCCGCATACCTGTGTGACCCCTTATCAGTGCCTACCGTATTACAGACCAATTCAGACCTGCTTGGTCATACGTGCCCCTTAAAATCTCCACGTTCATAGTCTCAACCACAAGGAGAGAGACACAGACAAAAAATAAGTATAACCCGTAAAAGCAAAGTTTTTCACTATAAATCCTTTATATGCGTGGCGGCTAGAGTCCTCTCGTCCTCTGGCTTGAGATGGCTGCCACCTATGGGTCAGATGATGGCATTGCACCATTAAGCTATTGGTAATTAAATATAATATTTTTGTCGTAAAATTTTGGAAAAACAATTTCACGAACATTAATTGTCACGCGCAACGAGTCTGTGTGGAAAATGTCAGCTCGATTGGATCACGGGAAGTGGGTTACAAAAGGACCGAAAGATTTGCACGGTCCTAAGCAAGCAAGCGAACTTAATATAAAGGATTTAAAAATATATTTTTTTGGGGGGGCCCGTATTGAAACCGGACGTGAGAAACTCAAATTCCCCTGTACAAGAATACGGGGGGGGGGGGTGGGTGAATCGTAATGGGGGTGAACCACGTTGTGTGTAGGGGGGGGGGGGGTTGTGGTTGAACAAACGCGTCTTTGCACAGGGGAAGGGACACCACTTTGTAAGCCAACCAAAAAATACAAACCACCGAACACCGCCACGTTCCACCACCACCACCACCCATGCCACAGTGACGCGTCTGCAGGACCGCGTGGTTCCACAAAAAATTGTATCGCATGCCAAGTGGTCGTGAGTGACCCGGAGCCAGGGTGTGCGGCTGGGGCGGAGGGGGGTGGTGGTGGTGGCACTTGAGCTGTCTTAAGGAGATGACACGTGTCTGTGTGTGTGTCTGTGTGTGTGTGTCGCTCACAACAACGAGCGGAGCGCTGGGTGGCTAGAGCACAGCAAGTTGGCACAGTGTAGGGGGCACAGTCGGTGCATCAGCCAGTCATCTCGGTCATCTCGGTCAGTTGACCCGTGGCACCTGCTGGGTCTGCCCCGTGACCTCCTGCCAGCGGGCGCTCGACACTTCACGTGGCCTCAAGGTGCACGTGGCCTGGCACAAGCGTCGTGGTGACGTCACCGCCACTTAGTGGCGAATGGCGGTTGTGTGTGTCTGTGTGTGTCTGTGGGGGAGCCGGTGTTGTCTGCGGTTAGCGCCACGAACCCCCGAGATTCGATTCCCGCTCGCGGCCAATGGACGATTACTTTTTGAACCGGTCCTGGGCTCCCCCTAGGTCTGCTCGGCATCAAATGAGTACCTGTTGAGGTGTGTAGTCAACATCGTCACTGGGGAGACAAAGGCGGCTGGCCGGGCGTGGTGTCAGCCACCACCCCCAGAGGTCGCAAACGGGTTTTGATTTCTTACCCGTACCCGGCCGCACCAGGGTCGCAAACGGGTACCCGTACCCTACCCGTACCCGGCCGGGTACGGGTAGGGTACGGGTATCGGGTACCCTATTGCGACCTCTGGGATGAATCCACGTTGCAGGCGCGGGTGGGTTGATTCTAGGAACTTGACTTGTGAGAAGAGACAAGACGTTGGGAAACGAGTGACAATCACGGTGACTCACCAGTGACTCACGGCCTACCCGTACCCGGCCGCACCAGGGTATCGGGTAGGGTACGGGTATCGGGTACCCGGTTGTGACCTCTGCCCCCCCCCTACCCCACCAATCTGTTGGGGCTCGTGGGTTACCCGCTCCACGACGGCTCCGCACAAGTGGCAGGCAGGCAGGCACGTGATGCTGTGTGTGGTGTCCTTGTAGATACTTGTCAACCTTCGTCTTGAACCTGATTGATGGCATTTAAAAAGTGAACTTTTCACCCCCCCCCCACGCCCTCCTCGTGAAGGCGCCAATGACGACTGTTTACAGGTGGGACCTATTTTTAGGGAGAGGGCGGCATGCGTGACATGGTGATCTTTGTCATGTCAAGTGCGCGTTCCTTCACAGATGGACGTAGCGAAACGTCGCTGGGTGTGTCTGTCTGTCTGTGTGTTTAAACACACACAGACACGTTCTGTGTTAGACGTGGTGGTGTGTGTGTGTGTGTACACACGTTCTGTGTTAGACGTGGTGGGGTGTGTGTGTGTGTGTATATATATACACACACACACACGTGGTGGTTTGTGTGTGTGTACACACGTTCTGTGTGAGACGTGGTGTGTGTGGTGTGTGTGTACACGCACACACGTGGTGATGTGGGTGGTGTGTATACACACACTCACACGTGGTGGTGTGAGTGTGTGTACACACTCACACTGGTTCCCTGGTGGGGTGTGAGACGTGGTGGTGTGTACACGCACACACACGTGGTGGTGGGTGTGTGTGTGGTGTGTGGACACAAACCACGCACACACACAGACTGCCTGTCTCTGCGAGACATTCGCTGTCACCAATCGGGGAGCGCGAGGATTTGTCTGCGTCGACAGCGGACGGTGGAGAACTGTGAATCAGCAGACGGTGGTAGCGGTAGTGGTGGTGGTGGCGGTGGTGTTGGTGGTGGTGGTGTTGGTGGTGGTGGTGGTGGCTGCCCCCCCACGTGGTTCAGACACCGTCGGACGCTCTTGCTGCCCTCCCGTGGGAGGCGACGATGCAGGCTCAACGTTGCCGCTCACGGAGACACTGCCCAGCGGACGTGCGAAACGCGTGTTGGTGCCGACGTTCAGCCGACGTTCAGCCGACGTTCGCCCAACGCGTTGGTGCGACGTTCACGTGTAACTTGGTGGTGTGGTGTGAGGTGTGAGGGTGATGGTCTCACCTCACGCTCGCCTTTCGTTTTTAAAAAAGAGAAAAAAAAATGATGGCATAAATGTAGACACGTTTATTTTTGTGTTTTGTTTCTTAAATTTGTTTGTTTGTTACGCGAACTGTTAGAAACCAAGTCAACTGGAAGTGAACGATTTAAACAAAAAAAAGTTTGGCCAAGGTTGAATCCGTTTAAAAAAACAAGCCAATCGCTATGCTTTAATGTATAACCTGAAACAATGCGCATAGTGGCTATTTAGCAGCGAGATCGATGCGATTTTAGTGTAAGATACTGTAATGAGGCTTGCGAAGGAGACGGGGGGGGGAGACGCGTTGCTATTTATAACTGCAGAAAATCATCATTGTGTATATAGATCAATGCTTGTGCTTGAATCTGGCTTTTGTCATGGAGAAGTGATGGAACATTCTTCTATTTAGTTACGTAGAGAACATGGCAGATTAATAATAAATAAATTTCCCAAACTGTGAAAGAAGTGGTGGTGGGAGTCCCTTTTGCATTGTGAGATGCTGCACCACACAAAGACACACATCAACAACAACCACCATTCACCACTGAGAGGCTGGGATGTCACCACGACGCTGGTGCCAGGCTAGGTGCACCTTGAGGCCACGTGAAGTGTCGAACGCCCGCTGGCAGAAGGTCACGGGACAGACCCAGCAGGTGCCACGGGTCGACTGACCGAGATGACCGAGATGACTGGCTGATGCACCACCTGTGCCCCCTACTGTACCAATTTGCTGCGTTTTAGCCACCCGGCGCTCCGCTCGTTGTTGTGAGCGTCGCTCCTCCGCCCTCCGTTGTTGTTGGAGGGCGACTGCCTCCAACTGCCCAGTAGCAGCTTCCTTCACGAGCCTCCTCCACTGAGGCCGATCTTGACACCGCTGGTACCAGTCATCGGCAAGTCCACTCAGCTCCACGTCCTCCTGTACCACATCACTCCATCTCTTCTCTAGCCCGTGCCGTGCCCGTTTATCCCACTCTGTCCGTTCAAACAAAAGCTGTTGAGGCATGCGGACTACACGAGCCAGCTGGGCTGGCTGGGTCGTACCAAGGCAGACACAGACATACAAACAAAGATCCCCCATATAGCCTGAAAAGGCTGTCGGGGCAAGTGCTGTTAGCGAGCACCAAATGAAGGCCGGCACGGCACACGAGGGGGTGGGTGGCCAGCAACACGCCCGGCCGCCTTTGTCTCCCCAGTGGCGATGTTTACACACCGCACCAGGTACTCATTTGAGGCTGAATCGACCTACGGGAGGCCCGGGACCGGTTCAGATAATCGTCACCGGTGTTTGCCGTGAGCGGGAATCGAACTCGGGTCGCCGGGTAATTTATCAAAACAGAGCAATTTACAGTACCGTACTGTATAAACTATATACTGTATCTTCTTGGTTCTTTCGGTAAAGTCACGTAGAAGGGAAATAATAAAATAATAAAAATAAAACAAAATACAATTCTCACGACGTTTCGGCCACAACGCAAGCAGCCGTCCTAAGGTGAAGAACAGGGCTGTCGGAAAGACTGGGTGAGTGAGTGGGTGACTGGGTGAGTGAGTGAGTGAGTGGATGAGTGAGTGGGTGAATGAGTGGGTGAGTGAATGAGTTGGTGAGTGAGTGAGTGAGTGGCTGGGTGAGTGGGTGAGTGAGTGGGTGGGTGGCTGGGTGAGTGAGTGAGTGGGTGAGTGAGTGGGTGGCTGGGTGAGTGAGTGGGTGGCTGGGTGAGTGAGTGAGTGAGTGGGTGAGTGAGTGGGTGGGTGGCTGGGTGAGTGAGTGGGTGGTTGAGTGAGTGAGTGGGTGAGTGAGTGGGTGGCTGGATGAGTGAGTGAGTGGGTGAGTGAGTGGGTGGCTGGGTGAGTGGGTGAGTGAGTGGGTGGCTGGGTGAGTGAGTGGGTGGCTGGGTGAGTGAGTGGGTGGCTGGGTGAGTGGGTGGCTGGGTGAGTGAGTGGGTGGCTAGGTGAGTGAGTAGGTGGCTGGGTGAGTGGGTGGCTGGGTGAGTGGGTGGGTGGCTGGGTGAGTGAGTGGGTGGCTGGGTGAGTGAGTGGGTGGCTGGGTGAGTGAGTGAGTGGGTGGGTGAGTGGGTGAGTGGCTGGGTGGCTGGGTGAGTGAGTGGGTGGCTGAGTGAGTGAGTGGGTGGCTGAGTGAGTGAGTGGGTGAGTGGGTGAGTGAGTGACCTACTGGATCACACGGCCCTACACTAAGGGAAACTCTTTCTAGAAGCGACATTGAACATTTGTCTCGAGCCGGCTCCGCCTGCACGAGCTGCGTGTCGCCACGAGGGAGTGGGTGGCTGGGTGAGTGAGTGGGTGAGTGAGTGGGTGGGTGAGTGGGTGAGTGGGTGGGTGGGTGAGTGGGTGGGTGGGTGAGTGGGTGAGTGAGTGGGTGAGTGGGTGAGTGAGTGAGTGGGTGAGTGAGTGGGTGGCTGGGTGAGTGAGTGAGTGGGTGAGTGAATGGGTGGCTGAGTGAGTGGCTGGGTGAGTGAGTGAATGGGTGGCTGAGTGAGTGAGTGGGTGGCTGAGTGAGTGAGTGGCTGGGTGAGTGAGTGAGTGACTGAGTGAGTGGCTGGGTGAGTGAGTGGGTGAGTGAGTGAGTGGGTGAGTGGGTGGCTGGGTGAGTGAGTGAGTGACCTACTGGATCACACGGCCCTGCACTAAGGGAATCTTTGTCTCGAGCGGGCTCAGCCTGCTGCGTGTCGCCACGAGATGGCGCTGGCGGCTGGGTGAGTGGGTGGGTGAGTGAGTGGGTGGGTGAGAGGGTGAGTGGGTGAGTGGGTGGGTGAGTGGGTGAGTGGGTGGGTGAGTGGGTGAGTGGGTGGGTGAGTGAGTGAGTGGGTGAGTGGGTGAGTGAGTGGGTGAGTGGGTGAGTGAGTGAGTGAGTGGGTGAGTGAGTGGGTGAGTGGGTGGGTGAGAGGGTGAGTGGGTGAGTGGGTGAGTGAGTGGGTGAGTGGGCGAGTGGGTGAGTGAGTGGGTGAGTGGGTGAGTGGGTGGGTGAGTGGGTGAGTGGGTGAGTGGGTGGGTGAGAGGGTGAGTGGGTGAGTGGGTGAGTGGGTGGGTGAGTGGGTGAGTGAGTGGGTGAGTGGGTGAGTGGGTGGGTGAGTGAGTGAGTGGGTGAGTGTGTGAGTGGGTGAGTGTGTGAGTGAGTGGGTGAGTGGGTGAGTGAGTGAGTGAGTGGGTGAGTGAGTGGGTGAGTGGGTGAGTGAGTGAGTGGGTGGCTGAGTGAGTGAGTGGTTGAGTGAGTGGGTGGCTGAGTGAGTGAGTGGGTGGCTGAGTGAGTGGGTGAGTGAGTGAGTGGGTGGCTGAGTGAGTGAGTGGTTGAGTGAGTGGGTGGCTGAGTGAGTGAGTGGGTGGCTGAGTGAGTGGGTGAGTGAGTGAGTGGGTGGCTGAGTGAGTGAGTGGGTGAGTGAGTGGGTGAGTGGGTGAGTGAGTGAGTGACCTACTGGATCACACGGCCCTGCACTAAGGGAATCTTTGTCGAGCGGGCTCCGCCTGCACGAGCTCCGTGTAGCCACGCGATGGCGCTGGCGGCTGGGTGAGTGAGTGGGTGAGTGAGTGAGTGGGTGAGTGGGTGGGTGAGTGAGTGGGTGAGTGGGTGAGTGAGTGGGTGAGTAAGTGAGTGGGTGAGTGAGTGGGTGAGTGGGTGAGTGAGTGAGTGGGTGGCTGAGTGAGTGAGTGGGTGGCTGAGTGAGTGGCTGAGTGAGTGAGTGGGTGGCTGAGTGAGTGAGTGGGTGAGTGAGTGGGTGAGTGAGTGAGTGACCTACTGGATCACACGGCCTGCACTAAGGGAATCTTTGTCGAGCGGGCTCCGCCTGCACGAGCTCCGTGTAGCCACGCGATGGCGCTGGCGGCTGGGTGAGTGAGTGGGTGAGTGAGTGGGTGAGTGAGTGGGTGAGTGGGTGGGTGAGTGGGTGAGTGAGTGAGTGGGTGGGTGGGTGAGTGAGTGGGTGAGTGGGTGGGTGGGTGAGTGGGTGAGTGAATGGGTGGGTGAGTGAGTGAGTGGGTGGCTGGATGAGTGAGTGGGTGGCTGGGTGAGTGAGTGAGTGAGTGGGTGAGTGAGTGAGTGGGTGAGTGGGTGGGTGAGTGGGTGAGTGAGTGAGTGGGTGGGTGAGTGAGTGAGTGGGTGGCTGGATGAGTGAGTGGGTGGCTGGGTGAGTGAGTGAGTGGGTGAGTGAGTGAGTGAGTGGGTGAATGAGTGGGTGGCTGGGTGAGTGAGTGGGTGGCTGGGTGAGTGAGTGGGTGGCTGGGTGAGTGAGTGGGTGGCTGGATGAGTGAGTAGGTGGCTGGGTGAGTGGGTGGCTGGGTGAGTGGGTGGGTGAGTGAGTGAGTGGTTGAGTGAGTGGGTGGGTGGCTGAGTGAGTGAGTGTGTGGCTGGTTGAGTAGGTGAGTGAGTGTGTGGGTGAGTGAGTGAGTGACCTACTGGATCACACGGCCCTGCTCTAAGGGAATCTCTTTCTAGAAGTGACATTGAACATTTGCCTCGAGCGGGCTCCGCCTGCACGAGTTGCGTGTCGCCACGAGATGGCGGTGCGGCCTCTCTAGGCCATCCTCACGAATCTCTGGGCTCGCGACGTCGTAGCCTGAGCCACCACTACCACTACTCACCATCACTCACCACCACTCATCACTCACCATCACTCATCACTCACCATCACTCACCACTACTCACCATCACTCACCATCACTCACCATCACTCATCACTCACCATCACTCATCACTCACCATCACTCACCATCACTCAACACTACTCACCATCACTCACCATCACTCACCACTACTCACCATCACTCACCATCACTCACCATCACTCACCACTACTCACCATCACTCATCACTCACCATCACTCATCACTCACCATCACTCATCACTCACCATCACTCACCATCACTCATCACTCACCATCACTCACCATCACTCACCACTACTCACCATCACTCACCATCACTCCTCATCACTCACCACTACTCACCATCACTCACCATCACTCACCATCACTCACCATCACTCATCACTCACCATCACTCATCACTCACCATCACTCACCATCACTCACCACTACTCACCATCACTCACCATCACTCACCATCACTCACCACTACTCACCATCACTCACCATCACTCACCATCACTCACCACTACTCACCATCACTCATCACTCACCATCACTCATCACTCACCATCACTCACCACTACTCACCATCACTCATCACTCACCATCACTCACCATCACTCACCACTACTCACCATCACTCACCATCACTCACCACTACTCACCATCACTCACCACTACTCACCACTACTCACCATCACTCACCACTACTCACCATCACTCACCATCACTCACCATCACTCACCATCACTCACCACTACTCACCACTACTCACCATCACTCACCACTACTCACCATCACTCACCATCACTCACCATCACTCACCATCACTCACCACTACTCACCACTACTCACCATCACTCACCACCACTCACCACTACTCACCACTACTCACCATCACTCACCATCACTCATCACTCACCATCACTCACCATCACTCACCACTCACCATCACTCATCACTCACCACTACTCACCATCACTCATCACTCACCATCACTCATCACTCACCATCACTCACCACTACTCACCATCACTCATCACTCACCATCACTCACCATCACTCACCACTCACCATCACTCATCACTCACCACTACTCACCATCACTCATCACTCACCATCACTCACCATCACTCATCACTCACCATCACTCATCACTCACCATCACTCACCATCACTCACCATCACTCATCACTCACCATCACTCACCATCACTCACCATCACTCACCATCACTCACCACTACTCACCACTACTCACCATCACTCACCACTACTCACCATCACTCACCATCACCCACCACTACTCACCATCACTCATCACTCACCATCACTCACCATCACTCACCATCACTCATCACTCACCATCACTCATCACTCACCATCACTCACCATCACTCACCACCACTCACCACTACTCACCATCACTCATCACTCACCATCACTCACCATCACTCACCATCACTCATCACTACTCACCATCACTCACCATCACTCACCACCACTCACCACTACTCACCATCACTCACCATCACTCACCATCACTCACCATCACTCACCACCACTCACCACTACTCACCATCACTCACCATCACTCACCATCACTCACCATCACTCACCATCACTCATCACTCACCATCACTCACCATCACTCACCATCACTCACCATCACTCACCACTACTCACCATCACTCACCATCACTCACCATCACTCATCACTCACCATCACTCATCACTCACCATCACTCACCACTACTCACCATCACTCACCATCACTCATCACTCACCATCACTCACCATCACTCACCACTACTCACCATCACTCACCATCACTCACCATCACTCACCACTACTCACCATCACTCACCATCACTCACCATCACTCATCACTCACCATCACTCACCATCACTCATCACTCACCATCACTCATCACTCACCATCACTCACCACCACTCACCACTACTCACCATCACTCACCACTCACCATCACTCATCACTCACCATCACTCACCACTACTCACCACTACTCACCATCACTCATCACTCACCATCACTCACCATCACTCACCACCACTCACCACTACTCACCATCACTCACCATCACTCACCATCACTCACCACCACTCACCACTACTCACCACTACTCACCATCACTCATCACTCACCATCACTCACCATCACTCACCACCACTCACCACTACTCACCATCACTCACCACTACTCACCATCACTCACCACTACTCACCATCACTCACCATCACTCACCATCACTCACCACTACTCACCATCACTCACCATCACTCACCATCACTCATCACTCACCATCACTCACCATCACTCACCATCACTCACCATCACTCATCACCACTCACCATCACCCACCACTACTCACCATCACTCATCACTCACCATCACTCACCATCACTCACCATCACTCATCACTCACCATCACTCACCATCACTCACCATCACTCATCACTCACCATCACTCACCATCACTCACCATCACTCACCACTACTCACCATCACTCACCATCACTCACCATCACTCACCACTACTCACCATCACTCACCATCACTCACCATCACTCATCACTCACCATCACTCACCATCACTCACCATCACTCATCACTCACCATCACTCATCACTCACCATCACTCACCATCACTCACCACTACTCACCATCACTCACCATCACTCACCACTACTCACCATCACTCACCATCACTCACCAATCACCATCACTCATCACTCACCATCACTCACCACCACTCACCATCACTCACCATCACTCACCATCACTCACCATCACTCACCAATCACCATCACTCATCACTCACCATCACTCACCACTACTCACCATCACTCACCACTACTCACCATCACTCATCACTCACCATCACTCACCATCACTCACCACCACTCACCACTACTCACCATCACTCACCATCACTCACCACCACTCACCACTACTCACCATCACTCATCACTCACCATCACTCACCATCACTCACCATCACTCACCACTACTCACCATCACTCATCACTCACCATCACTCACCATCACTCACCATCACTCACCACTACTCACCATCACTCACCATCACTCACCATCACTCACCATCACTCATCACTCACCATCACTCATCACTCACCATCACTCACCACTACTCACCATCACTCACCATCACTCACCACTACTCACCATCACTCACCATCACTCACCACTCACCATCACTCATCACTCACCATCACTCACCACTACTCACCACCACTCACCACTACTCACCATCACTCACCATCACTCACCACTCACCATCACTCACCATCACTCACCATCACTCATCACTACTCACCATCACTCACCACTCACCATCACTCACCATCACTCATCACTCACCACTCACCATCACTCACCATCACTCACCATCACTCACCACTCACCATCACTCATCACTCACCATCACTCACCACTACTCACCACCACTCACCACTACTCACCATCACTCACCATCACTCACCACTCACCATCACTCACCATCACTCATCACTCACCATCACTCACCACTACTCACCATCACTCAGCATCACTCATCACTCACCATCACTCACCACTACTCACCATCACTCACCATCACTCATCACTCACCATCACTCACCACTACTCACCATCACTCACCATCACTCATCACTCACCATCACTCACCACTACTCACCATCACTCACCATCACTCATCACTCACCATCACTCACCATCACTCACCACCACTCACCACTACTCACCATCACTCACCATCACTCACCACCACTCACCACTACTCACCACTACTCACCATCACTCATCACTCACCATCACTCACCATCACTCACCACCACTCACCACTACTCACCATCACTCACCATCACTCACCATCACTCATCACTCACCATCACTCACCATCACTCACCACTACTCACCACTACTCACCATCACTCATCACTCACCATCACTCACCATCACTCACCACTACTCACCACTACTCACCATCACTCATCACTCACCATCACTCACCACTCACCATCACTCACCATCACTCACCATCACTCATCACTCACCATCACTCACCATCACTCACCACCACTCACCACCACTCACCACTACTCACCATCACTCACCATCACTCATCACTCACCATCACTCACCACTACTCACCATCACTCACCACCACTCACCACCACTCACCACTAATCACCATCACTCACCACCACTCACCATCACTCACCACCACTCACCATCACTCATCACTCACCATCACTCACCATCACTCACCACCACTCACCACCACTCACCACTAATCACCATCACTCATCACTCACCATCACTCACCACCACTCACCATCACTCATCACTCACCACCACTCACCATCACTCACCATCACTCATCACTCACCATCACTCACCATCACTCACCACTACTCACCACTACTCACCATCACTCATCACTCACCATCACTCACCATCACTCACCACTCACCATCACTCAGCATCACTCATCACTACTCACCATCACTCATCACTCACCATCACTCACCATCACTCACCATCACTCACCACTACTCACCATCACTCACCATCACTCACCATCACTCACCATTACTCACCATCACTCACCATCACTCACCACCATTCACCATCACTCACCACTACTCACCATCACTCATCACTCACCATCACTCACCACTACTCACCATCACTCAGCATCACTCACCATCACTCACCATCACTCAACACTACTCACCATCACTCACCATCACTCATCACTACTCACCATCACTCACCATCACTCACCATCACTCATCACTCACCATCACTCACCACTACTCACCATCACTCAGCATCACTCACCATCACTCACCATCACTCAACACTACTCACCATCACTCACCATCACTCATCACTACTCACCATCACTCACCATCACTCACCATCACTCATCACTCACCATCACTCACCACTACTCACCATCACTCAGCATCACTCACCATCACTCACCATCACTCACCACTACTCACCATCACTCACCATCACTCACCATCACTCACCACTACTCACCATCACTCACCACTACTCACCATCACTCACCACTACTCACCATCACTCACCACTACTCACCATCACTCACCACTACTCACCATCACCACCATCACTCACCACCACCACCCCTCACTCAGACGCTGTGGCACGGATCAGCATAGCAGCGTAGTGTATAGTGTAGTGTATAGAAGTGTAGTGTATGTAGTGTATAATGTACACAGAGACCCAGAGACTCACACGGTGACCCACAGACTCACACAGAGACCCATAGACTCCCACAGAGACGCATAGACTCACACAGAGTCCCATAGACTCACACAGAGACCCATAGACTCACACAGAGACCCATAGACTCACACAGAGACCCATAGACTCACACAGAGACGCATAGACTCACACAGAGACCCATAGACTCACACAGAGACCCATAGACTCACACAGAGATCCACAGACTCACACAGAGACCCATAGACTCACACAGAGACCCATAGACTCACACAGAGACCCACAGACTCACACAGAGACCCATAGACTCACACAGCAGAAACCCATAGACTCACAGAGACCCATAGACTCACACAGAGACCCATAGACTCACACAGAGTCCCATAGACTCACACAGAGACGCATAGACTCACACAGAGACCCATAGACTCACACAGAGAGACATATACTCACACAGAGACCCATAAACTCACACAGAGACCCATAGACTCACACAGAGACACATAGACTCACACATAGACTCATAGACTCACACAGAAACCCATAGACTCACACAGAGAGACATATACTCACACATAGACCCATAGACTCACACAGAGACCCATAGACTCACACAGAGACACATAGACTCACACATAGACTCATAGACTCACACAGAGACCCATAGACTCACACAGAGACCCATAGACTCACACAGAGACCCATAGACTCACACAGAGACCCATAGACTCACACATAGACTCATAGACTCACACAGAGACCCATAGACTCACACAGAGACCCATAGACTCACACATAGACTCATAGACTCACACATAGACCCATAGACTCACACATAGACCCATAGACTCACACAGAGACCCATAGACTCACACAGAGACCCATAGACTCACACATAGACCCATAGACCCACACAAAGACCCGTAGACTCACACATAGACTCATAGACTCACACATAGACCCATAGACTCACACATAGACCCATAGACTCACACAGAGACCCATAGACTCACACAGAGACCCATAGACTCACACATAGACCCATAGACTCACACAGAGACCCATAGACCCACACAAAGACCCGTAGACTCACACAGAGACACATAGACTCACACAGAGACCCATAGACTCACACAGAGACCCATAGACTCACACATAGACCCATAGACTCACACAGAGACCCATAGACCCACACAAAGACCCGTAGACTCACACATAGACCCATAGACTCACACAGAGACCCATAGACTCACACAGAGACCCATAGACTCACACATAGACCCGTAGACTCACACAGAGACCCATAGACCCACACAAAGACCCGTAGACTCACACATAGACCCATAGACTCACACAGAGACCCATAGACTCACACAGAGACCCATAGACCCACACAAAGACCCGTAGACTCACACAGAGACCCATAGACCCACACAAAGACCCGTAGACTCACACATAGACCCATAGACTCACACAGAGACCCATAGACTCACACAGAGACCCATAGACCCACACAAAGACCCGTAGACTCACACAGAGACCCATAGACCCACACAAAGACCCGTAGACTCACACAGAGACCCATAGACCCACACAAAGACCCGTAGACTCACACAGAGACCCATAGACTCACACAGAGACCCATAGACTCACACATAGACCCATAGACTCACACAGAGACCCATAGACCCACACAAAGACCCGTAGACTCACACATAGACCCATAGACTCACACAGAGACCCATAGACTCACACAGAGACCCATAGACTCACACATAGACCCATAGACTCACACAGAGACCCATAGACCCACACAAAGACCCGTAGACTCACACAGAGACCCATAGACTCACACAACTCACACATAGACTCATAGACTCACTGACCACCCATGTCCTCCCTAGCCCCGCCCCTCACTCCCCTGCCCCCGCTCTTCCTCCCTAGCCCCGCCCCTCACCCCCCTGCCTCCCTAGCCCCGCCCCTCACCCCCCTGCCTCCCTAGCCCCGCCCCTCACCCCCGTGTATAAGCAGCGAGCCAGAGGCTCAGGAGGAGGTCGAGAAACAGCGAGAGTCTGTGCCTGTCTCTCAACCCCCCCGTGTCTCTCTCCCCCCGTGTCTCTCTCCCCGTGTGTCTCTCAACCCCGTGTGTCTCTCCCCGTGTCTCTCTCCCCGTGTGTCTCTCCCCCCCGTGTGTCTCAACCCCCCCGTGTCTCTCTCCCCGTGTCTCTCTCCCCGTGTGTCTCAACCCCCCCGTGTCTCTCTCCCCGTGTGTCTCTCAACCCCCGTGTCTCCCTCCCCGTGTCTCTCTCCCCGTGTGTCTCTCCCCCCCGTGTGTCTCAACCCCCCCGTGTCTCTCTCCCCGTGTCTCTCTCCCCGTGTGTCTCAACCCCCCCGTGTCTCTCTCCCCGTGTGTCTCCCCGTGTCTCTCTCTCCCCGTGTGTCTCTCCCCGTGTCTCGTTCCCCGTGTGTCTCACCCCCCCGTGTCTCTCTCCCCGTGTGTCTCTCCCACCCCGTGTGTCTCAACCCCCCCGTGTCTCTCTCCCCGTGTGTCTCCCCGTGTCTCTCTCTCCCCGTGTCTCTCTCCCCCCCCGTGTCTCTCTTCCCCCCGTGTCTCTCTCCCCGTGTCTCTCTCCCCCCCGTGTGTCTCAACCCCCCCGTGTCTCTCTCCCCGTGTGTCTCCCCGTGTCTCTCTCCCCGTGTCTCTCTCCCACCCCGTGTGTCTCAACCCCCCCGTGTCTCTCTCCCCGTGTGTCTCCCCGTGTCTCTCTCTCCCCGTGTCTCTCTCCCCGTGTGTCTCTCCCACCCCGTGTGTCTCAACCCCCCCGTGTCTCTCTCCCCGTGTGTCTCCCCGTGTCTCTCTCTCCCCGTGTGTCTCTCCCCGTGTGTCTCCCCGTGTCTCAACCCCCCCGTGTCTCTCTCCCCCCGTGTCTCTCTCCCCCCGTGTCTCTCTCTCCCCGTGTGTGTCTCTCTCCCCGTGTGTCTCCCCGTGTCTCTCTCCCCGTGTCTCAACCCCCGTGTCTCAACCCCCCCGTGTCTCTCTCCCCCCGTGTGTGTCTCTCTCCCCGTGTATCTCCCCGTGTCTCTCTCTCCCCGTGTCTCTCTCCCCGTGTGTCTCTCCCACCCCGTGTGTCTCTCCCCGTGTCTCTCTCTCCCCGTGTCTCTCTCTCCCCGTGTGTGTGTCTCTCCCCGTGTGTCTCCCCGTGTCTCTCTCCCCGTGTCTCAACCCCCCCGTGTCTCTCTCCCCCCGTGTCTCTCTCTCCCCGTGTGTGTCTCTCTCCCCGTGTGTCTCCCCGTGTCTCTCTCCCCGTGTCTCAACCCCCCCCGTGTCTCTCTCCCCCCGTGTGTGTCTCTCTCCCCGTGTATCTCCCCGTGTATCTCCCCGTGTATCTCCCCGTGTCTCTCTCCCCCCGTGTCTCTCTCCCCCCGTGTCTCTCTCCCCGTGTGTCTATCTCTCCGTGTGTCTATCTCTCCCCGTGTCTCTCTCTCCCCGTGTCTCTCTCCACGTGTCTCTCCCCCCGTGTCTCTCCCCCCGTGTCTCTCTCCCCGTGTCTCTCTCCCCGTGTGTCTCCCCGTGTCTCTCTCTCCCCGTGTCTCTCTCCCCGTGTGTCTCCCCGTGTCTCTCTCTCCCCGTGTGTCTCTCCCCGTGTCTCTCTCCCCGTGTCTCTCTCTCCCCGTGTCTCTCTCTCCCCGTGTCTCTCTCCACGTGTCTCTCCCCCCGTGTCTCTCTCTCCCCGTGTCTCTCTCTCCCCGTGTCTCTCTCTCCCCGTGTGTCTCTCTCTCCGTGTCTCTCTCTCTCCGTGTCTCTCTCCCCGTGTCTCTCTCTCCCCGTGTGTCTCTCTCCCCGTGTGTCTCTCTCTCCGTGTCTCTCTCCACGTGTCTCTCCCCCCGTGTCTCTCTCTCCCCGTGTCTCTCTCTCCCCGTGTGTCTCTCTCTCCCCGTGTCTCTCTCTCCCCGTGTCTCTCTCTCCCCGTGTGTCTCTCTCCCCGTGTCTCTCTCTCCCCGTGTCTCTCTCTCCCCGTGTCTCTCTCCACGTGTCTCTCCCCCCGTGTCTCTCTCTCCCCGTGTCTCTCTCTCCCCGTGTCTCTCTCTCCCCGTGTCTCTCTCTCCCCGTGTCTCTCTCCCCCCGTGTCTCTCTCCCCCCCGTGTCTCTCTCCTCGTGTCTCTCTCCTCGTCTCTCTTTCCCGTGTGTGCCTTTCTCTCCCCGTGTCTCTCTCCGTGTCCCTCCATATCCCCGTATCTATCTCTGTGTGGTGTGTGTGGTTTGTGTGTGGACAAAGTCCCATCGGTGAGCTCCTCCATGTAGCCCGCATGCCCAGCCACCGCATGCTAAAACAGCTTTTGTTCGGCCGGATCGAGGGGGCTAAACGGGCGCGGCACGGGCTGGAGAAGAGATGGAGTGATGTGGTACAGGAGGACGTGGAGCTGAGTGGACTTGCCGATGACTGGTACCAGCGGTGTCACACACTCACCACACAAACCACACAGACAACACAGACACCACACCACACAAACCACATACACTACAAACCACACACCACAACACACAAACACCACACACACACCAAACAGACACCGCACACACACACCACACACACATGGTAGCGATGTGATAGCTGAGGTGAGAGATGATAGAGATGAGATAGATGGTTGAGATGTGATAGAGAGAGATGGTGGAGATGAGATAGAGATGTAATACTGGTAGGAACCTCCTGGTTACACCAGCCCACAGGGGATTATTGTGTCCGTCCGTCGTGCAGGGAGGGCTGGGTGGGGAGAGTGGCTGGGTGGGGAGGGTGGGGAGGGAGGGGCTGGGTTGGGGCTGGGTGGGGAGGGGCTGGGTGGGGGGTGGGAGAGGTGGGGCTGGGTGGGGAGGGGCTGGTCACCCCGTGGTGCCCTTATAAAACTCAACGTTTAACCTACTCACGCCGGCTTGTGCCCGCCCTCACAGTCGGGCATATTTGCGGAATACACCACGCCGCCGTTGACCCTGCAGGCCATTGACCGAGCAACCCGACGTTCCTACCAGCTCCCCCCGCAGGAATGAGAGAGAGTTGGTAAAAATTAAAATTATTAAAAGTAAAATAATTTTTTTTACCTACACGGTGACTTTACCGAAAAAACCTAAGATTATGAATCCTTGCAGTCGCGAAAGCTTCAAATCTAGAAGGAAAGAAAATCACGCGTTCCAAAGTCGCTAGCATTCAGAATGCACCCACCTTCAACATAACACACCGCACACACAGCAACAACCACAACACCACCACAACACGACCACCAACACTTTCAATTACGTATTGAATTGTTTGTTTATTAACAATGTGTACATTGAAATCTAGTCATTATACGAACCTTGCAGGTGTCTGGGGAGGTGTGGGGAGAGGAGTGGCTCCCCCCCCTCCCCCCCTTTACAGAGAGAATGGCAATGGTTTGGATGCAGCTCACAGATGCCCCCCCCCACACACACTGGGAAGGGGGGGGTGTTTGCCTGATAGCGCTGGGGGTAACGTGGGGGGAGGGGGTCACAGGATAAATTCACGGCGGCACCATCCAGGGATGGCCATAACGCACGGATCTTCCATTCCCGCCTGGGATCCTTCCAACCCGATTTGGGGGGGCCTGGGATTTGTCCCAGTAGAGAGGTGGGGGGGTGGTGGTGGTGGTGGTGGGGGGCTCTTGGGCGAGTGCCCCCCACCACTCGAGCGAGAGCCGTGGATGGCATGCCGAGTAAAGACGATGGGAGATGATGGCGAAGGCGAGTGAGATGAGTTTAGAGACGGGGTGTTTGCGCGCTGTGGACGAGCCATGAGATGGACAGACGGGCATGATGCAACAGAGAGAGAGAGAGCGAGAGAGTCGAGGCCAACTTTACCGAAAGTTGCCAAATGGCCTCTTTCGGCAAAGTTTCTGTTTCGGCCGAAGCCAAAAAGTTGACTTTCGGTTTCGGTCGAAAGTAAAAAATGTTTTACTTTCGAAAGTAAAAAATGTTTTACTTTCGACCGAAAGTTGCCAAATGGCTTCTTTCGGCGAAGTTTCTGTTTCGGCCGAAGCCAAAATGTCTTCTTTCGGTTTCGGCCGAAAGTCAATTTTTTACTTTTGGCTAAAAGTTGCCAAATGGCCTCTTTCGGCAAAGTTTCTTTTTCAACCGAAACCAAAACGTTCACTTTCGGTTTCGGTCGAGAGTCAATTTTTTTCACTTTCGGTCTGGTTCTCGCTTTCATCCGAAACCAGAAATTCAGTTTGGGTCAGACTCTTAATCGAGAGATCGAGGGGGGGGGGGGCGGTGAGGATGGAGAGCGCTAAGTGAGGGGGGGGGGGGTCGGTGAGGATGGAGAGCGCTGAATGAGCGTGAGGGTTTGCCCGCGGTGGCGAACAAACATGGCGGGTGCTGCGGTCACCGTGCACGTGGTAACGTGACGTCACAGAGTTGACGTCACAGAGTTGACGTCACGGCACAGGGCGACGTCACAACGGTGCTACACGTGGTGACGCGTTTCTCCACCCCACCACCAAACCCCTCCCCCCACACCCCCAGCGTCCAATGGGATCGCGACACGAGCCGGGGTCAATTTCGTAACCATGGGGGGGGGGGGGCCCTGACTGCACCTCCCCCCCCTCCCTCCCCCCTCCCTCCCCCCTCCCCCCTCCCTCCCTCCCATCGCGCCTGAAAGATGGTCGCCCAACGGTTCTTGCCGGAGGTCTCGGAATTCAATCTTGTTGTTGATGTTGTTGTTGATGCTGTTGTTGTTGATGTTGTTGCTGCTGTTGCTGCTCGTATCGTGGAGCCGACGGCCGTCTGGAACGCTCTTCGCTCTTCCCCTTCCGACACGAGGGAAGCAACACGGGGAGCCGAGCGACTTGTAAACCGTCGTCGATAAATCGACGCGCCGATTCCTCGTCGCTCGCTCGGCCGCGTTTGGTCCGTCGCTCCTCTCCCCACCCGCACCGCCGATTGGAGTTCAACACAAAGACAAAGATTCCCCCCCCGACCCCCCATGTAGCCTGCAACAGACTGTAGGGGCAAGTGCTGTTAGCGAGCAGCACCTATGAAAGCCGGCACGGCAACACGAGGGGGTGGGTGGCCAGCACCACGCCCGGCCGCCTTTGTCTCCCCAGTGGCGATGTTTACTACACACCGCACCAGGTACTCATTTGAGGCCGAGTCGACCTAGGGGAGGCCCATTTACCGGTTCAGATAATCGTCACTAGATGTTGGCCGTGAGCGGGAATCGAACTCGGGTCGCCAGGTTCGTAGCGCAGCGCGCTAACCGCTGCACCACCGCTCCCCCTCTTACACACGCGCACCGACAACACACGTTCAGTTTCACCCCTCGTTCTCTTTAACCGTACGTCCCACCCGCTCCCCGTCGCAACCCACACGCGCGGCATGAGCCGCCCCGGGATGTCAAGGAACAACAACTCGACCCCCCGTCAACCGCCAGGATGCCAAGCGGCGGCGCCGTTAAACGAACCACAGGACGACAGCCGCCCTCCCCCCTCGCTGAACCTCAATCACGTGACTCAGGCGGGGGCAGGGCGGGGGCCAAGCAGGGCCAGGGGAGGGGAGGGGGGGGGCCAGGGGGGGAGGGGGGGGGCCAGGGGGGCCAGGGGGGGAGGGGGGGGAGTCGGGGCCCAGAAGATGGATTCATCGCGGGGTTGACGTCGTTTCGGCTCGTTCACCGCGCGCGTCGCGAGCGACACGGCGTCGCGAGCGACACGGCGTCGCGAGCGACACGGCGTCGCGAGCGACACGGCGTCGCGAGCGACACGGCGTCGCGAGCGACACGGCGTCGCGAGCGACACGGCGTCGCGAGCGACACGGCGTCGCGAGCGACACGGCGTCGCGAGCGACACGGCGTCGCGAGCGACGGCTTCTGCCTCCTCGAACTCGCACGGCGGTGGCGGCTGGCTCTGTTAGTGCCACGGGGTGTAGGGGGAGAGGTACCAAAGGTTTTTTTCACACCCAGCTGAAGCACAATTTTTTGCGATGGATATTAGGCGGTGGGGGGGGGGAGCGCGCATCACCAAACAGGTAAAAACTTTGCTTCACTCAAATCGTTATAAAGCGTGGAGTTAAAATTCCCAACGTTCATCGTCCGTCCACCCCTCCCCGTCTCCTCCCAACACGAACGCCGGAGAGAGAAGGGTACAGCCGATGGCTCCGTCTCTCTCGCTCCGTGTCAACGTTCCCAGAAGAAAAAAAATATATAACGTCGGCAGAAATCGACTAATTTAAATTCCCTTCGCTCCACACATCACCACCACCACCCCCCAAGACAATTATTTAACAGCGGGGCACCTTCTTGGTTCTTTCGGTAAAGTCACGTAGAAGGGAAGTAATAAAATAATAAAAATAAAACATAATAAAGCTTTCGTGACTGCAGGGATTCATAAAATAATAATTGTATGTTTTATTTTTATTATTTTATTACTTCCCTTCTACGTGACTTTACCGAAAGAACCAAGAAGATGAATCCCTGCAGTCACGAAAGAAGCTTTAAATCGAAATTATTTTATTATGTTTTATTTTAATTATTTTATTACTTCCCTTCTAAGTGACTTTACCGAAAGAACCAAGAAGATGAATAATATGAATGATGAATAATAAAATAATTTCGATTTAAAGCTTCTTTCGTGACTGCAGGGATTCATCTTCTTGGTTCTTTCGGTAAAGTCACGTAGAAGGGAAATGATAAAATATTAAAAATAAAATATAATAAAATTTCGATTTAAAGCTTTCGTGACTGCAGGGATTCATCTTCTCGGTTCTTTCGGTAAAGTCACGTAGAAGGGAAACGTCGTGAGAATTATTTAATGTTTTATTTTCATTATTAAATCGAAATTTTATTATATTTTATTTTTAATATTTTATCATTTCCATTCTACGTGACTTTACCGAAAGAACCAAGAAGATGGATTTATCTCGTACGCCAGTCGGAGTTGATGTGATTTGTAGGACTTTACTGGATGCGTGCGTGCGTGCGAGATCTGTATCGTTTTACTGAGTGCATCTTATACAGGCGGTGTGTGCGTGTGATCACGTGTGTGATCACGTGTGCGCGTGTGATCACGTGTGTGCGCGTGTGATCACGTGTGTGCGCGTGTGATCACGTGTGCGTGCGTGTGATCACGTGTGCGTGTGTGATCACGTGTGTGTGCGCGTGTGATCACGTGTGTGCGTGTGATCACGTGTGTGCGTGTGTGATCACGTGTGTACAGATTCATCATCCGATTGGCTGCGTGGGAGTGTGTCATCAAATGCGTGAAGCACTATGGGACAACGGTCGTGTCATCAGATCTGCGCATCTTCGTTTTGGTCCATCTGATCAACTAGTTTCATTTTACCAGGTTAAGGCTGTGTAGTAGATTACGAGGGCTTCAATCATTAAGCACTTTCAAAATAAATCTTTTTTTTTTTAAACTTGCTTTCAATCAGGATTTTCTTCCGCGTGCTATTACGTCTTTGTTTGAAGTTTGTCCCGACGATTTTATTTTGCCGACGATTTTACTTTCATTGTTCATGCCTGCGAAGCATTTTTTTTTTTTTTACGAATAGTGCGATGGAAATAAAACGATCGGGGCCAACCACAAATGAGAGCTCGCACCAAGTGGTTTTTACCATCATCATCAACCACGTGGGATAATCTGAAAGTGTGGCGATGTCCATTCTAAAATGTGGAGCGGGGAGGGTTGGGGGGGGCAGAAAACCCGGTCAAAAAATCCACGCGACCACGGGGAGAGAGTGAACGCGCCAAGTCCAAATACGCAGCAGGTGTCAGAGTCGGGTACGAACCCACGACCTCCTGCGCACCAGGCGAGGTAGTCAACATCTCCACGGCGAGAGAGTGAACACGCCAAGACCAAATACGCAGCAGGCGTCAGGGTCGGGCGCGAACCCACGACCTCCTGCGCACCAGGCGAGGTAGTCAACATCTCCACGGCGAGAGAGTGAACACGCCAAGACCAAATACGCAGCAGGTGTCAGGGTCGGGTACGAACCCACGACCTCCCGCGCACCAGGCGAGGTAGTCAACATCTCCACGGGGAGAGAGTGTACACACCAACCTCAAATACGCAGCAGGCGTCAGGGTCGGGTACGAACCCACGACCTCCTGCGCACCAGGCGAGGTAGTCAACATCTCCCTCTGGAGTGGTGGTGGGTGGGGGAATTTCATTTCTCTCCGGAGTATCCCAGAACAGTATCCAGAGAATGCGGCGGTAAATAAATGACGGACCTCACTTATATCTCTGGCGCACAGCAACAACAACCGTCAACAACATCACCACCACCACCATCATCATCATGATCATCAAATCGTCTTCACCGGGCATTTTCCACAAGCGCAAAAAAAAAACCCAACAATCGTCTCAACCGAACGTTTACATTTTAGTAATTTTTGTTTTTTTCCGTTTCTTTCCATCAAACGCAAACTCTCCGCACTCCACCGATTCGCTCGCTCGCTTGCGTTCGAGAAATGCACAACAACAACAACCACCCCCCGCACCTCCCCCTCCCTCCCTCCCAAAATCGCACCCCCCCACACCCCCCCTCCCCCGACCCCCCCCCCCAATATCTACGACGGTTCTCATCGTTACAAAAAAATAAAACCTTAAAAGCCAAAAAAATTAACTGGCAACCAAATTAAATTTCTTTTCATTCTCCAAAGCCGTCACCGCCCCCCCCCCCGACCGACTCCCTCTGCCAGTTACCACTAGGAGGGAGGGAGGGAGGGAGGAGGGATGGAGGGAGGGAGGAGGGAGGGAGGGAGGGAGGGAGGGAGGGAGGGAGGGAGGGAGGGAGGGAGGGAGGAGGGAGGGAGGGAGGAGGGAGGGAGGGAGGAGGGAGGGAGGGAGGGAGGGAGGGAGGAGGGAGGGAGGGAGGAGGGAGGGAGGGAGGGGGGAGGGAGGGGGGGGAGAGTGAGGAGGAGGAGGGATGGAGGGAGGGAGGGAGGGAGGGGGAAGGGAGGGGGGGGGAGGGAGGAGGAGGAGGGATGGAGGGAGGGAGGGAGGGAGAGAGGGATGTGTGGCCGGTCGATAATTTTTTTTATTTCCCGCCCCCCCCTCAAAACCAGGGGAGGGGGGGGGTCAGATGGAGGGGGGGGGGACATTGAAATTCCCTTCGCGAGTTAAAACCGGGCCCCAGTTTCAGCCGAGCTCAAAATCGTTTAGCGGTGGGCGGTCGCTGAGACACAGGGGGGGGGTCTCCCCATCGTCGACACGTGTGGGTGGCGGTTTCGGTTCTGCGGTTCGACCCCCTCCCCTCCACCCCCCCCACGACCCCCCACGACCCCCCCACCCCACCCCCCTCTGTTCTCTCGTCACCATCGGAGGGAGGGGAGAAAGGGGGGGGGGGCGGGGGGGGGGCAGGGAGGGAATGAAATTTACATGAGGACACACTTCCTCTTTGATTTCTTTTTCTTCTTGCGCCCGTCTTTGCTCATGCGGTCCTTGTACTTGCGGATCTCCCGCACCAGCGTGTAGAAGGCATCGTCCACGCCCTGCACGACACACGCACACACGCACACACACACACACACAGACACACACACACACACACGCACACACACAGACACACGCACACACACAGACACACGCACACACAGACACACGCACACACACACACGCACACACAGACGCACACACAGACACACGCACACACGCACACACAGACACACACACACGCACACAGACACACACACACACACGCAGGGCGAACACACACAGACACACGCGCACACACAGACACACGCACGCACACACACACGCACGCACACACACACAGACACACGCAGTGGCAGCCGCCACCGTCGCGGGGAGCTCTCGTTAGAGGGAGGGACTCGTGCGCAGAGACGCGGACACGCAGGGCCAACACTGGTAGCCTCACACACACAGACACACACACGGACACACACAGACTCTCACACGCACACAGACACTCACACACACACGCACACACACAGACACTCACACACACGCGGACACACACACACAGACACTCGCACACACACAGACACACGCGCACACACAGACACACACACACACACACACCCACTCACACACACCCACAGACACACACACACAGACACTCACACACACACACAGACACTCACACACACGCACACACAGACACACACAGACACACTCACACAAACACACACACACACGCACACACACACTCACACACACAGACCAACACCGATAGACTCACACACACACACGTGTGGCCACGTGGGCACGCGACCTCCCAGGAACGTGGGAATCGAACCCCCCCCCCCCCCCAATTGCCCCCACCTCCCCCGCCCCCTCCCCCCGCCCCCCTCCCCCCCCCCGCCCCCCTCCTACCTGCCGAGTCTTGGCGGAGGTCTCGATGAAGGGGATGCCGTAGCTGCGTGCCAGCTCCTGGGCCTGCTTCGTGTCAACGGTCCGCGTGGGCAGGTCGCACTTGTTCCCCACCAGCACCATCGGCACGTCCTCCGAGTCCTTCACGCGCTTGATCTGTTCCCTGCAACAGAGAGCCGGCGGGAGGGCGCGCGGCAGAGGTCGGTCGCGCGTCGTGGTGGTGGTCGAGGTGGTGGTGGCGGTGGTGGCAGCGGTGGTGGTCGTGGTGGTGGTGGTGGTCGTGGTCGTGGTGGCAGCGGTGGTGGCGGTGGTGGCGGTGGGTGCCGACGCTCCGAGCGAGGGCGCATCGCTGCCGACCTCTCGTCAAGGGGTCGTGGTGGTGGTCGTGGTGGTGGTGGTCGTGGTGGTGGTGGTCGTGGTGGTGGACGTGGTGGTGGTGGCAGTGGTCGTGGTGGTGATGGTCGTGGTGGTGGTCGTGGTGGTGGTGGTCGTGGTGGTGGTCGTGGTGGTGGTCGTGGTGGTGGTGGTCGTGGTGGTGGTCGTGGTGGTGGTGGTGGTCGTGGTGGTGGTGAGTGGTGGTGGTCGTGGTGGTGGTCGTGGTGGTGGTCGTGGTGGTGGTCGTGGTGGTGGTGAGTGGTGGTGGTGGTGGTCGTGGTGGTGGTGGTCGTGGTGGTGGTGGTGGTCGTGGTGGTGGTGAGTGGTGGTGGTCGTGGTGGTGGTGGTCGTAGTGGTGGTCGTGGTGGTGGTCGTGGTGGTGGTCGTGGTGGTGGTCGTGGTGGTGGTCGTGGTGGTGGTGGTGAGTGGTGGTGGTGGTGGTCGTGGTGGTGGTCGTGGTGGTGGTGGTGGTCGTGGTGGTGGTGAGTGGTGGTGGTGGTGGTCGTGGTGGTGGTGGTGGTCGTGGTGGTGGTCGTGGTGGTGGTCGTGGTGGTGGTGAGTGGTGGTGGTGGTGGTCGTGGTGGTGGTCGTGGTGGTGGTGAGTGGTGGTGGTGGTGGTCGTGGTGGTGGTCGTGGTGGTAGTGGTGGTGGTGGTGGTCGTGGTGGTGGTCGTGGTGGTGGTCGTGGTGGTGGTGGTGGTGGTGGTCGTGGTGGTGGTCGTGGTGGTGGTGGTCGTGGTGGTGGTCGTGGTCGTGGTGGTAGTGGTGGTGGTGGTGGTCGTGGTGGTGGTCGTGGTGGTGGTCGTGGTGGTGGTGGTCGTGGTGGTGGTCGTGGTGGTGGTGGTGGTGGTCGTGGTGGTGGTGGTGGTCGTGGTGGTGGTGGTGATGGTGGTGGTGGTCGTGGTGGTGGTCGTGGTGGTGGTCGTGGTGGTGGTCGTGGTGGTGGTCGTGGTGGTGGTGGTGGTGGTCGTGGTGGTGGTCGTGGTGGTGGTGGTGGTGCTGGTCGTGGTGGTGGTCGTGGTGGTGGTCGTGGTGGTGGTCGTGGTGGTGGTCGTGGTGGTGGTCGTGGTGGTGGTCGTGGTGGTGGTGGTGGTGGTGGTCGTGGTGGTGGTCGTGGTGGTGGTGCTGGTGCTGGTCGTGGTGGTGGTCGTGGTGGTGGTCGTGGTGGTGGTCGTGGTGGTGGTCGTGGTGGTGGTGGTGGTCGTGGTGGTGGTCGTGGTGGTGGTCGTGGTGGTGGTCGTGGTGGTGGTGGTGGTCGTGGTGGTGGTCGTGGTGGTGGTCGTGGTGGTGGTCGTGGTGGTGGTGGTGGTCGTGGTGGTGGTCGTGGTGGTGGTCGTGGTGGTGGTGGTGGTCGTGGTGGTGGTCGTGGTGGTGGTGGTGGTCGTGGTGGTGGTGGTGGTGGTGGTGGTGGTCGTGGTGGTGGTGGTCGTGGTGGTGGTGGTCGTGGTGGTGGTCGTGGTGGTGGTCGTGGTGGTGGTCGTGGTGGTGGTGGTCGTGGTGGTGGTCGTGGTGGTGGTCGTGGTGGTGGTCGTGGTGGTGGTGGTGGTCGTGGTGGTGGTCGTGGTGGTCGTTGTGGTGGTGGTCGTGGTGGTCGTGGTGGTGGTCGTGGTGGTGGTCGTGGTGGTGGTGGTGGTCGTGGTGGTGGTCGTGGTGGTGGTGGTGGTGGTGGTGGTCGTGGTGGTGGTCGTGGTGGTGGTCGTGGTGGTGGTCGTGGTGGTGGTGGTCGTGGTGGTGGTCGTGGTGGTGGTGGTGATGGTCGTGGTGGTGGTCGTGGTGGTGGTCATGGTGGTGGTGGTGGTCGTGGTGGTGGTCGTGGTGGTGGTGGTGATGGTCGTGGTGGTGGTCGTGGTGGTGGTGGTCGTGGTGGTGGTGGTCGTGGTGGTGGTCGTGGTGGTCGTGGTGGTGGTGGTCGTGGTGGTGGTGGTCGTGGTGGTGGTCGTGGTGGTGGTGGTCGTGGTGGTGGTCGTGGTGGTGGTGGTCGTGGTGGTGGTGGTGATGGTCGTGGTGGTGGTGGTCGTGGTGGTGGTCGTGGTGGTGGTGGTCGTGGTGGTGGTGGTCGTGGTGGTGGTCGTGGTGGTGGTCGTGGTGGTGGTGGTCGTGGTGGTGGTGGTGATGGTCGTGGTGGTGGTGGTGGTGGTCGTGGTGGTGGTCGTGGTGGTGGTGGTCGTGGTGGTGGTGGTCGTGGTGGTGGTGGTGGTGGTTGTGGTGGTGGTCGTGGTCACGTCAACTTGCTACGGTCGTCATCCTCGCAGCAGCGGATTTTGGCTCGGCCGTCGAACAAAGACGTCGGTCACCACATCGCGCGGCGCTTTCAGATAATATACACTATGTACACTACACTATACACTACACTACTATACACTGCACTACTATACACTACACACTACACTACTATACACTACACTATACACTACTATACACTACACTACTATACACTACACACAACACTACACTACACACACTACACTACACACACTACACTACACACACTACACTACACACACTACACTACTATACTATACACTACACACTACACTACACACTACACTACTATACACTACACACTACACACACTACACTATACACACTACACTATACACTACACTATACACTACACTACTATACACTACACACACTACACTACACACACTACACTATACACACTACACTATACACTACACTACTATACACTACACTATACACTACACTATACACTACACTATACACTACACATACACTACACACTACTATACAGTACACACTACGATACACTACACACTATATAACACACTACAATACACTACGCACTGCACACACTACTATACACTACACACTACTATATAATACACTATACACTACTATACACACACCCTTCCTGCTGTACTGGTGAATACAGTAAGACACACACACACACCCTGCCACCTGTAGTGGTGGATACTGTGAGACACACACACACACACACCCTGTCACCTGTAGTGGTGGGTGGTGTTAGACACACACACACACACCCTGACACCTGTAGTGGTGGGTGGTGTAACACACACGCACACACCCTGTCACCTGTAGTGGTGGATGGTGTAACACACACACACACACCCTGACACCTGTAGTGGTGGGTGGTGTAACACACACACACCCTGTCACCTGTAGTGGTGGGTGGTGTAACACACACACACACACACCCTGACACCTGTAGTGGTGGGTGGTGTAACACACACACACACACCCTGACACCTGTAGTGGTGGGTGGTGTAACACACACACACACACACCCTGACACCTGTAGTGGTGGGTGGTGTAACACACACACACACACACCCTGCCACCTGTACTGGTGGATGGTGTGAGACACACACACACACACCCACCTGTACTGGTGGATGGTGTTAGACACACACACACACACACCTGTACTGGTGGATGGTGTTAGACACACACACACACACACACCCACCTGTACTGGTGGATGGTGTTAGACACACACACACACACCTACCTGTACTGGTGGATGGTGTTAGACACACACACACACACCCTGTCACCTGTACTGGTGGATGGTGTTAGACACACACACCCACCCACCTGTACTGGTGGATGGTGTTAGACACACACACACACACACCTACCTGTACTGGTGGATGGTGTTAGACACACACACCCACCCACCTGTACTGGTGGATGGTGTTAGACACACACACACACACACCCACCTGTACTGGTGGATGGTGTTAGACACACACACACACCTACCTGTACTGGTGGATGGTGTTAGACACACACACACACACCTACCTGTACTGGTGGATAGTGTTAGACACACACACACACACCTACCTGTACTGGTGGATGGTGTTAGACACACACACACACACCTACCTGTACTGGTGGATGGTGTTAGACACACACACACACCTACCTGTACTGGTGGATGGTGTTAGACAAACACACACACACACCTACCTGTACTGGTGGGTGGTGTTAGACACACACACACACACACCTACCTGTACTGGTGGATGGTGTTAGACACACACACACACCTACCTGTACTGGTGGATGGTGTTAGACACACACACACACCCACCCACCCACCTGTACTGGTGGGTGGTGTTAGACACACACACACACACACCTACCTGTACTGGTGGATAGTGTTAGACACACACACACACCCACCCACCCACCTGTACTGGTGGATAGTGTTAGACACACACACACACCTACCTGTACTGGTGGATGGTGTGAAACACACACACACACACCCACCTGTACTGGTGGATGTCCTCGAAGGACTTGGAGTTGTTGATGGCGAAGACGCAGAGAAAGCCCTCTCCCGTGCGCATGTACTGGTCTCGCATGGCACTGTACTCTTCTTGCCCGGCTGTGTCCAGGATGTCCAGCAAACACGTCTCCCCGTCGATCACCACCTGCTTGCGGTACGAGTCCTGTGCACAAGGCACGCCCCGACCCCCCAACAGCCGACGGTAGCATTGGCCTCCCGCAGACGCGGACGTTCAGCCCCCGTGCCTCCCGCCACAAGGGCGGCGCGATGGATACGCGGCGCGATTGGGGAACGCATCTCTGTGGTTCTTTCGGTAAAAGTCTCTCTCTCTCTGTGTGTGTGTGCCCATGCGTGTTCTCTCTCTCTCTCTCTTATTCGTATTCTTAGGTTTTTTCGGTAAAGTCACCGTGTAGGTAAAAACATTAAAATTAATAAAAGTAAAATTAAAATAAAAATCACGACGTTTCGGAGGCAACAACACAAGCTTCCGTCTTCAGGTGGAACCGTCACAGCCACGACAGCTGTATCAAGTAAATGAGAGATTACAAGAGCTACCACTCCGTATATATAATGGATATAATGAAGGGCCAAGTACGGCCCTTCCCCTCTTCAACCACTATATATACGGAGTGGTAGCTCTTGCAATCTCTCATTTACTTGATACAGCTGTCGTGGCTGTGACGGTTCCACCTGAAGACGGAAGCTTGTGTTGCCTCCGAAACGTCGTGATTTTTATTTTATTTTACTTTTATTAATTTTAATGTTTTACCAACCTGGTGACTTTACCGAAAAAACCTACGAATATGAATCCTTGCAGTCACGAAAGCTTCAAATCTAGAAGAAATATTCTCTCTCTCTGTGTATCTTTGCGATATCTGTCCGCTTGTATGTCTGCCTATAGTTTCGTGGTTAGATTTGTGTTGCTATTTCTTTAATACCTGATGACGATTGCTTGCGTTGCAATCGAAACGTCGTAGTATGCTAGTATTTAATGTATTACTTTATCTTCATACGTCACTTTACCGAAAGAACCAAACAGTAACTCCTGCAGTCACGAAAGCTCCAAATGAAGATTGGGGAATGCATCGTGAAGGGGTTTGGAGGGGGGTGGGAGAGGCGTTTGTTTTTGTAGTTTTCTCCCAACGAGGAGCGCTGCGTCGATGCTAAGGCGACGTGGGCCGAACGTGAGCGAGCGTGAACGAGCGTGAATGGGCGTGAACGAGCGTGAGCGAGCGAGTGTGGACGAGCGTGGACGAGCGTGAACGAGCGTGAGCGAGCGAGTGTGAACGAACGTGGACGAGCGTGGACGAGCGTGAACGAGCGTGAGCGAGCGTGAACGAGCGAGAACGAGCGTGAACGAGCGAGAACGAGCGAGAACGAGCGAGAACGAGCGAGGACGAGCGTGGACGAGCGAGAACGAGCGAGAACGAGCGAGAACGAGCGAGAACGAGCGAGAACGAGCGTGGACGAGCGAGAACGAGCGAGGACGAGCGTGAACGAGCGAGAACGAGCGAGAACGAGCGAGAACGAGCGAGAACGAGCGTGAACGAGCGAGAACGAGCGAGAACGAGCGAGAACGAGCGAGAACGAGCGTGAACGAGCGAGAACGAGCGAGAACGAGCGAGAACGAGCGAGAACGAGCGAGAACGAGCGAGAACGAGCGAGAACGAGCGAGAACGAGCGAGAACGAGCGTGAACGAGCGAGAACGAGCGAGAACGAGCGAGAACGAGCGAGAACGAGCGAGAACGAGCGAGAACGAGCGAGAACGAGCGAGAACGAGCGAGAACGAGCGTGGACGAGCGAGAACGAGCGAGGACGAGCGTGAACGAGCGAGAACGAGCGAGAACGAGCGAGAACGAGCGAGAACGAGCGTGAACGAGCGAGAACGAGCGAGAACGAGCGAGAACGAGCGAGAACGAGCGTGAACGAGCGAGAACGAGCGTGAACGAGCGAGAACGAGCGAGAACGAGCGAGAACGAGCGAGAACGAGCGAGAACGAGCGAGGACGAGCGAGAACGAGCGTGGACGAGCGTGAACGAGCGAGGACGAGCGTGGACGAGCGTGAACGAGCGAGAACGAGCGTGAACGAGCGAGAGCGAGCGTGGACGAGCGTGAACGAGCGTGAACGAGCGTGGACGAGCGTGAACGAGCGAGAACGAGCGTGAACGAGCGAGAGCGAGCGTGGACGAGCGTGAACGAGCGAGGACGAGCGAGAACGAGCGAGAACGAGCGAGAACGAGCGTGAACGAGCGAGAGCGAGCGTGGACGAGCGTGGACGAGCGAGAACGAGCGTGAACGAGCGAGGACGAGCGAGAACGAGCGAGGACGAGCGAGAACGAGCGTGGACGAGCGTGAACGAGCGAGAACGAGCGTGAACGAGCGAGGACGAGCGAGAACGAGCGAGAACGAGCGAGAACGAGCGAGAACGAGCGAGGACGAGCGTGAACGAGCGAGAACGAGCGTGAACGAGCGAGAACGAGCGAGAACGAGCGTGGACGAGCGTGAACGAGCGTGGACGAGCGTGAACGAGCGAGAACGAGCGAGAACGAGCGAGAACGAGCGAGGACGAGCGAGAACGAGCGTGGACGAGCGTGAACGAGCGAGAACGAGCGAGAACGAGCGTGAACGAGCGAGGACGAGCGAGAACGAGCGTGGACGAGCGTGAACGAGCGTGGACGAGCGTGGACGAGCGTGGACGAGCGTGAACGAGCGTGAACGAGCGTGGACGAGCGTGAACGAGCGTGAACGAGCGTGGACGAGCGTGAACGAGCGTGGACGAGCGTGAACGAGCGAGAACGAGCGAGAACGAGCGAGAACGAGCGAGGACGAGCGTGAACGAGCGAGAACGAGCGTGAACGAGCGAGAACGAGCGAGAACGAGCGAGAACGAGCGAGAACGAGCGAGAACGAGCGAGGACGAGCGTGAACGAGCGAGAACGAGCGTGAACGAGCGAGAACGAGCGAGAACGAGCGAGAACGAGCGAGGACGAGCGAGAACGAGCGTGGACGAGCGTGAACGAGCGAGAACGAGCGAGAACGAGCGAGGACGAGCGAGAACGAGCGAGAACGAGCGAGAACGAGCGAGGAACGAGCGAGAACGAGCGAGGACGAGCGTGAACGAGCGAGAACGAGCGTGAACGAGCGAGAACGAGCGAGAACGAGCGAGAACGAGCGAGAACGAGCGTGAACGAGCGAGGACGAGCGAGAACGAGCGAGAACGAGCGAGAACGAGCGAGAACGAGCGAGGACGAGCGTGAACGAGCGAGAACGAGCGTGAACGAGCGAGAACGAGCGAGAACGAGCGAGAACGAGCGAGGACGAGCGAGAACGAGCGTGGACGAGCGTGGACGAGCGAGAACGAGCGAGAACGAGCGTGAACGAGCGTGAACGAGCGAGAACGAGCGAGAACGAGCGAGAACGAGCGAGAACGAGCGAGGACGAGCGAGAACGAGCGAGAACGAGCGTGAACGAGCGAGAACGAGCGTGAACGAGCGAGAGCGAGCGAGAGCGAGCGTGAACGAGCGTGAACGAGCGAGAACGAGCGAGAACGAGCGTGAACGAGCGAGAGCGAGCGAGAACGAGCGTGAACGAGCGAGAGCGAGCGTGAACGAGCGTGAGCGAGCGAGAACGAGCGTGAACGAGCGAGAGCGAGCGTGAACGAGCGTGAACGAGCGTGAACGAGCGTGAACGAGCGTGAACGAGCGAGAGCGAGCGTGAACGAGCGTGAACGAGCGTGAACGAGCGTGAACGAGCGTGGACGAGCGTGAACGAGCGTGGACGAGCGTGAACGAGCGTGAACGAGCGTGAACGAGCGTGAACGAGCGTGGACGAGCGTGGACGAGCGTGGACGAGCGTGGACGAGCGAGAACGAGCGTGGACGAGCGTGAACGAGCGTGGACGAGCGTGGACGAGCGTGGACGAGCGTGGACGAGCGTGGACGAGCGAGAACGAGCGTGGACGAGCGTGGACGAGCGTGGACGAGCGTGGACGAGCGTGAACGAGCGTGGACGAGCGTGGACGAGCGTGAACGAGCGTGGACGAGCGTGGACGAGCGTGGACGAGCGTGGACGAGCGTGAACGAGCGAGAACGAGCGAGAACGAGCGTGGACGAGCGTGGACGAGCGTGGACGAGCGTGGACGAGCGTGGACGAGCGTGGACGAGCGTGGACGAGCGTAGACGAGCGTGAACGAGCGTGGACGAGCGTGGACGAGCGTGGACGAGCGTGGACGAGCGTGGACGAGCGTGAACGAGCGTGGACGAGCGTGGACGAGCGTGAACGAGCGTGGACGAGCGTGAACGAGCGTGGACGAGCGTGAACGAGCGTGGACGAGCGTGAACGAGCGTGGACGAGCGTGGACGAGCGTGAGCGAGCGTGAACGAGCGTGGACGAGCGTGAACGAGCGTGAGCGAGCGTGGACGAGCGTGAACGAGCGTGGACGAGCGTGAACGAGCGTGAACGAGCGTGAGCGAGCGTGAGCGAGCGTGGACGAGCGTGAGCGAGCGTGAACGAGCGTGGACGAGCGTGAACGAGCGTGAGCGAGCGTGGACGAGCGTGAACGAGCGTGAACGAGCGTGGACGAGCGTGGACGAGCGTGAACGAGCGTGACGAGCGTGAACGAGCGTGGACGAGCGAGAACGAGCGTGAACGAGCGTGGACGAGCGTGGACGAGCGTGAACGAGCGTGAACGAGCGTGAACGAGCGTGGACGAGCGTGAACGAGCGTGAGCGAGCGTGGACGAGCGTGAACGAGCGTGAACGAGCGTGAACGAGCGTGAACGAGCGTGGACGAGCGTGAACGAGCGTGAGCGAGCGTGGACGAGCGTGAACGAGCGTGGACGAGCGTGGACGAGCGTGAACGAGCGTGGACGAGCGTGAACGAGCGTGGACGAGCGTGAACGAGCGTGGACGAGCGTGGACGAGCGTGAACGAGCGAGAACGAGCGTGGACGAGCGTGAACGAGCGTGGACGAGCGTGGACGAGCGAGAACGAGCGAGAACGAGCGTGGACGAGCGTGAACGAGCGTGAATGAGCGTGAATGAGCGTGAACGAGCGAGAACGAGCGTGGACGAGCGTGAACGAGCGTGGACGAGCGTGGACGAGCGTGAACGAGCGTGAATGAGCGTGAATGAGCGTGAACGAGCGAGAACGAGCGTGAATGAGCGTGAATGAGCGTGAATGAGCTGTGAACGAGCGTGAATGAGCGTGAATGAGCGTGGACGAGCGTGAATGAGCGTGAACGAGCGTGAATGAGCGTGAACGAGCGTGAATGAGCGTGAATGAGCGTGAATGAGCGTGAACGAGCGTGAATGAGCGTGAATGAGCGTGGACGAGCGTGAATGAGCGTGAATGAGCGTGAACGAGCGTGGACGAGCGTGAATGAGCGTGAATGAGCGTGGACGAGCGTGAATGAGCGTGAATGAGCGTGGACGAGCGTGAATGAGCGTGAATGAGCGTGAATGAGCGTGAACGAGCGTGAATGAGCGTGAATGAGCGTGGACGAGCGTGAATGAGCGTGAACGAGCGTGAATGAGCGTGGACGAGCGTGAATGAGCGTGAATGAGCGTGAATGAGCGTGAACGAGCGTGAATGAGCGTGAATGAGCGTGGACGAGCGTGAATGAGCGTGAATGAGCGTGAACGAGCGTGAATGAGCGTGAATGAGCGTGGACGAGCGTGAATGAGCGTGAATGAGCGTGGACGAGCGTGAATGAGCGTGAATGAGCGTGAATGAGCGTGAATGAGCGTGAATGAGCGTGAATGAGCGTGAACGAGCGTGAACGAGCGTGAATGAGCGTGAATGAGCGTGAATGAGCGTGAATGAGCGTGAATGAGCGTGAATGAGCGTGGACGAGCGTGAATGAGCGTGAATGAGCGTGAATGAGCGTGAATGAGCGTGAATGAGCGTGAATGAGCAGTGAACGAGCGTGAACGAGCGTGAATGAGCGTGAATGAGCGTGAATGAGCGTGAATGAGCGTGAATGAGCGTGAATGAGCGTGAATGAGCGTGAATGAGCGTGAATGAGCGTGAATGAGCGTGAATGAGCGTGGACGAGCGTGAATGAGCGTGAATGAGCGTGGACGAGCGTGAATGAGCGTGAATGAGCGTGAATGAGCGTGAATGAGCGTGGACGAGCGTGAATGAGCGTGAATGAGCGTGAATGAGCGTGAATGAGCGTGAATGAGCGTGAATGAGCGTGAACGAGCGTGAACGAGCGTGAATGAGCGTGAATGAGCGTGAATGAGCGTGAATGAGCGTGAATGAGCGTGAATGAGCGTGAATGAGCGTGAATGAGCGTGAACGAGCGTGAACGAGCGTGAATGAGCGTGGACGAGCGTGAACGAGCGTGAATGAGCGTGAATGAGCGTGAATGAGCGTGAATGAGCGTGAATGAGCGTGAATGAGCGTGGACGAGCGTGAACGAGCGTGAATGAGCGTGAATGAGCGTGAATGAGCGTGAATGAGCGTGAATGAGCGTGGACGAGCGTGAATGAGCGTGAACGAGCGTGAATGAGCGTGAATGAGCGTGAATGAGCGTGGACGAGCGTGAACGAGCGTGAATGAGCGTGAATGAGCGTGGACGAGCGTGAACGAGCGTGAACGAGCGTGAATGAGCGTGAATGAGCGTGAATGAGCGTGAATGAGCGTGAATGAGCGTGGACGAGCGTGAATGAGCGTGAACGAGCGTGAATGAGCGTGAATGAGCGTGAATGAGCGTGGACGAGCGTGAACGAGCGTGAATGAGCGTGAATGAGCGTGAACGAGCGTGAACGAGCGTGAACGAGCGTGAATGAGCGTGGACGAGCGTGAACGAGCGTGAATGAGCGTGAATGAGCGTGAATGAGCGTGAATGAGCGTGAATGAGCGTGGACGAGCGTGAACGAGCGTGAATGAGCGTGAATGAGCGTGAATGAGCGTGAATGAGCGTGAATGAGCGTGAATGAGCGTGAACGAGCGTGAACGAGCGTGAATGAGCGTGAATGAGCGTGAATGAGCGTGAATGAGCGTGAATGAGCGTGAATGAGCGTGAATGAGCGTGAACGAGCGTGAACGAGCGTGAATGAGCGTGAACGAGCGTGAACGAGCGTGAACGAGCGTGAATG
Organism: Lampetra fluviatilis; assembly: GCF_964198595.1. Lineage (NCBI taxonomy): Eukaryota > Metazoa > Chordata > Hyperoartia > Petromyzontiformes > Petromyzontidae > Lampetra > Lampetra fluviatilis. The sequence goes on from NC_136338.1 coordinate 4,805,118, forward strand.
AGCGTGAATGAGCGTGAATGAGCGTGAACGAGCGTGAATGAGCGTGAATGAGCGTGAATGAGCGTGAATGAGCGTGACGAGCGTGAATGAGCGTGAACGAGCGTGAATGAGCGTGAATGAGCGTGAATGAGCGTGAATGAGCGTGAACGAGCGTGAATGAGCGTGAATGAGCGTGAATGAGCGTGAATGAGCGTGAACGAGCGTGAACGAGCGTGAATGAGCGTGAATGAGCGTGAATGAGCGTGAACGAGCGTGAATGAGCGTGAATGAGCGTGAATGAGCGTGACGAGCGTGAATGAGCGTGAACGAGCGTGAATGAGCGTGAATGAGCGTGAATGAGCGTGAATGAGCGTGAACGAGCGTGAATGAGCGTGAACGAGCGTGGACGAGCGTGAATGAGCGTGAATGAGCGTGAATGAGCGTGAATGAGCGTGAATGAGCGTGAACGAGCGTGAATGAGCGTGAATGAGCGTGAATGAGCGTGAATGAGCGTGAATGAGCGTGAACGAGCGTGAATGAGCGTGAATGAGCGTGAACGAGCGTGAATGAGCGTGAATGAGCGTGAACGAGCGTGAATGAGCGTGAATGAGCGTGAACGAGCGTGAATGAGCGTGAATGAGCGTGAACGAGCGTGAATGAGCGTGAATGAGCGTGAATGAGCGTGAATGAGCGTGAACGAGCGTGAATGAGCGTGAATGAGCGTGAACGAGCGTGAATGAGCGTGAATGAGCGTGAATGAGCGTGACGAGCGTGAATGAGCGTGAATGAGCGTGAACGAGCGTGAATGAGCGTGAATGAGCGTGAACGAGCGTGAATGAGCGTGAATGAGCGTGAATGAGCGTGAATGAGCGTGAACGAGCGTGGACGAGCGTGAATGAGCGTGAATGAGCGTGAATGAGCGTGAACGAGCGTGAATGAGCGTGAATGAGCGTGAACGAGCGTGAATGAGCGTGAATGAGCGTGAATGAGCGTGAACGAGCGTGAATGAGCGTGAACGAGCGTGGACGAGCGTGAATGAGCGTGAATGAGCGTGAATGAGCGTGAATGAGCGTGAATGAGCGTGAATGAGCGTGAATGAGCGTGAATGAGCGTGAATGAGCGTGAATGAGCGTGAATGAGCGTGAACGAGCGTGAATGAGCGTGAATGAGCGTGAATGAGCGTGAATGAGCGTGAATGAGCGTGAATGAGCGTGAACGAGCGTGAATGAGCGTGAATGAGCGTGAATGAGCGTGAACGAGCGTGAATGAGCGTGGACGAGCGTGAATGAGCGTGAATGAGCGTGAATGAGCGTGAATGAGCGTGAATGAGCGTGAATGAGCGTGAATGAGCGTGAATGAGCGTGAATGAGCGTGAATGAGCGTGAATGAGCGTGAATGAGCGTGAATGAGCGTGAATGAGCGTGAACGAGCGTGAATGAGCGTGAATGAGCGTGAATGAGCGTGAATGAGCGTGAATGAGCGTGAATGAGCGTGAATGAGCGTGAACGAGCGTGAATGAGCGTGAATGAGCGTGAACGAGCGTGAATGAGCGTGAACGAGCGTGAATGAGCGTGAATGAGCGTGAACGAGCGTGAATGAGCGTGAATGAGCGTGAACGAGCGTGAATGAGCGTGAATGAGCGTGAACGAGCGTGAATGAGCGTGAATGAGCGTGAACGAGCGTGAATGAGTGTGAATGAGCGTGAATGAGCGTGGACGAGCGTGAACGAGCGTGAACGAGCGTGAATGAGTGTGAATGAGCGTGAGCGAGCGTGGACGAGCGTGAATGAGTGTGAACGAGCGTGAACGAGCGTGAACGAGCGTGAACGAGCGTGAACGAGCGTGAGCGAGCGTGAACGAGCGTGAACGAGCGTGGACGAGCGTGAATGAGTGTGAATGAGCGTGAACGAGCGTGAACGAGCGTGAGCGAGCGTGGACGAGCGTGAATGAGCGTGAACGAGCGTGAACGAGCGTGAGCGAGCGTGGACGAGCGTGAATGAGCGTGAATGAGCGTGAACGAGCGTGAACGAGCGTGAGCGAGCGTGGACGAGCGTGAATGAGCGTGAACGAGCGTGAGCGAGCGTGAACGAGCGTGAACGAGCGTGAGCGAGCGTGGACGAGTGTGAATGAGCGTGAACGAGCGTGAGCGAGCGTGGACGAGCGTGAACGAGCGTGAACGAGCGTGGACGAGCGTGAATGAGTGTGAATGAGCGTGAACGAGCGTGAACGAGCGTGAGCGAGCGTGGACGAGCGTGAATGAGCGTGAACGAGCGTGAACGAGCGTGAGCGAGCGTGGACGAGCGTGAACGAGCGTGAATGAGCGTGAACGAGCGTGAACGAGCGTGAGCGAGCGTGGACGAGCGTGAATGAGCGTGAATGAGCGTGAGCGAGCGTGAACGAGCGTGAACGAGCGTGGACGAGCGTGAATGAGTGTGAATGAGCGTGAACGAGCGTGAACGAGCGTGAGCGAGCGTGGACGAGCGTGAATGAGTGTGAACGAGCGTGAACGAGTGTGAATGAGCGTGAACGAGCGTGAACGAGCGTGAGCGAGCGTGGACGAGTGTGAATGAGCGTGAACGAGCGTGAATGAGTGTGAATGAGCGTGAGCGAGCGTGAACGAGCGTGAACGAGCGTGGACGAGCGTGAATGAGCGTGAACGAGCGTGAACGAGCGTGAATGAGCGTGAGCGAGCGTGGACGAGCGTGAATGAGCGTGAACGAGCGTGAACGAGCGTGAACGAGCGTGAATGAGCGTGAACGAGCGTGAATGAGCGTGAACGAGCGTGAATGAGCGTGGACGAGTGTGAATGAGCGTGAACGAGCGTGAACGAGCGTGAGCGAGCGTGGACGAGTGTGAATGAGCGTGAACGAGCGTGAATGAGCGTGAACGAGCGTGGACGAGTGTGAATGAGCGTGAACGAGCGTGAATGAGCGTGAACGAGCGTGAACGAGCGTGAGCGAGCGTGGACGAGTGTGAATGAGCGTGAACGAGCGTGAATGAGTGTGAATGAGCGTGAACGAGCGTGAACGAGCGTGAGCGAGCGTGGACGAGTGTGAATGAGCGTGAACGAGCGTGAATGAGTGTGAATGAGCGTGAACGAGCGTGAACGAGCGTGAGCGAGCGTGGACGAGTGTGAATGAGTGTGAATGAGCGTGAATGAGTGTGAATGAGTGTGAATGAGCGTGAATGAGTGTGAATGAGCGTGAGCGAGCGTGGACGAGTGTGAATGAGCGTGAACGAGCGTGAACGAGCGTGAATGAGCGTGAGCGAGCGTGAATGAGCGTGAACGAGCGTGAACGAGCGTGGACGAGCGTGAATGAGCGTGAACGAGCGTGAACGAGCGTGAATGAGCGTGAGCGAGCGTGAATGAGCGTGAACGAGCGTGAACGAGCGTGGACGAGCGTGAACGAGCGTGAATGAGTGTGAATGAGCGTGAATGAGCGTGAACGAGCGTGAACGAGCGTGGACGAGCGTGAATGAGCGTGAATGAGCGTGAACGAGCGTGAATGAGCGTGAGCGAGCGTGAATGAGCGTGAATGAGCGTGAATGAGTGTGAATGAGCGTGAATGAGCGTGAATGAGCGTGAACGAGCGTGAATGAGCGTGAATGAGCGTGAATGAGCGTGAATGAGTGTGAATGAGCGTGAATGAGCGTGAATGAGCGTGAACGAGCGTGAATGAGCGTGAATGAGCGTGAATGAGTGTGAATGAGCGTGAGCGAGCGTGAATGAGCGTGAATGAGCGTGAATGAGTGTGAATGAGCGTGAGCGAGCGTGAATGAGCGTGAATGAGCGTGAATGAGTGTGAATGAGCGTGAATGAGCGTGAATGAGCGTGAATGAGCGTGAACGAGCGTGAATGAGCGTGAATGAGCGTGAACGAGCGTGAATGAGCGTGAATGAGCGTGAATGAGTGTGAATGAGCGTGAGCGAGCGTGAATGAGCGTGAGCGAGCGTGAATGAGCGTGAATGAGCGTGAACGAGCGTGAATGAGCGTGAATGAGCGTGAATGAGCGTGAACGAGCGTGAATGAGCGTGAATGAGCGTGAGCGAGCGTGAATGAGCGTGAATGAGCGTGAATGAGCGTGAATGAGCGTGAATGAGCGTGAATGAGCGTGAATGAGCGTGAATGAGCGTGAATGAGCGTGAATGAGCGTGAATGAGCGTGAATGAGCGTGAATGAGCGTGAGCGAGCGTGAATGAGCGTGAATGAGCGTGAATGAGCGTGAATGAGCGTGAACGAGCGTGAACGAGCGTGAATGAGCGTGAATGAGCGTGAACGAGCGTGAATGAGCGTGAATGAGCGTGAATGAGCGTGAGCGAGCGTGAATGAGCGTGAATGAGCGTGAATGAGCGTGAATGAGCGTGAACGAGCGTGAATGAGCGTGAATGAGCGTGAATGAGCGTGAATGAGCGTGAATGAGCGTGAATGAGCGTGAATGAGCGTGAATGAGCGTGAATGAGCGTGAATGAGCGTGAATGAGTGTGAATGAGTGTGAATGAGCGTGAGCGAGCGTGAATGAGCGTGAATGAGCGTGAATGAGCGTGAATGAGCGTGAATGAGCGTGGACGAGCGTGGACGAGCGTGAATGAGCGTGAATGAGCGTGAATGAGCGTGAACGAGCGTGAATGAGCGTGAATGAGCGTGAATGAGCGTGAATGAGCGTGAATGAGCGTGAATGAGCGTGAATGAGCGTGAATGAGCGTGAGCGAGCGTGAATGAGCGTGAATGAGCGTGAATGAGCGTGAATGAGCGTGAACGAGCGTGAATGAGCGTGAATGAGCGTGAATGAGCGTGAATGAGCGTGAATGAGCGTGAACGAGCGTGAATGAGCGTGAATGAGCGTGAATGAGCGTGGACGAGCGTGGACGAGCGTGAATGAGCGTGAATGAGCGTGAATGAGCGTGAATGAGCGTGAATGAGCGTGGACGAGCGTGGACGAGCGTGAATGAGCGTGAATGAGCGTGAATGAGCGTGAATGAGCGTGAATGAGCGTGAATGAGCGTGAATGAGCGTGAATGAGCGTGAATGAGTGTGAACGAGCGTGAACGAGCGTGAATGAGCGTGAATGAGCGTGAATGAGCGTGAATGAGCGTGAACGAGCGTGAACGAGCGTGAATGAGCGTGAATGAGCGTGAATGAGCGTGAATGAGCGTGAACGAGCGTGAACGAGCGTGAATGAGCGTGAATGAGCGTGAATGAGCGTGAATGAGCGTGAATGAGCGTGAATGAGCGTGAATGAGCGTGAATGAGCGTGAACGAGCGTGAACGAGCGTGAACGAGCGTGAATGAGCGTGAATGAGCGTGAATGAGCGTGAATGAGCGTGAATGAGCGTGAATGAGCGTGAATGAGCGTGAATGAGCGTGAATGAGCGTGAATGAGCGTGAATGAGCGTGAATGAGCGTGAATGAGCGTGAATGAGTGTGAACGAGCGTGAACGAGCGTGAATGAGCGTGAATGAGCGTGAACGAGCGTGAATGAGCGTGAATGAGCGTGAATGAGCGTGAATGAGCGTGAATGAGCGTGAATGAGCGTGAATGAGCGTGAACGAGCGTGAACGAGCGTGAATGAGCGTGAATGAGCGTGAATGAGCGTGAATGAGCGTGAATGAGCGTGAATGAGCGTGAATGAGCGTGAATGAGCGTGAATGAGCGTGAATGAGCGTGGACGAGCGTGAATGAGTGTGAACGAGCGTGAACGAGCGTGAACGAGCGTGAATGAGTGTGAACGAGCGTGAACGAGCGTGGACGAGCGTGAATGAGCGTGAATGAGCGTGAACGAGCGTGAATGAGCGTGAATGAGTGTGAACGAGCGTGAACGAGCGTGAATGAGCGTGAACGAGCGTGAATGAGCGTGGACGAGCGTGAATGAGTGTGAACGAGCGTGAATGAGTGTGAACGAGCGTGAATGAGTGTGAACGAGCGTGAATGAGTGTGAACGAGCGTGAATGAGTGTGAACGAGCGTGAACGAGCGTGGACGAGCGTGAATGAGTGTGAACGAGCGTGAATGAGTGTGAACGAGCGTGAATGAGTGTGAACGAGCGTGAACGAGCGTGGACGAGCGTGAATGAGTGTGAACGAGCGTGAATGAGTGTGAACGAGCGTGAACGAGCGTGGACGAGCGTGAATGAGTGTGGACGAGCGTGAACGAGCGTGAACGAGCGTGAATGAGCGTGAATGAGCGTGGACGAGCGTGAATGAGTGTGAACGAGCGTGAATGAGCGTGAATGAGCGTGGACGAGCGTGAATGAGCGTGAGCGAGCGTGAATGAGCGTGGACGAGCGTGAATGAGTGTGAACGAGCGTGAATGAGTGTGAACGAGCGTGAATGAGCGTGGACGAGCGTGAATGAGTGTGAACGAGCGTGAATGAGTGTGAACGAGCGTGAATGAGCGTGAATGAGCGTGAATGAGTGTGAACGAGCGTGAATGAGCGTGAACGAGCGTGAATGAGCGTGAACGAGCGTGAATGAGCGTGAATGAGCGTGAATGAGCGTGAATGAGCGTGAATGAGCGTGAGCGAGCGTGAACGAGCGTGAATGAGCGTGAATGAGCGTGAATGAGCGTGAGCGAGCGTGAACGAGCGTGGACGAGCGTGAATGAGCGTGAGCGAGCGTGAATGAGCGTGAACGAGCGTGAATGAGCGTGAATGAGCGTGAATGAGCGTGAATGAGTGTGAACGAGCGTGGACGAGCGTGAATGAGCGTGAATGAGCGTGAATGAGCGTGAACGAGCGTGGACGAGCGTGAATGAGTGTGAACGAGCGTGAACGAGCGTGAATGAGCGTGAATGAGCGTGAATGAGCGTGAATGAGTGTGAATGAGCGTGGACGAGCGTGAATGAGCGTGAATGAGCGTGAATGAGCGTGAATGAGCGTGAACGAGCGTGAATGAGCGTGAATGAGCGTGAATGAGCGTGAATGAGCGTGAACGAGCGTGAGCGAGCGTGAATGAGCGTGAATGAGCGTGAATGAGCGTGAATGAGCGTGAATGAGCGTGAACGAGCGTGAATGAGCGTGAACGAGCGTGAATGAGCGTGAATGAGCGTGAATGAGCGTGAACGAGCGTGAGCGAGCGTGAATGAGCGTGAATGAGCGTGAATGAGCGTGAACGAGCGTGAGCGAGCGTGAATGAGCGTGAATGAGCGTGAATGAGCGTGAATGAGCGTGAATGAGCGTGAACGAGCGTGAATGAGCGTGAACGAGCGTGAATGAGCGTGAATGAGCGTGAATGAGCGTGAACGAGCGTGAATGAGCGTGAATGAGCGTGAATGAGCGTGAATGAGTGTGAATGAGCGTGGACGAGCGTGAACGAGCGTGAATGAGTGTGAATGAGCGTGAATGAGTGTGAATGAGCGTGGATGAGCGTGAATGAGTGTGAATGAGCGTGAATGAGTGTGAATGAGCGTGAATGAGCGTGAATGAGTGTGAATGAGCGTGAATGAGCGTGGACGAGCGTGAGCGAGCGTGAATGAGTGTGAATGAGCGTGAATGAGTGTGAATGAGCGTGGACGAGCGTGAGCGAGCGTGAATGAGTGTGAATGAGCGTGGACGAGCGTGAGCGAGCGTGAATGAGCGTGAATGAGCGTGAATGAGCGTGAATGAGCGTGAACGAGCGTGGACGAGCGTGAATGAGCGTGAATGAGCGTGGACGAGCGTGAATGAGCGTGAATGAGCGTGAACGAGCGTGGACGAGCGTGAATGAGCGTGAATGAGCGTGAACGAGCGTGGACGAGCGTGAATGAGCGTGAATGAGCGTGAACGAGCGTGAATGAGCGTGAATGAGCGTGAATGAGCGTGAACGAGCGTGAATGAGCGTGAATGAGCGTGAACGAGCGTGGACGAGCGTGAATGAGCGTGAACGAGCGTGAACGAGCGTGAATGAGCGTGAATGAGCGTGAATGAGCGTGAATGAGCGTGAACGAGCGTGAACGAGCGTGGACGAGCGTGGACGAGCGTGAATGAGCGTGAATGAGCGTGAACGAGCGTGAATGAGCGTGAATGAGCGTGAATGAGCGTGAATGAGCGTGAATGAGCGTGAACGAGCGTGAACGAGCGTGAATGAGCGTGAATGAGCGTGAATGAGCGTGAACGAGCGTGGACGAGCGTGAATGAGCGTGAACGAGCGTGGACGAGCGTGAATGAGCGTGGACGAGCGTGAATGAGCGTGAATGAGCGTGAATGAGCGTGAACGAGCGTGAATGAGCGTGAATGAGCGTGGACGAGCGTGGACGAGCGTGAATGAGCGTGAATGAGCGTGAATGAGCGTGAATGAGCGTGGACGAGCGTGGACGAGCGTGAATGAGCGTGAATGAGTGTGAACGAGCGTGAACGAGCGTGAATGAGCGTGAATGAGCGTGGACGAGCGTGAATGAGCGTGAATGAGCGTGGACGAGCGTGAATGAGCGTGAATGAGCGTGAATGAGCGTGAACGAGCGTGAATGAGCGTGAATGAGCGTGAATGAGCGTGAATGAGCGTGAACGAGCGTGAACGAGCGTGAATGAGTGTGAACGAGCGTGAACGAGCGTGAATGAGCGTGAATGAGCGTGAACGAGCGTGAATGAGCGTGAATGAGCGTGAATGAGCGTGGACGAGCGTGGACGAGCGTGAATGAGCGTGAACGAGCGTGGACGAGCGTGAATGAGCGTGGACGAGCGTGAATGAGTGTGAATGAGCGTGAATGAGCGTGAACGAGCGTGAATGAGCGTGAATGAGCGTGAATGAGCGTGAATGAGCGTGGACGAGCGTGAATGAGCGTGAATGAGCGTGAATGAGCGTGAATGAGCGTGAACGAGCGTGAATGAGTGTGAACGAGCGTGAACGAGCGTGAATGAGCGTGAATGAGCGTGAACGAGCGTGAATGAGCGTGAATGAGCGTGAATGAGCGTGGACGAGCGTGGACGAGCGTGAATGAGCGTGAACGAGCGTGGACGAGCGTGAATGAGCGTGGACGAGCGTGGACGAGCGTGAACGAGCGTGAATGAGCGTGAATGAGTGTGAACGAGCGTGAATGAGTGTGAACGAGCGTGAACGAGCGTGAACGAGCGTGAATGAGCGTGAATGAGCGTGAATGAGCGTGAATGAGCGTGGACGAGCGTGAATGAGCGTGAACGAGCGTGGACGAGCGTGAATGAGCGTGAACGAGCGTGGACGAGCGTGAATGAGCGTGAACGAGCGTGAATGAGCGTGAATGAGCGTGGACGAGCGTGAATGAGCGTGAATGAGCGTGGACGAGCGTGAATGAGCGTGAACGAGCGTGGACGAGCGTGAATGAGCGTGAACGAGCGTGAATGAGCGTGAATGAGCGTGGACGAGCGTGAATGAGCGTGAACGAGCGTGGACGAGCGTGAATGAGCGTGAATGAGCGTGAACGAGCGTGAATGAGTGTGAATGAGCGTGAATGAGCGTGAATGAGCGTGAACGAGCGTGGACGAGCGTGAATGAGCGTGAACGAGCGTGAATGAGTGTGAATGAGCGTGAATGAGCGTGAATGAGCGTGGACGAGCGTGAATGAGCGTGGACGAGCGTGAATGAGCGTGAATGAGCGTGAATGAGTGTGAATGAGCGTGAATGAGCGTGAATGAGCGTGGACGAGCGTGAATGAGCGTGGACGAGCGTGAATGAGGGTGAACGAGCGTGGACGAGCGTGAATGAGTGTGAACGAGCGTGAACGAGCGTGAATGAGCGTGAATGAGCGTGGACGAGCGTGAATGAGGGTGAACGAGCGTGAATGAGTGTGAACGAGCGTGAACGAGCGTGAACGAGCGTGAATGAGCGTGAGCGAGCGTGAATGAGCGTGAGCGAGCGTGAGCGAGCGTGAATGAGCGTGAATGAGCGTGGACGAGCGTGAATGAGCGTGAATGAGCGTGAATGAGCGTGAATGAGCGTGAATGAGCGTGAATGAGCGTGAATGAGCGTGAATGAGCGTGAATGAGCGTGAATGAGCGTGAATGAGCGTGAATGAGCGTGAATGAGCGTGAATGAGCGTGAATGAGCGTGAATGAGCGTGGACGAGCGTGGACGAGCGTGAACGAGCGTGAACGAGCGTGAATGAGCGTGAATGAGCGTGAATGAGCGTGAATGAGCGTGAATGAGCGTGAATGAGCGTGAATGAGCGTGAATGAGCGTGAATGAGCGTGGACGAGCGTGGACGAGCGTGAACGAGCGTGAACGAGCGTGAATGAGCGTGAATGAGCGTGAATGAGCGTGAATGAGCGTGAATGAGCGTGAATGAGCGTGAATGAGCGTGAATGAGCGTGAATGAGCGTGAATGAGCGTGAATGAGCGTGAATGAGCGTGGACGAGCGTGGACGAGCGTGAACGAGCGTGAACGAGCGTGAATGAGCGTGAATGAGCGTGAATGAGCGTGAATGAGCGTGAATGAGCGTGAATGAGCGTGAATGAGCGTGAATGAGCGTGGACGAGCGTGGACGAGCGTGAACGAGCGTGAACGAGCGTGAATGAGCGTGAATGAGCGTGAATGAGCGTGAATGAGCGTGAATGAGCGTGAATGAGCGTGGACGAGCGTGGACGAGCGTGAACGAGCGTGAATGAGCGTGAATGAGCGTGAATGAGCGTGGACGAGCGTGAATGAGCGTGAACGAGCGTGAACGAGCGTGAATGAGCGTGAATGAGCGTGAATGAGCGTGGACGAGCGTGAATGAGCGTGGACGAGCGTGAACGAGCGTGAATGAGCGTGAATGAGCGTGAATGAGCGTGAATGAGCGTGAATGAGCGTGAACGAGCGTGAATGAGCGTGAATGAGCGTGAATGAGCGTGAATGAGCGTGAATGAGCGTGGACGAGCGTGAACGAGCGTGAATGAGCGTGAATGAGCGTGAATGAGCGTGAATGAGCGTGAATGAGCGTGAGCGAGCGTGAATGAGCGTGAATGAGCGTGAATGAGCGTGAATGAGCGTGAATGAGCGTGAATGAGCGTGAATGAGCGTGAATGAGCGTGAATGAGCGTGAATGAGCGTGAATGAGCGTGAACGAGCGTGAATGAGCGTGAATGAGCGTGAGCGAGCGTGAATGAGCGTGAATGAGCGTGAATGAGCGTGAATGAGCGTGAACGAGCGTGAATGAGCGTGAATGAGCGTGAATGAGCGTGAATGAGCGTGAATGAGCGTGAATGAGCGTGAATGAGCGTGAATGAGCGTGAATGAGCGTGAATGAGCGTGAATGAGCGTGAATGAGCGTGAATGAGCGTGAATGAGCGTGGACGAGCGTGAATGAGCGTGAACGAGCGTGAATGAGCGTGAATGAGCGTGAATGAGCGTGAATGAGCGTGAACGAGCGTGAACGAGCGTGAATGAGCGTGAGCGAGCGTGAATGAGCGTGAATGAGCGTGAATGAGCGTGAATGAGCGTGGACGAGCGTGGACGAGCGTGAATGAGCGTGAATGAGCGTGAATGAGCGTGAATGAGCGTGAATGAGCGTGGACGAGCGTGGACGAGCGTGAATGAGCGTGAATGAGCGTGAATGAGCGTGAATGAGCGTGAATGAGCGTGAATGAGCGTGAACGAGCGTGAATGAGCGTGAACGAGCGTGAATGAGTGTGAACGAGCGTGAATGAGCGTGAATGAGCGTGAATGAGCGTGGACGAGCGTGAATGAGCGTGAATGAGCGTGAATGAGCGTGAATGAGCGTGAATGAGCGTGAACGAGCGTGAATGAGCGTGAATGAGCGTGAATGAGCGTGGACGAGCGTGAATGAGCGTGAACGAGCGTGAATGAGCGTGAATGAGCGTGAATGAGCGTGAACGAGCGTGAATGAGCGTGAACGAGCGTGAATGAGCGTGAATGAGCGTGAATGAGCGTGGACGAGCGTGAATGAGCGTGAATGAGCGTGAATGAGCGTGAATGAGCGTGAATGAGCGTGAATGAGCGTGAACGAGCGTGAATGAGCGTGAATGAGCGTGAATGAGCGTGAATGAGCGTGAATGAGCGTGAATGAGCGTGAGCGAGCGTGAATGAGCGTGAATGAGCGTGAATGAGCGTGAATGAGCGTGAATGAGCGTGAATGAGCGTGAACGAGCGTGAATGAGCGTGAATGAGCGTGAATGAGCGTGAATGAGCGTGAATGAGCGTGAATGAGCGTGAATGAGCGTGAATGAGCGTGAATGAGCGTGAATGAGCGTGAATGAGCGTGAATGAGCGTGAATGAGCGTGAATGAGCGTGAATGAGCGTGAACGAGCGTGAATGAGCGTGAATGAGCGTGAATGAGCGTGAATGAGCGTGAATGAGCGTGAATGAGCGTGAATGAGCGTGAATGAGCGTGAATGAGCGTGAATGAGCGTGAATGAGCGTGAATGAGCGTGAATGAGCGTGAATGAGCGTGAATGAGCGTGAATGAGCGTGAATGAGCGTGAATGAGCGTGAATGAGCGTGAATGAGCGTGGACGAGCGTGAATGAGCGTGAATGAGCGTGAATGAGCGTGGACGGAGCGTGAATGAGCGTGAATGAGCGTGAATGAGCGTGAATGAGCGTGAATGAGCGTGAATGAGCGTGAGCGAGCGTGAATGAGCGTGAATGAGCGTGAATGAGCGTGGACGAGCGTGAATGAGCGTGAATGAGCGTGAATGAGCGTGGACGAGCGTGAATGAGCGTGAATGAGCGTGAATGAGCGTGAATGAGCGTGAATGAGCGTGAATGAGCGTGGACGAGCGTGAATGAGCGTGAATGAGCGTGAATGAGCGTGGACGAGCGTGAATGAGCGTGAATGAGCGTGAGCGAGCGTGAATGAGCGTGAATGAGCGTGAATGAGCGTGGACGAGCGTGAATGAGCGTGAATGAGCGTGAATGAGCGTGAATGAGCTGTGAATGAGCGTGAATGAGCGTGAATGAGCGTGAATGAGCGTGAATGAGCGTGGACGAGCGTGAATGAGCGTGAATGAGCGTGAATGAGCGTGAATGAGCGTGAATGAGCGTGAGCGAGCGTGAATGAGCGTGAATGAGCGTGAATGAGCGTGAATGAGCGTGAATGAGCGTGAATGAGCGTGAATGAGCGTGGACGAGCGTGAATGAGCGTGAATGAGCGTGAATGAGCGTGAATGAGCGTGAATGAGCGTGAATGAGCGGTGAGCGAGCGTGAATGAGCGTGAATGAGCGTGGACGAGCGTGAATGAGCTGTGAGCGAGCGTGAATGAGCGTGAATGAGCGTGAATGAGCGTGAATGAGCGTGGACGAGCGTGAATGAGCGTGAATGAGCGTGAATGAGCGTGAATGAGCGTGGACGAGCGTGAATGAGCGTGAGCGAGCGTGAATGAGCGTGAATGAGCGTGGACGAGCGTGAATGAGCGTGAGCGAGCGTGAATGAGCGTGAATGAGCGTGAATGAGCGTGAATGAGCGTGAATGAGCGTGAATGAGCGTGAATGAGCGTGAACGAGCGTGAATGAGCGTGGACGAGCGTGGACGAGCGTGAATGAGCGTGAATGAGCGTGAATGAGCGTGAATGAGCGTGAATGAGCGTGAATGAGCCGTGGACGAGCGTGAATGAGTGTGAATGAGTGTGAATGAGCGTGAACGAGCGTGAACGAGCGTGAATGAGCGTGAATGAGCGTGGACGAGCGTGAATGAGCGTGAATGAGCGTGAATGAGCGTGGACGAGCGTGAATGAGCGTGAATGAGCGTGAATGAGCGTGAATGAGCGTGAGCGAGCGTGAATGAGCGTGAATGAGCGTGGACGAGCGTGAATGAGCGTGAATGAGCGTGAATGAGCGTGAATGAGCGTGAATGAGCGTGAATGAGCGTGGACGAGCGTGAATGAGTGTGAATGAGTGTGAATGAGCGTGAACGAGCGTGAACGAGCGTGAACGAGCGTGAGCGAGCGTGGACGAGCTGTGAACGAGCGTGAACGAGCGTGAGCGAGCGTGGACGAGCGTGGACGAGCGTGAACGAGCGTGGACGAGCGGTGAACGAGCGTGAGCGAGCGTGAACGAGCGTGAACGAGCGTGAGCGAGCGTGGACGAGCGTGGACGAGCGTGAACGAGCGTGAGCGAGCGTGGACGAGCGTGGACGAGCGTGAACGAGCGTGAACGAGCGTGAGCGAGCGTGGACGAGCGTGGACGAGCGTGAACGAGCGTGGACGAGCTGTGAACGAGCGTGGACGAGCGTGAACGAGCGTGAACGAGCGTGAGCGAGCGTGGACGAGCGTGGACGAGCGTGAACGAGCGTGAACGAGCGTGAGCGAGCGTGGACGAGCGTGGACGAGCGTGAACGAGCGTGGACGAGCGTGAACGAGCGTGAGCGAGCGTGGACGAGCGTGGACGAGCGTGAACGAGCGGTGAACGAGCTAGTGAACGAGCGTGAACGAGCGTGAGCGAGCGTGGACGAGCGTGGACGAGCGTGAACGAGCGTGGACGAGCGTGAACGAGCTGTGAGCGAGCGTGGACGAGCGTGAACGAGCGTGAACGAGCGTGAGCGAGCGTGGACGAGCGTGGACGAGCGTGGACGAGCGTGAGCGAGCGTGGACGAGCGTGAACGAGCGTGAGCGAGCGTGGACGAGCGTGGACGAGCGTGGACGAGCGTGAGCGAGCGTGGACGAGCGTGGACGAGCGTGGACGAGCGTGAACGAGCGTGGACGAGCGTGGACGAGCTGTGAACGAACGTGAACGAGCGTGGACGAGCGTGAACGAACGTGAACGAGCGTGGACGAGCGTGGACGAGCGTGGACGAGCGTGGACGAACGTGGACGAGCGTGGACGAACGTGGGACGAGCGTGAGCGAGCGTGGACGAGCGTGGACGAGCGTGGACGAGCGTGGACGAGCGTGAGCGAGCGTGGACGAGCGTGGACGAGCGTGGACGAGCGTGGACGAACGTGGACGAGCGTGGACGAACGTGGACGAGCGTGAGCGAGCGTGAGCGAGCGTGGACGAGCGTGGACGAGCGTGAACGAACGTGAACGAGCGTGACGAGCGTGGACGAGCGTGGACGAGCGTGGACGAACGTGGACGAGCGTGGACGAACGTGGACGAGCGTGAGCGAGCGTGGACGAGCGTGAACGAGCGTGAGCGAATTTCGTGACTGCAGGGATTCATCTTCTTGGTTCTTTCGGTAAAGTCACGTAGAAGGGAAATAATAAAATAATAAAAATAAAACATAATAAAATAATTTCGATTTAAAGCTTTCGTGACTGCAGGGATTCATCAAACATTATAAAATACAATTCTCACGACAGGGTGGGCGAGAGGGGGGTGGGCGAGTGGGTGGGCGAGGGGGTGGGCGGGCGAGCGGGGCGAGCGGGTGGCCAAAGGGGTGGGCGAGTGAGCGGGTGGGCGAGTGGGGGGGGCAACTAGGTGAGTAGGTGGGTGGGCGAGTAGCAGAGGTCGCAATCGGGTACCCGATACCCGTACCCTACCCGATACCCGTTTGCGACCCTGGTGCGGCCGGGTACGGGTTGGGTGAGTAGGTAGGTAGGTGGGTGAGTGAGCATGTGATTGGGTGGATAACTAGGCGAGTAGGTGGGTGAGCGAGTAGGTGGGCGAGTAGGTGGGCGAGTGAGTGGGTGGGCGAGCGGGGTGGGCGAGCGGGTGGGCGAGTGGGTGGGCGAGTGGGTGGGCGAGTGGGTGGGCGAGTGGGTGGGCGAGCGGGTGGGCGAGTGGGGGGGCGAGCGGGGGGGGTGAGTGGGGGGGCAAGTAGATGAGTGAGTGAGTGAGTGGATGAGTGACTGAGTAGGTGGGTTGGGTGAGTAGGTGGGTGGGTAATTAGGTGAGTGGGTGGGTGGGCGAGTAGGTGGGTGGGTAATTAGGCGAGTGGGTGGGTGAATGAGTGGGTGGGCGAGTAGGTCGAAGAGAGAGCGGGTGAGCAGGTGGGTGGACGGGTGGACGAGTAGGTTATTGGGTGAGGCGGGCGGGCGGGCGAGCGAGGGAGCGAAGCGTGCAGGCGAGTTCCAGTCTGCGAGGTCGCTGCGGCTCCACCGCTCACCTCGATGGTGGGGTCGTACTCATCCACAAAGTGGTTCTGGATGAGCTGGATGGTGAGGGCGCTCTTGCCAACGCCTCCAGCGCCCACCACCACCAGCTTGTACTCCGTCATGGCGCCCGCTGTCCCGCCTGCTGCTGCCACGACAACGACAACAACGACGACAACAACGACAACGACGACGACAACTTCACCCACGGCGCTTATGCGAGGCCACGTGAAGTTGTCCAACTGCCGCTGGCGGGAGGTCAAGGTTCAGACCCAGGTGGTGCCACGGGTTGACGGGCCGAGACCTGCATCAGATGCAAGTGGTGCATCTCTTGCGTCACGCGTGCACACACACACACACACAAAGACAAAGGTCCCCCGTGTAGCCTTAGCAGGCTGTTGGGGCAAGTGCTGTTAGCGAGTGATGAAGGCTACCGGCGCTGTGGCACACGAGGGGGTGTGTGGCCAGCACCACGCCCGGCCGCCTTTGTCTCCCCAGTGGCGATGTTTACTGCACACCGCACCAGGCACTCATTTGAGGCCGAGTCTACCTAGGGGAGACCCAGGACCGGCACTGGTGGTGTCGGTGGCCGTGAGCGCGGAATTTAACCCGGGTCGCCAGGTTCGTTACGCATCACACTACCGCTACACACAAGAGACAAAGATCCCTGGTATAGCCTTCACAGACTGTAGGGGCAAGTGCTGTTAGCGAGTAGCACCTGTGAAGGTGGGGGGATGGATATCTTTGTCTGCTGTGTACAAAGATGACATTGCGTACGCGAGTACTGTACAACCTCATTTTACTGAACATCTGTAACAAAACACGCACTAAAGACCCTCGGATTCCTCCGTATTAATATTCTGATTATGTGCATACACATGGTGGTGCCACAAGGAGATGTTGACTACCTCGCCTGGTATACAGGAGGTCGTGGGTTCCATCTGGACCCTGACGCCTGCTGCTGTATATTTGGAGTTTGCGTGTTTACTCTCCTCGTGGTCGCGTGGATTTAGGAGATGTTAACTACCTCGCCTGGTATACAGGAGGTCGTGGGTTCCATCTGGACCCTGACGCCTGCTGCTGTATATTTGGAGTTTGCGTGTCTCTCTCTAATCATCATCACGGTGGCTAGGAGATGTTAACTACCTCGCCTGGTATACAGGAGGAGGTCGTGGGTTCAATCTGGACCGTGACGTCTACTGTTCACTCTCCCCTCCACATTTTAGAATCGACGCGCATTCAGAGTGTTTGACTGCGACACATTCCCACGCGATTGGCCACTTCGTCGGGCTATCACGTGGCGAGAGCCGGGGTCGCTTCTCAAATAACCTCAGTGGGTCCTTACCTGGTAACGTAAAATAAACTCTTTAAAAAAAAGTTTTTTTTTTTAAATAACAAAAAACAACGGTCTCTCAGTCACAACTTCGAGTAACTCGCCCCTCTAGAAGTACGCCAAAGATGCGGCTGCCGCTCACACATCAGGGAGGCCCAGGACCGGTTCAGACAATCGTCACCGGTGGTGTTGGCCGTGAGCGGGAATCGAACCCGGGTCGCCGGGTTCGTAGCGCAGCGTGGCGCTAACCGCTACACTACCCCCCCCCCCCCCCCCGACAACAACAAAGACAAAGATCCCCCGTGTAGCCTTAACAGACTGTAGGGGCAAGTGCTGTTAGCGAGCACCTATGAAGGCCGGAACGGCACACGAGGGGATGGGTGGCCAGCACCGCGCCCGACCGCCTTTGTCTCCCCAGTTGCGATGTTTACACACCGCACCAGGTACTCATTTGAGGCCGAGTCGACCTAGGGGAGGCCCGGGACCGGTTCAGATAATCGTCACGGATGTTGGCCGTGAGCGGGAATAGAACCCGGGTCGCCAGGTTCATAGCGCAGCGTAGCGCTAACCGTTGCACCACCGCTCCCATAGACGTGACACACACACACACCTACCTACTAAACACACACACATATACTAGACACACACACACACACACCTACCTACTAGACACACACAACAACCGCCATTCGCCACTAAGGGGCGGTGACGTCACCACGACGCTTGTGCCAGGCCAAGTGCACCTTGAGGCCACGTGAAGTGTCGAACGCCCGCTGGCAGGAGGTCACGGGGCAGACCCAGCAGGTGCCACGGGTCGACTGACCGAGATGACCGAGATGACTGGCTGATGCACCACCTGTGCCCCCTACTGTGCCAACTTGCTGTGCTTTAGCCACCCGGCGCTCCGCTCGTTGTTGTGAGCGTCGCTCCTCCGCCCTCCGTTGTTGCTGGAGGGCGACTGCCTCCAACTGCCCAGTGTCGTCCTTCACGAGCCTCCTCCACTGAGGCCGATCTTGACACCGCTGGTACCAGTCATCGGCAAGTCCACTCAGCTCCACGTCCTCTTGTACCACATCACTCCAACTCTTCTCTAGCCCGTGCCGCGCCCGTTGAGCCCCCTCGATCTGGCCGAACAAAAGTTGTTTAGGCATGCGGTGGCTGGGCATGCGGGCTACATGACCCAGCCAACGCAGCCTTGCCTGCCGGAGGAGCTCACCGATGGGATTTTGCCCAATTCTTTCAAGGATTTGTGAGCTCCTCACACAATCCAGCCTGGTTAAACCCAGGATGGATGGTAGGCAGGTCAGCCTAAATGTTTCCAACCGGTGAAGATGCTCCATTAGGGGGGTTCACGTTTCGCAAGCGTAGAGAAGGGAGGGAATGACTGTGGCCAAGAAGACCCAAAGCTTCGTGCGGAGCGACAGACCAGGTAGCTTCCACACAGCGTTACGCAACCGATGAAAAGATTATACCGCTCGACTGATTCTGAGTGAGACCTCTGCTGTTAAACTGGAGCCGGTCATAAGCACACTGCCCAGGTAGGGGAAACTCTCCACTCTCTCCACTACTGCCCCATCACCAATTGGGAGTTGTGGGGGTGGAGTGTTCGATGGTACAAAATACCCAGGCAGGTGCTTAGTTTTGGTGGGGCTGAAGGTAAGGCCCCAACTCTTAGTGGCATGCTCCAGTCTCAGCAGCAGCGTCTCCAACTCCTCCTCTGAATGAGCAGCTATTACCAAATCATCGGCATACATAACGTGGTTGACCAATAGGGAGCCATCCCTTGATCGCACCCGAGCATCGATCAGCCTCCCATTATATCTGTACCAAATGGAAATTCCCCCGGTACAGCTATTGAAGGCTTCACGAACTACGTGGTCAAAATAGATGTTAAATAATGTGGGAGCCAGAGGACATCCCTGTCGCACCCCAAGGTGTACAGAGAAAGGCTCCGACTCCCGGCTACATAGTTTTACCCGGGCCCGCTCACCATCATGAAGGTCCTTAATGATCATGAGCAGAGGGTCAGGGACTCCGAAAGCACGAAGAACAACCCAGAGCCCAGGCCTACTGATGGTATAATAGGCCTTGACCAGGTCAATAAAGCAGAGATGTAGGTCTTGTTGGAATTCCCTACACCTCTGCTGTAGCAGACTGACAGAAAATATGGCATCTGTGCAGGATCGCCCTTTCCTGAAACCACATTGGGGATCCTTGCCAGGACCTTTCCCGGCACACTGAGGAGTGAGATGCCCCTGTAGTTGTTACAGTCTGTGCGGTCCCCCTTCTTAAAGAGGGGGGCCACCAGGGCATCCTTCCAATCCTGCGGAACCCGTCCAGTGGTCCAGACTGTTGTTATGATGTCATGTAGGGCAGTCTCTGCACAAACGCCACCCTCCCTCAGCATTTCGCTTGGGAGATCATCTCTGCCCGGTGCCTTTCCTAGTCTCAGACTCCGGATCGCCTTCAGTACTTCCTCAACAGATGGCACCTCAGCCAGCCACTCACAGGGGGTGACTTCTTCCTATATTTGAGGCACCGCAGCCTCAGCAGGGTTATCCCCACTTTGTGCCATGATGTTTTCCTGGCTGAGGGATTTCCCCTCCCCTAGGACCTCACAGAAATGCTCAGCAAATCTGCAAACCTGTTCCTGGGAGTCGGAGATTGGATCACCGTTCTTTCCTCTAATGATGGTAATAGGTGTGGAGCTGCAGGTTACTTTTTTGATGGAATTAAAAACTGATTTGTGATCACGGGTCATTGAACCAGACTCCATCTCCTCAGCAACCCGCGACCACCACCCATCCTTGCAGCGCCTCACGGCTCTCCGAACCTCTGAGCGAAGGCTGCGGTAAGCCTCCTCACACACACACCTACCTACCTACACACACACACACCTACCTACACACACACACACACCTACCTACACACACACACACACACCTACCTACACACACACACCTACCTACACACACACACACCTACACACACACACACACCTACCTACACACACACACCTACGTACCTACACACACACCTACCTACACACACACACCTACCTACACACACACACACCTACCTACACACATCTACTAGACACACACCTACCACACGTGACGCGCCTACCACACGTGACGTGCCTACCACACGTGACGCGCGCCTACCACACGTGACATGCCTACTACACGTGACATGCCTACTACACGTGACACACTACACGTGACACGCTACACGACACACGTGACACACCTACTACACGGAACACACCACACGTGACGCGCCTACCACACGTGACGCGCCTACCACACGTGACGCGCCTACCACACGTGACACACCACACGTGACACACCACACGTGACATGCCTACTACACGTGACACGCTACACGACACACGTGACACACCTACTACACGGGACACACTACACGTGACACGTGCCTACCACACGTGACGCGCGCCTACCACACGTGACATGCCTACTACACGTAACATGCCTACTACACGTGACACACTACACGTGACACGCTACACGACACACGTGACACACCTACTACACGGGACACACCACACGTGACACACTAGACGTGACACACCTACTACTCATGACACACCTACTACACGTGACACATCTACTACACGTGACACATCTACTACACGTGACGCACTAGAGGTGACACATCTACTACACGTGACAGACTAGAGGTGACACATCTACTACACGTGACATACTAGAGGTGACACATCTACTACACGTGACACACTAGACGTGACACATCTACTACACGTGACACACTAGAGGTGACACATCTACTACACGTGACACATCTACTACACGTGACACACTAGAGGTGACACATCTACTACACGTGACACACTAGAGGTGACACATCTACTACACGTGACACACTAGACGTGACACATCTACTACACGTGACACACTAGAGGTGACACATCTACTACACGTGACACATCTACTACACGTGACACATCTACTACACGTGACACACTAGACGTGACACACTAGAGCTGATACATCTACTACACGTGACACACTAGAGGTGACACTAGAGGTGACACATCTACTACATGTGACACATCTACTACACGTGACACATCTACTACACGTGACACACTAGAGGTGACACATCTACTACACGTGACACACTAGAGGTGACACATCTACTACACGTGACACACTAGACGTGACACATCTACTACACGTGACACACTAGAGGTGACACATCTACTACACGTGACACACTACACGTGACACATCTACTACACGTGACACACTAGACGTGACACATCTACTACACGTGACACACTAGAGGTGACATCTACTACACGTGACACACTACACGTGACACATCTACTACACGTGACACACTAGAGGTGACACATCTACTACACGTGACACATCTACTATACGTGACACACTAGAGGTGACACATCTACTACACGTGACACACTAGAGGTGACACATCTACTACACGTGACACATCTACTACACGTGACACACTAGACGTGACACATCTACTACACGTGACACATCTACTACACGTGACACACTAGAGGTGACACATCTACTACACGTGACACACTAGAGGTGACACATCTACTACACGTGACACATCTACTACACGTGACACACTAGACGTGACACACTAGACGTGACACACTAGAGGTGACACATCTACTACACGTGACACACTAGACGTGACACATCTACTACACGTGACACATCTACTACACGTGACACACTAGAGGTGACACATCTACTACACGTGACACATCTACTACACGTGACACATCTACTACACGTGACACATCTACTACACGTGACACACTAGAGGTGACACATCTACTACACGTGACACACTAGAGGTGACACATCTACTACACGTGACACACTACACGTGACACATCTACTACACGTGACACATCTACTACACGTGACACACTAGAGGTGACACATCTACTACACGTGACACACTAGAGGTGACACATCTACTACACGTGACACATCTACTACACGTGACACATCTACTACACGTGACACACTAGAGGTGACACATCTACTACACGTGACACACTAGAGGTGACACATCTACTACACGTGACACATCTACTACACGTGACACATCTACTACACGTGACACATCTACTACACGTGACACACTAGAGGTGACACATCTACTACACGTGACACACTAGACGTGACACATCTACTACACGTGACACACTAGAGGTGACACATCTACTACACGTGACACATCTACTACACGTGACACATCTACTACACGTGACACACTAGAGGTGACACATCTACTGCACGTGACACACTAGAGGTGACACATCTACTACATGTGACACACTAGAGGTGACACATCTACACGTGACACATCTACTACACGTGACACATCTACTACACGTGACACACTAGACGTGACACATCTACTACACGTGACACACTAGAGGTGACACATCTACTGCACGTGATACACTAGAGGTGACACATCTACTACACGTGACACACTACACGTGACACATCTACTACACGTGACACACTACACGTGACACATCTACTACACGTGACACATCTACTACACGTGACACATCTACTGCACGTGACACACTAGAGGTGACACATCTACTACACGTGACACACTAGAGGTGACACATCTACTACACGTGACACATCTACTACACGTGACACATCTACTACACGTGACACACTAGAGGTGACACATCTACTACACGTGACACACTAGAGGTGACACATCTACTACACGTGACACACTAGAGGTGACACATCTACTACACGTGACACATCTACTACACGTGACACACTAGAGGTGACACATCTACTACACGTGACACACTAGACGTGACACATCTACTACACGTGACACACTAGAGGTGACACATCTACTACACGTGACACATCTACTACACGTGACACATCTACTACACGTGACACAATAGACGTGACACACTAGAGGTGATACATCTACTACACGTGACACACTAGAGGTGACACTAGAGGTGACACATCTACTACATGTGACACATCTACTACACGTGACACATCTACTACACGTGACACACTAGAGGTGACACATCTACTACACGTGACACACTAGAGGTGACACATCTACTACACGTGACACACTAGACGTGACACATCTACTACACGTGACACACTAGAGGTGACACATCTACTACACGTGACACACTACACGTGACACATCTACTACACGTGACACACTAGACGTGACACATCTACTACACGTGACACACTAGAGGTGACATCTACTACACGTGACACACTACACGTGACACATCTACTACACGTGACACACTAGAGGTGACACATCTACTACACGTGACACATCTACTATACGTGACACACTAGAGGTGACACATCTACTACACGTGACACACTAGAGGTGACACATCTACTACACGTGACACATCTACTACACGTGACACACTAGACGTGACACATCTACTACACGTGACACATCTACTACACGTGACACACTAGAGGTGACACATCTACTACACGTGACACACTAGAGGTGACACATCTACTACACGTGACACATCTACTACACGTGACACACTAGACGTGACACACTAGACGTGACACACTAGAGGTGACACATCTACTACACGTGACACACTAGACGTGACACATCTACTACACGTGACACATCTACTACACGTGACACACTAGAGGTGACACATCTACTACACGTGACACATCTACTACACGTGACACATCTACTACACGTGACACATCTACTACACGTGACACACTAGAGGTGACACATCTACTACACGTGACACACTAGAGGTGACACATCTACTACACGTGACACACTACACGTGACACATCTACTACACGTGACACATCTACTACACGTGACACACTAGAGGTGACACATCTACTACACGTGACACACTAGAGGTGACACATCTACTACACGTGACACATCTACTACACGTGACACATCTACTACACGTGACACACTAGAGGTGACACATCTACTACACGTGACACACTAGAGGTGACACATCTACTACACGTGACACATCTACTACACGTGACACATCTACTACACGTGACACATCTACTACACGTGACACACTAGAGGTGACACATCTACTACACGTGACACACTAGACGTGACACATCTACTACACGTGACACACTAGAGGTGACACATCTACTACACGTGACACATCTACTACACGTGACACATCTACTACACGTGACACACTAGAGGTGACACATCTACTGCACGTGACACACTAGAGGTGACACATCTACTACATGTGACACACTAGAGGTGACACATCTACACGTGACACATCTACTACACGTGACACATCTACTACACGTGACACACTAGACGTGACACATCTACTACACGTGACACACTAGAGGTGACACATCTACTGCACGTGACACACTAGAGGTGACACATCTACTACACGTGACACACTACACGTGACACATCTACTACACGTGACACACTACACGTGACACATCTACTACACGTGACACATCTACTACACGTGACACATCTACTGCACGTGACACACTAGAGGTGACACATCTACTACACGTGACACACTAGAGGTGACACATCTACTACACGTGACACATCTACTACACGTGACACATCTACTACACGTGACACACTAGAGGTGACACATCTACTACACGTGACACACTAGAGGTGACACATCTACTACACGTGACACACTAGAGGTGACACATCTACTACACGTGACACATCTACTACACGTGACACACTAGAGGTGACACATCTACTACACGTGACACACTAGACGTGACACATCTACTACACGTGACACACTAGAGGTGACACATCTACTACACGTGACACATCTACTACACGTGACACATCTACTACACGTGACACATCTACTACACGTGACACACTAGAGGTGACACATCTACTGCACGTGACACACTAGAGGTGACACATCTACTACATGTGACACATCTACTACACGTGACACATCTACTACACGTGACACATCTACTGCACGTGACACACTAGAGGTGACACATCTACTGCACGTGACACACTAGAGGTGACACATCTACTACACGTGACACATCTACTACACGTGACACATCTACTACACGTGACACACTAGACTTGACACATCTACTACACGTGACACACTAGAGGTGACACATCTACTACACGTGACACACTAGAGGTGACACATCTACTACAAGTGACACATCTACTACACGTGACACACTACACGTGACACATCTACTACACGTGACACACTAGAGGTGACACATCTACTACACGTGACACATCTACTACAAGTGACACATCTACTACACGTGACACACTAGACGTGACACATCTAGTACACGTGACACACTAGAGGTGACACATCTACTACACGTGACACATCTACTACACGTGACACATCTACTACACGTGACACATCTACTGCACGTGACACACTAGAGGTGACACATCTACTACACGTGACACACTAGAGGTGACACATCTACTACACGTGACACATCTACTACACGTGACACATCTACTACACGTGACACACTAGAGGTGACACATCTACTACACGTGACACACTAGAGGTGACACATCTACTACACGTGACACACTAGAGGTGACACATCTACTACACGTGACACATCTACTACACGTGACACACTAGAGGTGACACATCTACTACACGTGACACACTAGACGTGACACATCTACTACACGTGACACACTAGAGGTGACACATCTACTACACGTGACACATCTACTACACGTGACACATCTACTACACGTGACACATCTACTACACGTGACACACTAGAGGTGACACATCTACTGCACGTGACACACTAGAGGTGACACATCTACTACATGTGACACATCTACTACACGTGACACATCTACTACACGTGACACATCTACTGCACGTGACACACTAGAGGTGACACATCTACTGCACGTGACACACTAGAGGTGACACATCTACTACACGTGACACATCTACTACACGTGACACATCTACTACACGTGACACACTAGACTTGACACATCTACTACACGTGACACACTAGAGGTGACACATCTACTACACGTGACACACTAGAGGTGACACATCTACTACAAGTGACACATCTACTACACGTGACACACTACACGTGACACATCTACTACACGTGACACACTAGAGGTGACACATCTACTACACGTGACACATCTACTACAAGTGACACATCTACTACACGTGACACACTAGACGTGACACATCTACTACACGTGACACACTAGAGGTGACACATCTACTACACGTGACACATCTACTACACGTGACACATCTACTACACGTGACACATCTACTACATGTGACACACTAGAGGTGACACATCTACTACACGTGACACACTAGAGGTGACACATCTACTACACGTGACACACTAGAGGTGACACATCTACTACACGTGACACATCTACTACACGTGACACATCTACTGCACGTGACACACTAGAGGTGACACATCTACTACACGTGACACATCTACTACACGTGACACACTAGACGTGACACACTAGACGTGACACATCTACTACACGTGACACATCTACTACACGTGACACACTAGAGGTGACACATCTACTACACGTGACACACTACACGTGACACATCTACTGGACTTGACACATCTACTACACGTGACACACTAGAGGTGACACATCTACTACACGTGACACACTAGACTTGGCACACACACCTACTAGACGCTATACCTTGATTACACGAGACACAAATCCACGCGCTTAGTCCACGACGCCGCGACGGACGACCACCGCAGAGATCTGAGACTGAGAAGAAGAAAGAAAAAAAAACACACAAAGCGCTTCATAGCTCATCGGATTCCTCCGGGAAACACAAACACTCTCATTCTGCCCGCGGAAGAGCGATGTTCATGGCGTTAGCTTCACGTTGTAGCAGCAGCAGCAGCGTTTGAATGCAGGCCTGGGTGATGATGATGATGAGATCGGTTCACGTGTAGCGAAGGTACAGCGAGGTTGGGAAGGGATGGGGGTAGCAGGCAAAGGTGGGGAGGATAGGCGGGCGAGGGTTGTGATGGGTGGGTGGTAACGGGGCGTTGATGAAGGGGCCGTGCATCATCCAGCAGTAGAGAGACCCACGGAAGATCAGGGACAACACGTAGGAGGTTGGCGTGAAGATCGATCGATGTCTTGTGCGGTTAAGCGGCGAGCAGGCGAGACCCAATCGGTTCGTTCGTTTCGATCGGATCGATAATCGATCTCCGGACGCGGCAGTTCAAAACACGGAGAAGGGGGGGGGTGGCTAAGATGAGGAGGAGGAGGTTGTTGAATTTTTTTTTTGTGTGTCGACTTTACGGGGGACGGGAAAACGCACGCCGGCTCGCCTGAAAGCCCCTACCGCGAGCCTGCGCTAGGCCGCAGGCAGGCCAGGGCGGGGACGACGGTGAACGCGGGCGGGCGGGCGGGTGTTGTGTGTGTGTGTGGGGGGTGGGGGTGGGTGGGTTGAGATTGCCACCCACCACCACCCCCCCACGCCGTTCCCGAACGGGGGGCTCGTGCCGGGCCCCCTACGCCGACTTACCCCCGGGTGTCCCCGACGGAACGAAAGGCCGAGAGCCGCCGTAGCCGCTATGGAGTCCGTCGCTGCCGGCGGTAGGAGAGTGTCAGGGACATGGAGGTTGGGGAGCCTTCGACTCGCACGGAGAGAGGGGTGGTGGGGGAGGGAGGGGTGCGGTTAGAAAGGGGGCGGGGCGAAGAGGAAGAGGGCGGGGCGAATGAAAAGAGGGCGGGGCGAAAGAAAAGAGGGCGAGGCGAGTGGAAAGGGGGCGGGGCGAGTGGATAGAGGGCGGGCGAGTGGAAAGGGGGCGGGGCGTGTTGAGGGGTGGGCGGGGCGGAGAGGGTGAAAGGGGGCGGGGCGAGTGGAAAGAGTGCGGGGCGAAGAGAAAGGGGGCGGGCGTATTGAGGGGTGGGCGGGGCGAAGAGAAGGGGGGCGGGGCGACGTGGAAGGAGGCGTGGTCGGACTGGGTGGGGTGGGGGGGACGTGGGTGGAGGGGGTGGGGGAACTCCCCACTGTGGAGGCGATTGCCGCGGTCTCTCGATTGGTCGAGAGGCGCTCACGTGACCCGCTTTCGGCAGAGCGTTCGTTAGGGGGAGGGGTGGGGGGGTGAGCGATACCGCTGTCCCCCGATTGGTCGAGAGGCGCACGTGACCGCGTTCCTCTCCCGGTGCAGCGTTAGTTGGGGGGAGGGGATGGGGAGGGCGATTCCACGTCTCCGATTGGTCGAGAGGCACGCACGTGACCACGATCCGCTGTGGGTGCAGCAGCGTTAGCTGGGGGGAGGGAGGTGGGGGTGGGTAAGCGATTTCGCGGTCCTCCGATTGGTCGAGAGGGGGTGTCACGTGACCGATTCAGGGTGATGGGTGAGCGATTTCACGGTCCCCTGATTGGTCGAGAGGGGGTGTCACGTGACCGATTCAGGGTGATGGGTGAGCGAATTCGCGGTCCCCTGATTGGTCGAGAGGGGGTGTCACGTGACCGATTCAGGGTGATGGGTGAGCGATTTCACGGTCCCCCGATTGGTCGAGAGGGGGTGTCACGTGACCGATTCAGGGTGATGGGTGAGCGAATTCGCGGTCCCCTGATTGGTCGAGAGGGGGTGTCACGTGACCGATTCAGGGTGATGGGTGAGCGATTTCACGGTCCCCCGATTGGTCGAGAGGGGGTGTCACGTGACCGATTCAGGGTGATGGGTGAGCGAATTCGCGGTCCCCCGATTGGTCGAGAGGGGGTGTCACGTGACCGATTCAGGGTGATGGGTGAGCGAATTCGCGGTCCCCTGATTGGTCGAGAGGGGGTGTCACGTGACCGATTCAGGGTGATGGGTGAGCGATTTCACGGTCCCCCGATTGGTCGAGAGGGGGTGTCACGTGACCGATTCAGGGTGATGGGTGAGCGAATTCGCGGTCCCCCGATTGGTCGAGAGGGGGTGTCACGTGACCGATTCAGGGTGATGGGTGAGCGAATTCGCGGTCCCCTGATTGGTCGAGAGGGGGTGTCACGTGACCGATTCAGGGTGATGGGTGAGCGAATTCGCGGTCCCCTGATTGGTCGAGAGGGGGTGTCACGTGACCGATTCAGGGTGATGGGTGAGCGATTTCACGGTCCCCTGATTGGTCGAGAGGGGGTGTCACGTGACCGATTCAGGGTGATGGGTGAGCAAATTCGCGGTCCCCCGATTGGTCGAGAGGGGGTGTCACGTGACCGATTCAGGGTGATGGGTGAGCGATTTCACGGTCCCCCGATTGGTCGAGAGGGGGTGTCACGTGACCGATTCAGGGTGATGGGTGAGCGAATTCGCGGTCCCCTGATTGGTCGAGAGGGGGTGTCACGTGACCGATTCAGGGTGATGGGTGAGCGATTTCACGGTCCCCCGATTGGTCGAGAGGGGGTGTCACGTGACCGATTCAGGGTGATGGGTGAGCGAATTCGCGGTCCCCCGATTGGTCGAGAGGGGGTGTCACGTGACCGATTCAGGGTGATGGGTGAGCGAATTCGCGGTCCCCTGATTGGTCGAGAGGGGGTGTCACGTGACCGATTCAGGGTGATGGGTGAGCGATTTCACGGTCCCCTGATTGGTCGAGAGGGGGTGTCACGTGACCGATTCAGGGTGATGGGTGAGCGAATTCGCGGTCCCCCGATTGGTCGAGAGGGGGTGTCACGTGACCGATTCAGGGTGATGGGTGAGCGAATTCGCGGTCCCCTGATTGGTCGAGAGGGGGTGTCACGTGACCGATTCAGGGTGATGGGTGAGCGAATTCGCGGTCCCCTGATTGGTCGAGAGGGGGTGTCACGTGACCGATTCAGGGTGATGGGTGAGCGATTTCACGGTCCCCTGATTGGTCGAGAGGGGGTGTCACGTGACCGATTCAGGGTGATGGGTGAGCAAATTCGCGGTCCCCCGATTGGTCGAGAGGGGGTGTCACGTGACCGATTCAGGGTGATGGGTGAGCGAATTCGCGGTCCCCTGATTGGTCGAGAGGGGGTGTCACGTGACCGATTCAGGGTGATGGGTGAGCGATTTCACGGTCCCCCGATTGGTCGAGAGGGGGTGTCACGTGACCGATTCAGGGTGATGGGTGAGCGAATTCGCGGTCCCCCGATTGGTCGAGAGGGGGTGTCACGTGACCGATTCAGGGTGATGGGTGAGCGAATTCGCGGTCCCCTGATTGGTCGAGAGGGGGTGTCACGTGACCGATTCAGGGTGATGGGTGAGCGAATTCGCGGTCCCCCGATTGGTCGAGAGGGGGTGTCACGTGACCGATTCAGGGTGATGGGTGAGCGAATTCGCGGTCCCCTGATTGGTCGAGAGGGGGTGTCACGTGACCGATTCAGGGTGATGGGTGAGCGATTTCACGGTCCCCTGATTGGTCGAGAGGGGGTGTCACGTGACCGATTCAGGGTGATGGGTGAGCGAATTCGCGGTCCCCTGATTGGTCGAGAGGGGGTGTCACGTGACCGATTCAGGGTGATGGGTGAGCGAATTCGCGGTCCCCTGATTGGTCGAGAGGGGGTGTCACGTGACCGATTCAGGGTGATGGGTGAGCGAATTCGCGGTCCCCCGATTGGTCGAGAGGGGGTGTCACGTGACCGATTCAGGGTGATGGGTGAGCGAATTCGCGGTCCCCTGATTGGTCGAGAGGGGGTGTAACGTGACCGATTCGGGGAGGGGATGGGTGAACGATTTTGCGGTCCCCTGATTGGTCGAGAGAGAATATAACGTGACCGATTCGGGGTGCAGAGGGGCCGAGTGCGTTTGTGTTTACGGCGGTTGTAAGGGGGGGAAGGGGCGATTCCCGCGTCTCTGATTGGGCCAAAAAGTCACACAACGTGATTCAGTTCAGAGCAGTTAAATGTCATCTTCTTCTTGGTTCTTTCCGTAAAGTCACGTAGAAGGGAAATAATAAAATAATAAAAATAAAACATAATAAAATACAATTCTCACGACGTTTCGGCCACAACGCAAGCAGCCGTCCTCAGGTGAAGACCAGGTCTGTCGGAAAGACGAAATTCAATTCAATTTCGTTAATTTGTTTCTCAGTCCGCTCGTCCTGTTGAGGGTCGCGGTGGTGACATTGAGTAGTGGCGGTCCAGGCCTCCCTTTCCCTGGCGACAGACTCTAGCTTCCTCCTGGAGAATTCCCAGGCGTTCCCAGGCCACCCCGAGCGTGCTATTCTTCTCTTTGATTGCCGGTGCTTAGCCAGATTCCGATCTTTCGATTGGGTTCGAGCTCGTGTCCCACGTGACCCCAGTCCGTTGGCTTGCCATGTTGGATGCGGTCCTTTTTTCAACGGTTTTACTTCATAATTGGTTTTTTACCCTTCTATCTGGCAACAAAACTGACACCTTTTTACAAGAAGTCATGTTTGTATAGACCGCAATACCTGCAGTCATAAATACAAACAAAAGACATAACTCTGATAATGTATGCACTGTCCTTGAAGTTGATTGGTCCACACCCAAGACAGCTTTCCTTAGAGCCTAGTCTCACATGAGGTTCCCATAAGGTTTTACTTCACTTCACTCCGATGTGTGCCGTGGTCAAATCTTGTCATCAACATTTAGTCTACTTCCTGTTGTCCAATCGATTAAAAAAATTGCACGCGTACTCAGATCCGGTGACGATGCATGCCTGTATCAAAACCAATTAATCAATTAATTCGCTACTTGAAAGCGATTTACATTTTGAATGGACGCCTCATTATTTAAATATATTTGTGTAGATGTAGAGGAGTAGAAGAGGGTAGTGACGTCACGTGCGCTGTCCGGTGCGATGGCGTCACGGGACGTGGGGTCACGCGCTCTGGACGGCGCACACGACGACACTGCTCCTCGAGTATAAAGGGGCGACCCCGTGACATAAGCGGGGTCGTGGCTGGAGTCAAGGGTCGGAGTAGGGTGGAACGGGGGGAGCCAGGGCAGAGGTCGCAAATGGGTTTTGATTCCTTACCCGTACCCGGCCGCACCAGGGTCGCAAACGGCTACCCGTACCCGTACCTGGCCGGGTACGGGTAGCCGGGTATCGGGTAGGGTACGGGTATCGGGTACCCGGTTGCGACCTCTGAGCCAGGGGCAAGAGGGTAGGAATAGGGGATAGACAGCGTCAGAGCCGGACGTGGCTGTGCTCCTCGGTCGGCCGTGTTGGCTGATCCCACGGCCGGCGCAGAGGAGACGGCACGGGGCAGCCGGCTTTGTCGGGACCGAGTGGGACCTCTAACCCCTGGGAAGTGCCCCATTGGAACCTCATTTGCTAGTAGAAAATATGATAATTGTTTTTTTACCCTTCTATCTGGCAACAAAACTGACACCTCATCTCCAAAGCTGTCTCGGGTGTGGACCAATTAACTTCAAGGACAGTGCACATACATTATCAGAGTTGTGTTTTTTTGTTTGCATTATGACTGCAGGTATTGCGGTCTATCATATTTTTTACTGGCAAATGAGGTTCCAATGGTATAATGATCGTTATCTCTGTGGCACGCGGTCACCCCCCCCCCCCACAGCTTGCCTCACGTGATCTCCGTCAGCCAATCGCGACGGGGCATATTCTTGTGCCGTGCACCGGAACCAGAAGCGGTGGGGGGGATTCGCGATGAACAAGCGACAGCCAATCAGAACCCTCCCCCCCCCCCCACAGCTTGCCTCACGTGATCTCCGATTAGCCAATCGCGAGGAAGTTATATTGTGCAGTGCCGGTTAGTGACGTAGGCAAGCGGGGGAGGGGGGGAGATGGAGGAAGGGGCGGGGAAGGTGGGCGGGGCATAGGGAGGTGGGCGGGGCATAGGGAGGTGGGCGGGGCATAGGGAGGTGGGCGGGGCAAGGTGTAGGGATTCATTCTAGATTTGAAGCTTTCGTGACTGCAAGGAATCATATTCTTAAGTTTTTTCGGTAAAGTCACGTAGGTAAAACATCAAAATTAATGAAAAATAAAACAAAAATCATGTGTTGCCTCCGAAACGTCGTGATTTTTGTTTATTTTATTTTCATTAATTTTGATGTTTTACCTACGTGACTTTACCGAAAAAACCTAAGAATAAGGTGTAGGGATGGTCACGCTGACGTCACCTGGTCTAATACACTTACAGGTGACCCCCTCTTAACTATAATAGAGGAAAATTATCGAGCAAATTACATTTTATAACAAAGCCTCCCCCCCCTTCTTCCCTGTACGTCTCTCGCCACACCGATGTCAACGCTTTTATTATTTCCAATTTATTATTTATTTTTTTACTTTCTATCTACGTGACTTTACCGAAATAACGAAATATAACACGCAGTACACTCGTTAAAAGCGCTCTAAACAAAACGCGTCCTCGTTCTACGCGAACGAGACACCCACCTGGGTCCATAGACCACGTCGCCGCGCAGACTTTAGACTCCGCGCTGCGCACAGAGCAACCCTCCCGGTCACCACGAGCCTCACGAATACATCTTAATCAATGACAATGAAGGCCTCCATCCAGCAGTAGAATGATCATGGCTGCTGTGATGATGATGGTGATGGTGGTGGCTTAGAGAGGCCTCCATCCAGCAGTAGAATGATCATGGCTGCTGTGATGATGATGATGGTGGTGGTGGCTTAGAGAGGCCTCCATCCAGCAGTAGAATGATCATGGCTGCTGTGATGATGATGGTGATGGTGGTGGCTTAGAGAGGCCTCCATCCAGCAGTAGAATGATCATGGCTGCTGTGATGATGATGGTGATGGTGGTGGCTTAGAGAGGCCTCCATCCAGCAGTAGAATGATCATGGCTGCTGTGATGATGATGATGGTGGTGGTGGTGGCATAGAGAGGCCTCCATCCAGCAGTGGAGTGACCCTGGCTGCTGTGATGATGATGATGGTGGCATAGAGAGGCCTCCATCCAGAAGTGGAGTGACCCTGGCTGCTGTGATGATGGTGGTGATGGTGGTGGCTTAGAGAGGCCTTCCCTTCATCCAGCAGTCGATTGACCCTGGCTGCTATGATGATGATGGTGGTGGAGTGACCCTGGCTGCAATGATTATGATGGTGGTGGCTTAGAGAGGCCTTCATCCAGCAGTGGAGTGACCCTGGCTGCTGCGATGATGATGATGATGGTGGTGGTGGTGGAGTGACCCTGTCTGCTGTGATGATGATGATGGTGGTGGTGGTTTAGAGAGGCCTTCATCCAGCAGTAGAGTGACCCTGTCTGCTGTGATGATGATGATGGTGGTGGTGGTTAAGAGAGGCCTTCATCCAGCAGTGGATTGACCCCGGCTGCTATAGCCTCTAACAGGCTGTTAGGGCAAGTGCTGTTCGCGAGCACTTATGAAAGCCGGCACGGCAAACACGACGGGAAGGTTTTGGTAAGCACTACGCCCGGACGCTTTTGTCTCCCCAGCGCTGGCATTTAAGGCTGAGCCGACCTAGGGGAGGCCCGCCATGACCACGGCTCAGATATTCGCCACTGTTCTGATGGGCGCGTGAGCGGGCATCGAAGTCGGGGCACGGGATTTTTCGACCGCAGTGCGCTTCACCACTGCGCCACCGCTCCTCACAACTTCCACCCCTCCCCCCAACGACCACCCCTCCCCCTCACCGCCAGCACCTGGCCGACTCGGAGAGTGAATTTGCATTAAAATGCCATCACGACAATCGCACTTCCTAGTTTCAGATGCACTGATCACACGCAGTGAAGGAGACATGAGAATGGACCCTTCCCTCCCAGGTGCCAGTTAAGAAGAACACAAAAGGTTTTGTTGAGAAACACGGTTTTTAAATCCTTTATATTAAGTTCACTTGCTTGCTTGCGCGCTTACGACCGTGCAAATCTTTCGGTCGTTTTTTAACCCACTTCCCGTGATCCAATCGAGCTGACATTTTGCACATAGACTCGTTGTGCGTGACAATTTATTTTCGTGAACATTTTTTTTCCAAAATGTTACACTTTTTAGGATAAAATAAATAATATTTAATTACCAATTGCTTAATGGTGCCATGCATTCATCTGACCCATAGGTGGCAGCCATCTCAAGCCAGAGGACGAGAGGACTCTAGCCGCCACGCATATAAAGGATTTATAGTGAAAAACTTTGTTTTTACGGGTGAATTTTCTTTTTCTCCCCAACGCGCACAATTTTATTAGGAGCTCAACGGTAGAAAATAAATGAATTTGACCCCAGAATGAATCAAATTTCACGCGATCAATAAAAGTGGGTGGATTGCGTTAACAAAATTAGACGCGTCGAAAGGAAACCACCCACTTTTATTGAGCACATCAAATTTGATTAATTCTGGGGTCAAAATAATTATTGTTCTAATTTTGAGTGCAAAAACTAGTCAATAACGTAAAGTTTTAAACGTAATTTTTTAAAAATGTTTTGTTTGTACATATTCATTCTGAGATCTCAATCCCAGACAATAACAACAGTTCATTATTGTCTGGATAATTCGGACATATTTTTGAAAAGGTGAAATTAAAAAATGAAGTTTAACACGTAGGCTTCAGCGACCAATATCATCCAATATAGAGGTTTTATTTGGAATAGATCGCGTAAATATATAAATGTGTCGTTAAAACCCGCCACCACCCGACACAGCCAACGAGTAAGAGTTGTCACGATAACAGAACGTGACCAATTAGTCACTAGTACAGCACTAGTGTGTAGTGTAGAGTGTAGTGTATAGTGTAGTGTGTAGTGTAGAGTGTAGTGTATAGTGTAGTGTATAGTGTAGTGTGTAGTGTAGAGTGTAGTGTATAGTGTAGTGTATAGTGTAGTGTGTAGTGTATAGTGTGTAGTGTATAGTGTGTAGTGTATAGTGTAGTGTGTAGTGTATAGTGTAGTGTATAGTAGTGTAGTGTATAGTGTAGTGTATAGTGTAGTGTATAGTGTAGTGTGTCGTGTATTGTGTATAGTAGTGTAGTGTATAGTGTAGTGTATAGTGTAGTGTATAGTAGTGTTTAGTGTATAGTGTAGTGTGTAGTGTATAGTGTAGTGTGTAGTGTATAGTGTAGTGTATAGTCTAGTGTATAGTGTAGTGTATAGTGTAGTGTATAGTTTAGTATATAGTATAGTGTATAGTGTAGTGTATAGTAGTGTAGTGTATAGTGTAGTATACTAGTACAGCCACACCAGTGTGTTGGAGAGCCAAGCCACAACATTTACAATCTGAGTCCGACGTTTCACCAGTAATTACAACTAGCTTCATCAGGTGACAGCGATCACAACAATCACACTTCCTCGTGGCTTGGCTCTTCAACACACAACCGGTGTGGCTGTACTAGTACACTATACACTACACTATACTCTACACTATACACTACACACTACACTATACACTACACTATACACTACCCTATACACTACACTATACACTACACACTACACTATACACTACACTATACACTACACACTACACTATACACTACACTATACACTACTATACACTACACTATACACTACACACTACACTATACACTACACTATACACTATACACTACACTATACACTACACACTACACTATACACTACACTATAGACTACACACTACACTACACACTACACTATACACTACACTACTATACACTACACTACTATACACTACACTACTATACACTACAGAATACACTACTATACACTACACTACTATACACTACACTATACACTACACACTAGTGCTGTACTAGTGACGAATTGGCCACGTTCTGTTTACATGACAACCCTTACTAGTTGGCTGTGTCGGGTGGTGGCGGGTTTTAAACACATTGTCCTGCGGAGGGAGCTGGTAGGAACGTTGGGTTGCTCGGTCAATGGCTAGGGTCAACGGCGGCGTGGTGTATTCCGCAAATATGTCCGACTGTGAGGGCGGGCACAAGCCGGCATGAGTAGGTTAAACGTTGAGTTTTATAAGGGCACCACGGGGTGACCAGCCCCTCCCCACCCAGCCCCACCCCTCCCACCCCCCACCCAGCCCCACCCTCCCCACCCAGCCCCTCCCCACCCTCCCCTCTCCACCCAGCCCCACCCCTCCCATTTTGGGATGCACGACGGACGGACACAATAATCCCCTGTGGGCTGGTGGAACCAGGAGATTCCTACCAGTATGACACATTTATTTACGCGATCTAACCCCCAACAAAAACCTCTATTATTATGGAATAAAAAAAAATTTACTAAAAAAAAACACCAAGAGGCCCAGGACCGGTTCTTTAAATGAAATCTCGAATTGTCATGTGAGCTGGACGAGTCTGTGTCTACGAAGTGTCAGCTCGCTGGTTTTCGTACATCCGAAGATATTAAGCGTCAAAAAAATTAGAAAGAATATGAACGGACAACAGAGGGCAAGTGAAATAAAAGTGCGTAGAAAATTTTAAACAGTTTTTGTAATCATTCGGATCATGGTATATGCATTGCTGGATGAAGACCGGCATCATTAAACCTTCGTGTCTTCTTGGTTCTTTCGGTAAAGTCACGTAGAAGGGAAATAATACAATAATTAAAATAAAACATAATAAAATACAATTCTCACGACGTTTAGGCCACAACGCAAGCAGCCGTCCTCGGGTGAAGAACAGGTCTGTCGGGAAGACAGACCTGTTCTTCAGACGCTGTCTTCCCGACAGCCCCGTTCTTCACCTGAGGACGACTGCTTGCGTTGTGGCCGAAACGTCGTGAGAATTATTTTATTAGGTTTTATTTTTATTATTTTATTATTTCCCTTCTACGTGACTTTACCCATAGAACCAAGAAGACTATTGATGTGTCGCTAAACCCGCCACGTCAACAGAATGTGGCCAATTCGTTACGACACCGGTTGTGTGTTGGAGGGTAAACACACAGCCACATTTACGATTTGAGCGCCGTGACCTTTCGCGAGTAGTGACAACTGGCATCATCATCATCATGTTCGTTGTGGTTACGCCATCGAACCCGAGAAAGAAGAAAACAAACAAACCATAATAATTGTGTTTTTTACCCTTTAAACTGGTACAAAACTGACACGTTTAGACAAGGGATCATGTTTACAATAACCACAACACAAGCAGTCAAAATGCAAACAAAAAGAAACAACTCTGATAATGATGTATGATAATTGGTTTTTTACCCTTCTATCTGGCAACAAAACTGACACCTTTTTTTACAAGGAGTCATGTTTGCATAAACCACAATACCTGCAGTCATAATGCAAACAAAAAACACAACTCTGATAATGTATGCACTGTCCTTGAAGTTGATTGGTCCACACCCGAGACAGCTTTCCTTAGAGCCTAGTCTCACATGGTGTTGGACCAGATGACGCCAAAAGGTGCATACATTATCAGAGTTATGTTTTTTGTTTGCATTATGACTGCAGGTATTGTGGTCTATGCAAACATGACTCCTCGTAAAAAAGGTGTCCGTTTTGTTGCCAGATAGAAGGGTAAAAAACCAATTATCATATTTTTTACTGGCAAATGAGGTTCCAATGGTACAAACAAACCACTTACCGATAATATTGGTTCACGAAAGCCTTCGTGTTGAACGTACATTTAGGGGCCGTCCATAAATGACGTCACGCGCGTGTATGTGTACCTATGGACGCGCCCGTGTTTTTGTGTGCGGGGAGTGGTGGTGCAGCGGTTAGCGCTACGCCGCGCTACGAACCCGGCGACCCGAGTTCGATTCCCGCTCACGGCCAACGCCGGTGACGATTATCTGAACCGGTCCTGGGCCTCCCCTAGGTCGACTCAGCCTCAAACGAGTAACTGGTGCGGTGTGTGGGGAGACAAAGGCGGTCGGGCGTGGTAAATTCCAAGTCCCGGGCGAAGCCGGGTAGTACAGCTAGTGACTAATGTAGGTCGCGAAAGCCTCCGCGTCTCTCCGTAATTTCTCAACACGTAGCTCCGTCGATGACGTACTTCTTTGGATACTTACCAGCCTGCGATGTTACGTCAATAACCTGTCACGCATCTGGACCATGGCATTAGCAGGTGGCACACACCGATTTTTTTTATACTGCAGGAGGAATACGATGAGATATCAAGATATTTTTCACGTATGTCCCAGTAAGGGGCACGGCAGAGGTGGGACAAAGTCATTGTTATGCAAGTCCAAGTCGAGTCGCAAGTCATCAAATTCATGACTCGAGTCTGACTCGAGTCCAAGTCACATGACTCGAGTCCACACCTCTGGGGCACGGGGTCAGAGAGTAAAAACTTAACCCGTAAAAACAAAGTTTTTCACGATAAATCCTTTATATGCGTGGCGGCTAGAGTCCTCTCGTCCTCTGGCTTGAGATGGCTGCCACCTATGGGTCAGATGATTGCCTGCCACCATTAAGCAATTGGTAATTAAATATTATTTATTTTTTCCTAAAAAGTGTAAAAATTTAGAAAAAAATGTTTTCACGAAAATACATTGTCACGCACAACGAGTCTGTGTGCAAAATGTCAGCTCGATTGGATCACGGGAAGTGGGTTAAAAAACGACCGAAAGATTTGCACGGTCGTAAGCGTGCAAGCAAGCAAGTGAACTTAATATAAAGGATTTAAAAACAACACGCACAATGCGAAAACACGATAGGAGTGCAAACGTACAGGGTGCTTAACATTTTTTGTGAACACTTTCTGAGAATTTGCAACTATATCACGACGAGAAATGTGCCTTCGTGCACTGGAGACGACCTGGAGATGATTCTAGGCACGCGTTGACAACGATGCTAAAAAATTTTCGCTTTAAAGCTTTCGTGACTGCAGGGATTCATCTTCTTGGTTCTTGCGGTAAAGTCACGTAGAAGGGAAGAAATAAAATAAAAAAATAAAACATAATAAAATTTCGATTTAAAGCTTTCGTGACTGCAGGGATTCATCTTCTTGGTTCTTTCGGTAAAGTCACGTAGAAGGAAAATAATAAAATAATAAAAATAAAACATTATTAAATAATTTCGCTTTAAAGCTTTCGTGACTGCAGGGATTCATCTTCTTGGTGCTTTCGGTAAATTCACGTAGAAGGGAAGTAATAAAATAATGAAATAAAACATAACAAAATAATATTATGTTAGATTTTTTATTATTATTATTTTATTATTTCCAATCTACGTGACTTTACCGAAAGAACCAAAAAGAAAAATAATGGTGAACACGTGGGAGATGATTTGACTTTGTGAAGCGATTGACATTACATTTGTACTGGTAGGAACCTCCTGGTCACACCAGCCCACAGGGGATTATTGTGTCCGTCGTGCAGGGAGGGGCTGGGTGGGGAGGGTGGGGAGGGGCTGGGTGGGGAGGGAGGGGTTGGGTGGGGAGGGTGGGGAGGGGTTGGGTGGGGAGGTTGGG
The DNA here is from genome assembly GCF_964198595.1 of Lampetra fluviatilis. Lineage (NCBI taxonomy): Eukaryota > Metazoa > Chordata > Hyperoartia > Petromyzontiformes > Petromyzontidae > Lampetra > Lampetra fluviatilis. The sequence continues at coordinate 4,845,769 of NC_136338.1, forward strand.
GAGGGGCTGGGTGGGGAGGGTGGGGCTGGGTGGGGAGGGGCTGGGTGGTGAGGGGAGGGTGGGGAGGGGCTGGGTGGGGAGGGTGAGGAGGGGCTGGGTGGGGAGGGTGAGGAGGGGCTGGGTGGGGAGGGTGGGGCGGGGCTGGGTCGGGAGGGGCTGGGTGGGGAGGGGAGGGAGGGGCTGGGTGGGGAGGGTAGGGAGGGGCTGGGTAGGGAGGGTGGGGTGGGGCTGGGTGGGGGGTGGGAGGGGTGGGGCTGGGTGGGGAGGGGCTGGTCACCCCGTGGTGCCCTTATAAAACTCAACGTTTCACCTACTCACGCCGGCTTGTGCCCGCCCTCACAGTCGGCCATATTTGCGGAATACACCACGCCGCCGTTGACCCTGCAGGCCATTGACCGAGCAACCCAACGTTCCTACCAGCTCCCTCCGCAGGACAATGTGTTTATCACGTGGCAGTGTATTATCCGTTCGTTTTCCATTTAAAACGACAGTCCCATATAAGTGTCCAAAAGTAGTTGAAGCAGTCTGTGTAGGAATACTGAGCTACGAGCTTATTTTTCAGAAGCGAACTGTCCATCACAAATGATAGCTGCTCAACGGAGAGGCTTAGAATCATCATCATCATCACCATCACGTGGACGCGTATTGTCGCCATATACTCTAAACGCGTGATGTTGATTCTGAAATTTGGAGGGGAATACCCAGAAAATCCCGGAGACGTAATAATAGGGGTTTTCCTCCTTATATTTTGGTGCTGGCAAAGGAGGTCTAATGATGTAGATGCTCACCCCGAGGCCTCATTACTTTGCTAGTGCAGCATCGTCTTTGAGCTGTGCGCCTTTTGAGCACCAATTGGGTCGAGGCTCAAAAGAAAGCCGTCCCTTGGTGTGGACCAATCAGTTTGAAGGACAATGCAAATATTTTTTATAGTGTGTTTTTTTTACACCATTGGAACCTCATTTGCCAGTAAAACATATGATAATTGTTTTTTTACCCTTCTATCTGGCAACAAAACTGACACCTTTTTTACAAGGAGTCATGTTTGCATAGACCACAATACCTGCAGTCATAATGCAAACAAAAACACACAACTCCGTATACACTGTCCTTGAAGTTGATTGGCCCACACCCGAGACAGCTTTCCATAGAGCCTAGTCTCACATGGTGTTGGACCAGATGACGCCAAAAGGCGCACAACTCAAAGACAATCCACCATCAGAGTATGAGAGCACGGGGTAAGCATTTACAACATTGGAACTTCATTTGCCAGTAAAAAATATGATTTGTGTTTGCATTTTGACTGCAAGTGTTGTGGTTAATGCAGTTACATGAATCCTCATAAAAAGGTTTCAATTTTGTTGCCAGAAAAAATGGGAAACACCCCTATTATTATATTTTGGTACTGGCAAAGGAGGTCTAATGATGATGATCCTAGAGACGTGCAAACTCCAAGTATTCAACAGACGTCAGGATTGGGATCAAACCAACGCCCTCCAGTACACCAGGAGAGGTAGTTGACATCTCATGGCTGCCAAACGATAAAAAGAAGTAATATTAAACATTTTTTTTCTAAACTCGCTTTTATTAAATGTACTTGTAATGGCAGAACTCCACGACTCCAGGAAGTGGCCCCGAAGCTTGCCATGACGAAAGGGACCGTGGCCAATTACAGCCAACGCCAGCTGAGCGTGGACAATTAGACCCAAGCCGAAATATAACATGTTAATATACGCTGCCAAGCCTGGTGGTGCCCATGCAGACGCTGTCTTTCCGACAGACCTGTTCTTCACCTGAGAAGGGCTGCTTGCGTTGTGGCCGAAACGTCGTGAGAATTGTATTTTATTTTGTTTTATTTTTATTATTTTATTATTTCCCTTCTACGTGACTTTACCGAAAGAACCAAGAAGATGAATCCCTGCAGTCACGAAAGCTTTAAATCGAAATTTGTTCATTCAGAAGCTGTCTTTCCGACAGACCTGTTCTTCACCTGAGGACGGCTGCTTGCGTTGTGGCCGAAACGTCGTGAGAATTGTATTTTATTTTTATTATTTTATTATTTCCCTTCTATGTGACTTTACCGAAAGAACCAAGAAGATGAATCCCTGCAGTCACGAAAGCTTTAAATCGAAATTTGTTCATTCAGAAGCTGTCTTTCCGACAGACCTGTTCTTCACCTGAGGACGGCTGCTTGCGTTGTGGCCGAAACGTCGTGAGAATTGTATTTTATTTTTATTATTTTATTATTTCCCTTCTATGTGACTTTACCGAAAGAACCAAGAAGATGAATCCCTGCAGTCACGAAAGCTTTAAATCGAAATTTGTTCATTCAGACGCTGTCTTTCCGACAGACCTGTTCTTCACCTGAGGACGGCTGCTTGCGTTGTGGCCGAAACGTCGTGAGAATTGTATTTTATTTTGTTTTATTTTTATTATTTTATTATTTCCCTTCTATGTGACTTTACCGAAAGAACCAAGAAGATGAATCCCTGCAGTCACGAAAGCTTTAAATCGAAATTTGTTCATTCAGACGCTGTCTTTCCGACAGACCTGTTTTTCACCTGAGGACGGCTGCTTGCGTTGTGGCCGAAACGTCGTGAGAATTATTTTATCATGTTTTATTTTTATTATTTTATTATTTCCCTTCTACGTGACTTTACCGAAAGAACCAAGAAGATGAATCCCTGCAGTCACGAAAGCTTTACATCGAAATAAAAAATAATGTTTAAAAATATAGATTTTTATTTTTTATGATAGAATATAGTATTGTCATCAGTATGACACAAGTATACCAAGTTTGCAGTCGATACCACTTTGGGAAGTGGGTTAAAATTGAGTTACAAGATGTGTGGTTTTCACACCTGATGACGATTGCTTGCGTTGCAATCGAAACGTCGTGATTTTATTTTATTTTTATTATTTTATTATTTCCCTTCTACGTGACTTTACCGAAAGAACCAATAATATGAATCCCTGCAGTTAATTATATAATTGGTGATGTGTAAAACTATACGGCACCTTGGTTATTTTTGAAGGTGTGGACAAACGTGTGGATTACGTCTTATCTATTGATATTCATAGCTCAAGGTTATCGTGTTTACCTTAATCAGGAAAGACTCACCGAGTCTCAAAACCACTTTATCAAGAGGGTCCTGCCAAGTGAAGTTTTATTTATTGGGCCAGCAGATGTTAACTCCCTTCCCTGGTGTACAGGAGGTCGTGGGTTCCATCCCAACCCTGAGGCCTGCTGTAGACTGCAGTTTTCGTGTCTTTCTCTCTCCTTGTTCAGACCTCATGGGTCACCCCGTGGCCATTATACATCTCAACGATCATCCTATACAGAGTCCCATCACAGGGAGAAACACACAAACAAATGGACACTCACCACTAGTACACTCACCACTGGTACACTCACCACTAGCACACTCACCACTAGTACACTCACCACTACACTCACCACTACACTCACGACTAGTAAACTCACTACCACTACACTCACCACTAGTACACTCACCACTAGTACACTCACCACCACTACACTCACCACCACTCACTCACCACTAGTACACTCACCACTAGTACACTCACCACTACACTCACCACCACTACACTCACCACCACTCACTCACCACTACTACACTCACCACCACTACACTCACCACCAGTACACTCACCACTACACTCACCACCACTCACTCACCACTAGTACACTCACCACCACTACACTCACCACCACTCACCACAAGTACACTCACCACCACTACACTCACCACTAGTACACTCACCACTAGTACACTCACCACCACTCACTCACCACTACTACACTCACCACCACTACACTCACCACTACACTCACCACCACTCACTCACCACTAGTACACTCACCACTAGTACACTCACCACTAGTACACTCACCACCACTCACTCACCACTACTACACTCACCACTACTACACTCACCACTAGTACACTCACCACTAGTACACTCACCACCACTCACTCACCACTAGTACACTCACCACTAGTACACTCACCACCACTCACTCACCACTACTACACTCACCACCACTACACTCACCACAAGTACACTCACCACCACTACACTCACCACCACTCACTCACCACTAGTACACTCACCACTAGTACACTCACCACTACTACACTCACCACCACTACACTCACCACCACTCACTCACCACTACTACACTCACCACCACTACACTCACCACCAGTACACTCACCACTACACTCACCACCACTCACTCACCACTAGTACACTCACCACCACTCACTCACCACTAGTACACTCACCACCACTACACTCACCACCACTCACCACAAGTACACTCACCACCAACTACACTCACCACTAGTACACTCACCACTAGTACACTCACCACCACTCACTCACCACTACTACACTCACCACCACTACACTCACCACCAGTACACTCACCACTACACTCACCACCACTCACTCACCACTAGTACACTCACCACTAGTACACTCACCACTAGTACACTCACCACCACTACACTCACCACCACTCACTCACCACTACTACACTCACCACTAGTACACTCACCACTACTACACTCACCACCACTCACTCACCACTAGTACACTCACCACTAGTACACTCACCACCACTCACTCACCACTACTACACTCACCACTACTACACTCACCACCACTACACTCACCACAAGTACACTCACCACCACTACACTCACCACCACTCACTCACCACTAGTACACTCACCACTAGTACACTCACCACTAATACACTCAAAACCACTACACTCACCACCACTCACTCACCACTACTACACTCACCACTAGCACACTCACCACTAGTACACTCACCACCACTCACTCACCACTACTACACTCACCACTAGCACACTCACCACCACTCACTCAACACTACTACACTCACCACTACTACACTCACCACTAGCACACTCACCACTAGTACACTCACCACCACTACACTCACCACCACTACACTCACCACCACTCACTCACCACTAGTACACTCACCACTAGTACACTCACCACCACTACACTCACCACCACTACACTCACCACCACTCACTCACCACTACTACACTCACCACCACTACACTCACCACCAGTACACTCACCACTACACTCACCACCACTCACTCACCACTAGTACACTCACCACCACTCACTCACCACTAGTACACTCACCACCACTACACTCACCACAAGTACACTCACCACCAACTACACTCACCACTAGTACACTCACCACCACTCACTCACCACTACTACACTCACCACCACTACACTCACCACCAGTACACTCACCACCACACTCACCACCACTCACTCACCACTAGTACACTCACCACTAGTACACTCACCACTAGTACACTCACCACCACTACACTCACCACCACTCACTCACCACTACTACACTCACCACTAGTACACTCACCACTACTACACTCACCACCACTCACTCACCACTAGTACACTCACCACCACTCACTCACCACTACTACACTCACCACTACTACACTCACCACCACTACACTCACCACAAGTACACTCACCACCACTACACTCACCACCACTCACTCACCACTAGTACACTCACCACTAGTACACTCACCACCACTACACTCACCACCACTCACTCACCACTACTACACTCACCACTAGCACACTCACCACTAGTACACTCACCACCACTCACTCACCACTACTACACTCACCACTAGCACACTCACCACCACTCACTCAACACTACTACACTCACCACTACTACACTCACCACTAGCACACTCACCACTAGTACACTCACCACCACTACACTCACCACCACTACACTCACCACTAGTACACTCACCACCACTACACTCACCACTAGTACACTCACCACTAGTACACTCACCACTACTACACTCACCACTAATACACTCACCACTACTACACTCACCACTACTACACTCACCACTAGTACACTCACCACCACTACACTCACCACTAGTACACTCACCACTAGTACACTCACCACTAGTACACTCACCACTAGTACACTCACCACCACTACACTCACCAGTACTACACTCACCACCACTACACTCACCACTACTACACTCACCACTAGCACACTCACCACTAGTACACTCACCACTAGTACACTCACCACCACTACACTCACCACCACTACACTCACCACTAATACACTCACCACCACTACACTCACCACTACAATCACCACTAATACACTCACCACTACTACACTCACCACTAGTACACTCACCACTAGTACACTCACCACCACTACACTCACCACTACTACACTCACCACTACTACACTCACCACTACTACACTCACCACTAGTACACTCACCACTACTACACTCACCACTACTACACTCACCACTAGCACACTCACCACTAGTACACTCACCACTAGTACACTCACCACCACTACACTCACCACCACTACACTCACCACTAATACACTCACCACCACTACACTCACCACTACAATCACCACTAATACACTCACCACTACTACACTCACCACTAGTACACTCACCACTAGTACACTCACCACCACTACACTCACCACCACTACACTCACCACTACTACACTCACCACCACTACACTCACCACCACTAGACTCACCACCACTACACTCACCACTACACTCACCACCACTACACTCACCACTACTACACTCACCACTACTACACTCACCACCAGTACACTCACCACCACTACACTCACCACCACTACTACACTCACTACTACAAACGTGGTTGCCCCTATAGCCAGCCCGATACAGCCTCCAGCTTACTTCCCCTATAGCCAGCCCTATACAGCCTCCAACTCACTGCCCCTATAGCCAGCCCTATACAGCCTCCAACTCACTGCCCCTATAGCCAGCCCTATACAGCCCCCAACTCACTGCCCCTATAGCCAGCCCTATACAGCCTCCAGCTCACTGCCCCTATAGCCAGCCCTATACAGCCTCCAGCTTGCTGCCCCTATAGCCAGCCCTATACAGCCCCCAACTCACTGCCCCTATAGCCAGCCCTATACAGCCTCCAGCTCACTGCCCCTATAGCCAGGCCTATTCAGCCTCCATCTCACTGCCCCTATAACCAGCCCTATACAGCCTCCAACTCACTGCCCCTATAGCCAGCCCTATACAGCCTCCAGCTCACTGCCCCGATAGCCAGCCCTATACAGCCTCCAACTCACTGCCCCTATAGCCAGCCCTATACAGCCTCCAACTCACTGCCCCTATAGCCAGCCCTATACAGCCTCCAGCTCACTGCCCCTATAGCCAGCCCTATACAGCCTCCAACTCACTGCCCCTATAGCCAGCCCTATACAGCCTCCAACTCACTGCCCCTATAGCCAGCCCTATACAGCCTCCAGCTTGCTGCCCCTATAGCCAGCCCTATACAGCCTCCAACTCACTGCCCCTATAGCCAGCCCTATACAGCCTCCAGCTTGCTGCCCCTATAGCCAGCCCTATACAACCTACAGCTCACTGCCCCTATAGCCAGCCCTATACAGCCTCCAACTCACTGCCCCTATAGCCAGCCCTATACAGCCTCCAACTCACTGCCCCTATAGCCAGCCCTATACAGCCTCCAACTCACTGCCCCTATAGCCAGCCCTATACAACCTCCAGCTCACTGCCCCTATAGCCAGCCCTATACAGCCTCCAACTCACTGCCCCTATAGCCAGCCCTATACAGCCTCCAGCTCACTGCCCCTATAGCCAGCCCTATACAGCCTCCAACTCACTGCCCCTATAGCCAGCCCTATACAGCCTCCAACTCACTGCCCCTATTGCCAGCCCTATACAGCCTCCAACTCACTGCCCCTATAGCCAGCCCTATACAGCCTCCAACTCACTGCCCCTATAGCCAGCCCTATACAGCCTCCAACTCACTGCCCCTATAGCCAGCCCTATACAGCCTCCAGCTTGCTGCCCCTATAGCCAGCCCTATACAGCCTCCAACTCACTGCCCCTATAGCCAGCCCTATACAGCCTCCAGCTTGCTGCCCCTATAGCCAGCCCTATACAACCTACAGCTCACTGCCCCTATAGCCAGCCCTATACAGCCTCCAACTCACTGCCCCTATAGCCAGCCCTATACAGCCTCCAACTCACTGCCCCTATAGCCAGCCCCCTATAGCCAGCCCTATACAGCCTCCAACTCACTGCCCCTATAGCCAGCCCTATACAACCTCCAGCTCACTGCCCCTATAGCCAGCCCTATACAGCCTCCAACTCACTGCCCCTATAGCCAGCCCTATACAGCCTCCAGCTCACTGCCCCTATAGCCAGCCCTATACAGCCTCCAACTCACTGCCCCTATAGCCAGCCCTATACAGCCTCCAACTCACTGCCCCTATTGCCAGCCCTATACAGCCTCCAACTCACTGCCCCTATAGCCAGCCCTATACAGCCTCCAACTCACTGCCCCTATAGCCAGCCCTATACAGCCTCCAGCTCACTGCCCCTATAGCCAGCCCTATACAGCCTCCAACTCACTGCCCCTATAGCCAGCCCTATACAGCCTCCAACTCACTGCCCCTATAGCCAGCCCTATACAGCCTCCAGCTTGCTGCCCCTATAGCCAGCCCTATACAACCTCCAGCTCACTGCCCCTATAGCCAGCCCTATACAGCCTCCAACTCACTGCCCCTATAGCCAGCCCTATACAGCCTCCAACTCACTGCCCCTATAGCCAGCCCTATACATCCTCTAGCTCGCTGCCCCTATAGCCAGCCCTATTCAGCCTCCAGTTCACTGCCCCTATAGCCAGCCCTATACAGCCTCCAACTCATTGCCCCTATAGCCAGCCATATACAGCCTCCAGCTGCCCCTATAGCCAGCCCTATACAGTCCCCAGCCTCCAGCTCACTGCCCCTATAGCCAGCCCTATACAGCCTCCAGCCTGCAGCTCGCTGCCCCTATAGCCAGCCCCATACAGTCTCTAGCCTGCAGCTAGCTGCCCCTATAGTCAGCCCTATACTGCCTCCAGCCTGCAGCTTGCTGCCCCTATAGCCAGCCCTATACAGCCTCCAGCCTGCAGCTCGCTGCCCCTATAGTCAGCCCTATACAGTCTCCAGCCTGCAGCTCGCTGCCCCTATAGCCAGCCCTATACTGCCTCCAGCCTGCAGCTCGCTGCCCCTATAGCCAGCCCTATACAGCCTCCAGCCTGCAGCTCGCTGCCCCTATAGTCAGCCCTATACTGCCTCCAGCCTGCAGCTCGCTGCCCCTATAGCCAGCCCCATACAGTCTCCAGCCTGCAGCTAGCTGCCCCTATAGTCAGCCCTATACTGCCTCCAGCCTGCAGCTCGCTGCCCCTATAGCCAGCCCTATACAGCCTCCAGCTCGCTGCCCCTATAGTCAGCCCTATACTGCCTCCAGCCTGCAGCTCGCTGCCCCTATAGCCAGCCCTATACAGTCTCCAGCCTGCAGCTCGCTGCCCCTATAGCCAGCCCTATACAGCCTCCAGCTCGCTGCCCCTATAGTCAGCCCTATACTGCCTCCAGCCTGCAGCTCGCTGCCCCTATAGCCAGCCCTATACAGCCTCCAGCTCGCTGCCCCTATAGTCAGCCCTATACTGCCTCCAGCCTGCAGCTCGCTGCCCCTATAGCCAGCCCTATACAGTCTCCAGCCTGCAGCTCGCCTCCCCCACCGCTCCCCCACCGCTCCCCGCCCCCAGCAGCAGCAGCAGCGCGGGTTGTATCGCCACTGCCGCCGCGCTCCGCTCTATTTATACCCCGACGCTTTTAGCTCCCCGCTATTTAGGGCCCCGCTACGTCACGCGTCGCCCCTGGCAACCGCGGGGAGGGGGGGGGAGTGGGGGCCGCACGAGGGAGAGGGAGGGCGGGGCATGAGTGTAGGGGGGTGGGGCATGAGGGTGGGGGGCGGGGCAGCTCGATGGAAAGGGAGGGCGGGGCACGCGGTACAGTTGGGGAGCACGAGAGCGAGGGGCGGGGCATGAGGGAAAGGAGGCGGGGCACGAGAAAAGGGGGCGGGGCAATAGAGAGAGAGGCGGGGCACTAGAGAATGGGTCGCTGAGCACGAGGGGGCGGGGCGGGGCATAAGGGTGGGGGGCGTGGCACAAGGGTGGGTGCGCGGGGCATGAGGGAAAGGAGGCGGGGCATGAGAGAAAGGAGGCGGGGCATGAGGGAAAGGAGGCGGGGCATGAGGGAAAGGAGGCGGGGCATGAGGGAAAGGAGGCGGGGCTTCCACGGCCGTGCATTCTAAGCGGCTTGTGATAGGTGGAGGTGACGCAAGATTTCAGATGTTTCAACTCAGAGGGGTTTACCTGATAAGATACCATTATTTTTCTAGTAGTTGCATTAGGTTTAGTGATTTGCTTACCTTTGATTTGGGGCCGTCCATAAATGACGTCACGCACCTGGGGGGGGAGGGGGGTCAGATATTTGTGACGATGTGTGACGAGGGGTTGGGGGGGGGGTGAGAAATGTGACGTCACATCAAAATGCGCAACTTTATAAATAAATATAGACAACACGTTCTACTTAATTAAATAGACTTTTTAATAAAGGTTTTCTCCTACAACATCAGAGTGCAGCGCCACATTAAATACGCACTACAATGACAATAGTTTAAAGCGATTTGAAGCATGTTTTATTTTCAAAATGTAAATATGGTTTTGGGGGGGGGGGTGGGGGCAGAGCTTTGTGACGTCATATTTGAGGGGGGGGGGGTCTGACTTTTTGTGACGTCGTGTGACGAGAGGGGGGGGGGGCAAAAATCGTCCAAAATCGCATGACGTCATTTATGGACGGCCCTTTTGCACACCCGTCGAGTTTTTAAATCCTTTATATTAAGTTCACTTGCTTGCGCGCTTAGGACCGTGCAAATCTTTCGGTCGTTTTTTAACCCACTTCCCGTGATCCAATCGAGCTGACATTTTGCACACAGACTCGTTGTGCGTGACAATTAATGTTCGTGGAAATTTTTTTCCAAAAATTTAAACTTTTTTGGACAAAAAATATTATATTTAATAACCAATTGCTTAATGGTGCAATGCAATAATCTGACCCATAGGTGGCAGCCATCTCAAGCCAGAGGACGAGAGGACTCTAGCCGCCACGCATATAAAGGATTTATAGTGAAAACCTTTGTTTTTACGAGTTATACTTGTTTGATTATTTGTCGTGGTTCTGACCCCCCCCGTGCTCACTACTGGACATCTGTGAAGAAAGAGCTTCATAGCTCATCAGATTCGTCCTGGATAAAGGGGTCTTTCGGTAAAGTCACGTAGATAGGTTCAGAGAAAATAACAAAAAATAACATTTCTACGCGACTTTACCGAAAGACCCAAAGAATATGAATTCATGCAGTCACGAAAGTCAAGATTTTCTGGTTATTACGAAAATAATTTTAAGTTTCAGAGGTTTTTACCACCAGGAACTGACATGAATAATTGAGAGATGTGTACATTGTCAGGTTTTAGAGGTTTTACCTCCAGATCTGTGACAGAGTTTTACCTCTAGATCTGTCACAGAGGTTTTACCTCTAGATCTGTCACAGAGGTTTTACCTCTAGACCTGTCACAGAGGTTTTACCTCTAGACCTGTCACAGAGGTTTTACCTCTAGACCTGTCACAGAGGTTTTACCTCTACATCTGTCACATAGGTTTTACCTCTAGACCTGACACAGAGGTTTTACCTCTAGATCTGCCACAGAGGTTTTACCTCTAGACCTGTCACAGAGGTTTTACGTCTAGACCTGTCACAGAGGTTTACCTCTAGACCTGTCACAGAGGTTTTACCTCTAGATCTGTCACAGAGGTTTTACCTCTAGATCTGCCACAGAGGTTTTACCTCTAGATCTGCCACAGAGGTTTTACCTCTAGATCTGTCACAGAGGTTTTACCTCTAGACCTGCCACAGAGAGTTTACCTCTAGATCTGCCACAGAGGGTTTACCTCTAGACCTGTCACAGAGGTTTTACCTCTAGATCTGTCACAGAGGTTTTACCTTTAGATCTGTCACAGAGGTTTTACCTCTAGATTTGTAACAGAGGTTTTACCTCTAGATCTGTCACAGAGGTTTTACCTCTAGATCTGTAACAGAGGTTTTACCTCTAGATCTGTCACAGAGGTTTTACCTCTAGATCTGTCACAGAGGTTTTACCTCTAGATCTGTCACAGAGGTTTTACCTCTAGATCTGTCACAGAGGGTTTACCTCTAGACCTGTCACAGAGGTTTTACCTCTAGATCTGTCACAGAGGTTTTACCTCTAGATCTGTCACAGAGCTTTTACCTCTAGATCTGTCACAGAGGGTTTACCTCTAGATCTGTCACAGAGGGTTTACCTTTAGATCTGTCACAGAGGTTTTACCTCTAGATCTGTCACAGAGGTTTTACCTCTAGATCTGTCACAGAGGGTTTACCTCTAGACCTGTCACAGAGGTTTTACCTCTAGATCTGTCACAGAGGTTTTACCTCTAGACCTGTCACAGAGGTTTTACCTCTAGATCTGTCACAGAGGTTTTACCTCTAAATCTGTCACAGAGGTTTTACCTCTAGATCTGTCACAGAGGTTTTACCTCTAGATCTGTCACAGAGGTTTTACCTCTAGATCTGTCACAGAGGTTTTACCTCTAGATCTGTAACAGAGGTTTTACCTCTAGATCTGTCACAGAGGTTTTACCTCTAGATCTGTCACAGAGGTTTTACCTCTAGATCTGTCACAGAGGTTTTACCTCTAGATCTGTCACAGAGGTTTTACCTCTAGATCTGTCACAGAGGGTTTACCTCTAGACCTGTCACAGAGGTTTTACCTCTAGATCTGTCACATAGGTTTTAACTCTAGATATGTCACAGAGGTTTTACCTCTAGACCTGACACAGAGGTTTTACCTCTAGATTTGTCACAGAGGTTTTACCTCTAGATCTGACACAGAGGTTTTACCTCTAGATCTGCCACAAAGGTTTTACCTCTAGATCTGCCACAGAGGTTTTACCTCTAGATCTGCCACAGAGGTTTTACCTCTAGATCTGTCACAGAGGTTTTACCTCTAGACCTGACACAGAGGTTTTACCTCTAGATCTGTCACAGAGGTTTTACCTCTAAATCTGTCACAGAGGTTTTACCTCTAGACCTGACACAGAGGTTTTACCTCTAGATCTGTCACAGAGGTTTTACCTCTAGACCTGACACAGAGGTTTTACCTCTAGACCTGACACAGAGGTTTTACCTCTAGACCTGTCACAGAGGTTTTACCTCTAGATCTGCCACAGAGATTTTACCTCTAGACCTGTCACAGAGGTTTTACCTCTAGACCTGTCACAGAGGTTTTACCTCTAGACCTGTCACACAGGTTTTACCTCTAGGTCTGCCACAGAGGTTTTACCTCTAGATCTGTCACAGACGTTTTACCTCTAGATCTGTCACAGAGGTTTTACCTCTAGATCTGCCACAGAGGTTTTACCTCTAGACCTGTCACAGAGGTTTTACCTCTAGATCTGTCACAGAGGTTTTACCTCTAGACCTGTCACAGAGGTTTTACCTCTAGATCTGTCACAGAGGTTGTACCTCTAGATCTGTCACAGAGGTTTTACCTCTAGACCTGACACAGAGGTTTTGCCTCTAGATCTGTAACATAGGTTTTACCTCTAGATCTGTCACAGAGGTTTTACCTCTAGACCTGTCACAGAAGTTTTACCTCTAGATCTGCCACAGAGATTTTACCTCTAGATCTGACACAGAGATTTTACCTCTAGATCTGACACAGAGGTTTTACCTCTAGATCTGTCACAGAGGTTTTACCTCTAGATCTGACACAGAGGTTTTACCTCTAGATCTGTCACAGAGGTTTTACCTCTAGATCTGTCACAGAGGTTTTACCTCTAGACCTGACACAGAGGTTTTACCTCTAGATCTGCCACAGAGGTTTTACCTCTAGATCTGCCACAGAGGTTTTACCTCTAGATCTGCCACAGAGGTTTTACCTCTAGATCTGACACAGAGGTTTTACCTCTAGATCTGTCACAGAGGTTTTACCTCTAGATCTGTCACAGAGGTTTTACCTCTAGATCTGTCACAGAGGTTTTACCTCTAGACCTGACACAGAGGTTTTACCTCTAGACCTGACACAGAGGTTTTACCTCTAGATCTGCCACAGAGGTTTTACCTCTAGATCTGCCACAGAGGTTTTACCTCTAGATCTGCCACAGAGGTTTTACCTCTAGATCTGCCACAGAGGTTTTACCTCTAGATCTGCCACAGAGGTTTTACCTCTAGATCTGTCACAGAGGTTTTACCTCTAGATCTGTCACAGAGGTTTTACCTCTAGATCTGTCACAGAGGTTTTACCTCTAGATCTGTCACAGAGGTTTTACCTCTAGATCTGTCACAGAGGTTTTACCTCTAGATCTGTCACAGAGGGTTTACCTCTAGACCTGTCACAGAGGTTTTACCTCTAGATCTGTCACAGAGGTTTTACCTCTAGACCTGTCACAGAGGTTTTACCTCTAGATCTGTCACAGAGGTTTTACCTCTAGATCTGTCACAGAGGTTTTACCTCTAGATCTGTCACAGAGGTTTTACCTCTAGATCTGTCACAGAGGTTTTACCTCTAGATTTGTAACAGAGGTTTTACCTCTAGATCTGTAACAGAGGTTTTACCTCTAGATCTGTCACAGAGGTTTTACCTCTAGATCTGTCACAGAGGTTTTACCTCTAGATCTGTCACAGAGGTTTTACCTCTAGATCTGTCACAGAGGTTTTACCTCTAGATCTGTCACAGAGGTTTTACCTCTAGATCTGTCACAGAGGTTTTACCTCTAGATCTGTCACAGAGGGTTTACCTCTAGACCTGTCACAGAGGTTTTACCTCTAGATCTGTCACATAGGTTTTAACTCTAGATATGTCACAGAGGTTTTACCTCTAGACCTGACACAGAGGTTTTACCTCTAGATTTGTCACAGAGGTTTTACCTCTAGATCTGACACAGAGGTTTTACCTCTAGATCTGACACAGAGGTTTTACCTCTAGATCTGTCACAGAGGTTTTACCTCTAGATCTGACACAGAGGTTTTACCTCTAGATCTGTCACAGAGGTTTTACCTCTAGATCTGTCACAGAGGTTTTACCTCTAGACCTGACACAGAGGTTTTACCTCTAGATCTGCCACAGAGGTTTTACCTCTAGATCTGCCACAGAGGTTTTACCTCTAGATCTGCCACAGAGGTTTTACCTCTAGATCTGACACAGAGGTTTTACCTCTAGATCTGTCACAGAGGTTTTACCTGTAGATCTGACACAGAGGTTTTACCTCTAGATCTGTCACAGAGGTTTTACCTCTAGACCTGACACAGAGGTTTTACCTCTAGATCTGTCACAGAGGTTTTACCTCTAGACCTGACACAGAGGTTTTACCTCTAGACCTGACACAGAGGTTTTACCTCTAGACCTGTCACAGAGGTTTTACCTCTAGATCTGCCACAGAGATTTTACCTCTAGACCTGTCACAGAGGTTTTACCTCTAGACCTGTCACAGAGGTTTTACCTCTAGACCTGTCACACAGGTTTTACCTCTAGGTCTGCCACAGAGGTTTTACCTCTAGATCTGTCACAGACGTTTTACCTCTAGATCTGTCACAGAGGTTTTACCTCTAGATCTGCCACAGAGGTTTTACCTCTAGACCTGTCACAGAGGTTTTACCTCTAGATCTGTCACAGAGGTTTTACCTCTAGACCTGTCACAGAGGTTTTACCTCTAGATCTGTCACAGAGGTTGTACCTCTAGATCTGTCACAGAGGTTTTACCTCTAGACCTGACACAGAGGTTTTACCTCTAGATCTGTAACATAGGTTTTACCTCTAGATCTGTCACAGAGGTTTTACCTCTAGACCTGTCACAGAAGTTTTACCTCTAGATCTGCCACAGAGATTTTACCTCTAGATCTGACACAGAGGTTTTACCTCTAGATCTGTCACAGAGGTTTTACCTCTAGACCTGACACAGAGGTTTTACCTCTAGATCTGTCACAGAGGTTTTACCTCTAGACCTGACACAGAGGTTTTACCTCTAGACCTGACACAGAGGTTTTACCTCTAGACCTGTCACAGAGGTTTTACCTCTAGATCTGCCACAGAGATTTTACCTCTAGACCTGTCACAGAGGTTTTACCTCTAGACCTGTCACAGAGGTTTTACCTCTAGACCTGTCACACAGGTTTTACCTCTAGGTCTGCCACAGAGGTTTTACCTCTAGATCTGTCACAGACGTTTTACCTCTAGATCTGTCACAGAGGTTTTACCTCTAGATCTGCCACAGAGGTTTTACCTCTAGACCTGTCACAGAGGTTTTACCTCTAGATCTGTCACAGAGGTTTTACCTCTAGACCTGTCACAGAGGTTTTACCTCTAGATCTGTCACAGAGGTTGTACCTCTAGATCTGTCACAGAGGTTTTACCTCTAGACCTGACACAGAGGTTTTACCTCTAGATCTGTAACATAGGTTTTACCTCTAGATCTGTCACAGAGGTTTTACCTCTAGACCTGTCACAGAAGTTTTACCTCTAGATCTGCCACAGAGATTTTACCTCTAGATCTGACACAGAGGTTTTACCTCTAGATCTGTCACAGAGGTTTTACCTCTAGATCTGACACAGAGGTTTTACCTCTAGATCTGTCACAGAGGTTTTACCTCTAGATCTGTCACAGAGGTTTTACCTCTAGACCTGACACAGAGGTTTTACCTCTAGATCTGCCACAGAGGTTTTACCTCTAGATCTGCCACAGAGGTTTTACCTCTAGATCTGCCACAGAGGTTTTACCTCTAGATCTGCCACAGAGGTTTTACCTCTAGATCTGCCACAGAGGTTTTACCTCTAGATCTGTCACAGAGGTTTCACCTCTAGATCTGTCACAGAGGTTTTACCTCTAGATCTGACACAGAGGTTTTACCTCTAGATCTGACACAGAGGTTTTAGCTCTAGATCTGTCACAGAGGTTTTACCTCTAGATCTGTCACAGAGGTTTTACTTTTAGACCTGACACAGAGGTTTTACCTCTAGACCTGTCACAGAGGTTTTACCTCTACATCTGTCACATAGGTTTTACCTCTAGACCTGACACAGAGGTTTTACCTCTAGATCTGCCACAGAGGTTTTACCTCTAGACCTGTCACAGAGGTTTTACCTCTAGACCTGTCACAGAGGTTTTACCTCTAGACCTGTCACAGAGGTTTTACCTCTATATCTGTCACAGAGGTTTTACCTCTAGATCTGCCACAGAGGTTTTACCTCTAGATCTGCCACAGAGGTTTTACCTCTAGATCTGTCACAGAGGTTTTACCTCTAGACCTGCCACAGAGAGTTTACCTCTAGATCTGCCACAGAGGGTTTACCTCTAGACCTGTCACAGAGGTTTTACCTCTAGATCTGTCACAGAGGTTTTACCTTTAGATCTGTCACAGAGGTTTTACCTCTAGATTTGTAACAGAGGTTTTACCTCTAGATCTGTCACAGAGGTTTTACCTCTAGATCTGTAACAGAGGTTTTACCTCTAGATCTGTCACAGAGGTTTTACCTCTAGATCTGTCACAGAGGTTTTACCTCTAGATCTGTCACAGAGGTTTTACCTCTAGATCTGTCACAGAGGGTTTACCTCTAGACCTGTCACAGAGGTTTTACCTCTAGATCTGTCACAGAGGTTTTACCTCTAGATCTGTCACAGAGCTTTTACCTCTAGATCTGTCACAGAGGGTTTACCTTTAGATCTGTCACAGAGGTTTTACCTCTAGATCTGTCACAGAGGTTTTACCTCTAGATCTGTCACAGAGGGTTTACCTCTAGACCTGTCACAGAGGTTTTACCTCTAGATCTGTCACAGAGGTTTTACCTCTAGACCTGTCACAGAGGTTTTACCTCTAGATCTGTCACAGAGGTTTTACCTCTAAATCTGTCACAGAGGTTTTACCTCTAGATTTGTAACAGAGGTTTTACCTCTAGATCTGTCACAGAGGTTTTACCTCTAGATCTGTCACAGAGGGTTTACCTCTAGACCTGTCACAGAGGTTTTACCTCTAGATCTGTCACAGAGGGTTTACCTTTAGATCTGTCACAGAGGTTTTACCTCTAGATCTGTCACAGAGGTTTTACCTCTAGATCTGTCACAAAGGTTTTACCTCTAGATCTGTCACAGAGGGTTTACCTCTAGACCTGTCACAGAGGTTTTACCTCTAGATCTGTCACAGAGGTTTTACCTCTAGACCTGTCACAGAGGTTTTACCTCTAGATCTGTCACAGAGGTTTTACCTCTAAATCTGTCACAGAGGTTTTACCTCTAGATCTGTCACAGAGGTTTTACCTCTAGATCTGTCACAGAGGTTTTACCTCTAGATCTGTCACAGAGGGTTTACCTCTAGATCTGTCACAGAGCTTTTACCTCTAGATCTGTCACAGAGGTTTTACCTCTAGATCTGTCACAGAGGTTTTACGAGTATTTTATTGACACTACTGATGAAGTAAAAACTGAAAGACACAAACCAGAGTCTATTAATTTGACTAAGGGGCCGTCCATAAATGACGTCACGCACCTAGGGGGGGGGGGTCAGACATTTGTGACGATGCATGACGAGGGGGGAGGGGGGTGTTTGAGAAACGTGACGTCACATCAAAATGCGCAACTTTATAAATAAATATAGACAACACGTTCTACTTAATTAAATAGACTTTTTGATAAATGTTTTCTCCTACAACATCAGAGTGCAGCGCCACATTAAATACGCACTACAATGACAATAGTTTAAAGCGATTTGAAGCGTGTTTTATTTTCAAAATGGAAATATTTTTTGGGGAGTGAGGGGGGGGGGCAGAGCTTTGTGACGTCATATTTGTGGGGGGGGGAGGGGGGGGTCAAAAATCCTCCAAAATCGCGTGACGTCATTTATGGACGGCCCCTAATCACTCCCGATGAGGAATGTCTGTAGGGCTGGCTGACGACGAAGACGATGATGTAATGAGGCAGTGCTACAACAGAGAGACACGATTACGCAATTGCATTTAAAAATTTTGACTTAAAACTTTTCACGGCTGCAGAAATTCATCTTCTTGGTTCTTTCGGTAAAGTCACGTAGAAGGGAAATAATAAAATAATAAAAATAAAACATAATTAAATAATTTCGATTTAAAGCTTTCGTGACTGCAGGGATTCATCTTCTTGGTTCTTTCGGTAAAGTCACGTAGAAGGGAAATAATAAAATAATAAAAATAAAACATAATAAAATAATTTCGATTTAAAGCTTTCGTGACTGCAGAAATTCATCTTCTTGGTTCTTTCGGTAAAGTCACGTAGAAGGGAAATAATAAAATAATAAAAATAAAACATAATAAAATAAAATAATTCTCACGACGTTTCGGCTACAACGCAAGCAGCCGTCTTCAGGTCAAGAATGAGACACTGCCAAGCTAGGAGCTTATATATAAGCTGAGTTGGGGGTGTAAGAAGAGCGCCTTAACAAAAAGAATGTGCATATCAAGAGGAATTTAGCATATTCATGGGAAATGCGTAGGAGGTGGGCGGGGGGGTTTCAAAGTCATATTATGCCCATGCATTATGCAGGATCAGCAGCACCAAGGGAGGGTGCAGGGAGTAGCATTAACAAAGGAAATGAATGTTAATAGTATGTAGCTGCATTTACTAAACAACCACGTAGAAAACTAAAGTATAAACTACATAAAAAAAAACTAAAGTGGTTGTTTGCTTGGCAGTGTCTCATTCTTCACCTGAAGACGGCTGCTTGCGTTGTAGCCGAAACGTCGTGAGAATTATTTTATTATGTTTTATTTTTATTATTTTATTACTTCCCTTCTACGTGACTTTACCGAAAGAACCAAGAAGATAATTTATTATTTTAATTTTATTTTCATTTCATTTTGTGTTTTCTATTTACGCGACTTTACCGATAAAAAAAACTCCAAGAATATGCTTTTTAAAACCCCGTAATATTACCGGTGAGATCGTGCAAAAGAGTAAACGCCAAATTTTCTTACGCAACTCACTGATGGCAAAGAGCGCCACTCCCAGTTCCCAGCTCACTCAGCGATTGTCATGCCCAAGTCCGATGTGACTTAGTGTGTGGATGGTGGTGGTGATGGTGGTGATGTTGATGGTGGTGATGTTGATGGTGGTGATGGTGGTGATGGTGGTGATGTTGATGGTGGTGGTGATGGTGGTGATGTTGATGGTGTTGATGGTGGTGATGGTGGTGATGTTGATGGTGGTGATGGTGGTGATTTTGATGGTGTTGATGGTGGTGATGGTGGTGATTTTGATGGTGTTGATGGTGGTGATGGTGGTGATGGTGGTGATGGTGATGATGATGTTGATGGTGGTGGTGATGTTGATGGTGGTAGTGATGTTGATGGTGGTGATGATGTTGATGGTGGTGGTGATGTTGATGGTGGTAGTGATGTTGATGGTGGTGATGATGTTGATGGTGGTGGTGATGTTGATGGTGATGATGGTGGTGATGATGTTGATGGTGGTGATGATGTTGATGATGTTGATGGTGGTGATGTTGATGATGTTGATAGTGGTGATGGTGGTGATGTTGATGTTGATGGTGATGATGTTGTTGATGGTGGTGATGATGTTGATGGTGGTGGTGGTGATGTTGTTGATGGTGGTGATGATGTTGATGGTGGTGGTGGTGATGTTGATGATGTTGATGGTGGTGATGGTGGTGATGGTGGTGATGATGATGTTGATGGTGATGATAGTGGTGATGATGTTGATGGTGGTGATGATGTTGATGATGGTGGTGGTGATGTTGATGATGTTGATGGTGGTGGTGATGTTGATGATGTTGATGGTGGTGGTGATGATGTTGATGGTGGTGGTGGTGATGATGATGATGTTGATGGTGGTGATGTTGATGATGTTGATGGTGGTGGTGATGTTGATGATGTTGATGGTGATGATGATGTTGATGGTGGTGGTGATGATGGTGGTGGTGATGATGTTGATGGTGGTGGTGATGTTGTTGATGGCGATGGTGGTGATGGTGGTGATGTTGATGATGATGTTGATGGTGGTGATGTTGATGGTGGTGATGTTGTTGGTGGTGGTGGTGATGTTGTTGATGGTGGTGGTGATGTTGATGATGTTGATGGTGATGATGATGATGTTGATGGTGGTGGTGATGATGATGGTGGTGGTGGTGATGTTGATGGTGGTGGTGATGTTGTTGATGGCGATGGTGGTGATGTTGATGATGTTGATGGTGGTGATGGTGATGGTGGTGATGATGTTGATGGTGGTGGTGATGTTGTTGATGGCGATGGTGGTGATGTTGATGATGTTGATGGTGGTGATGTTGATGGTGGTGATGTTGTTGGTGGTGATATTGATGATGCGGCCGTCTGGAACGCTCTGCCACCCGATTAGCGACGGCGCGAAAGAAGTTCAACGTGCAGACATACAACATACACGCAACATGCTACATGTAAACATCAAATTGTCATTTCACTTCCACATTTTAGAACCACTAGAGAGGTTTTTTTAAACAACAAAAAACCTCTGCTCTGGCAACGGGTATAGATTCACCCCCCTTGACGTGTCAGCCCATACGCTCTACGTTTTCTCATCGCCTCTCAAACCCCCCCCCATGACACGTGACCACGTCTCGACCATTCCTGAGAGGGGAGACGTCGCATGCCCCGCCCCCCTGAATAACCGATGCCAGGTTACGGAGGGTTTTTACCTCTGGGTAAATACAAAAAAACCTTGATTTTTATCGCGTTATAATTAGGGTCCGTCCCTAAATGACGTCATGCTATTTTTGACGATTTTTGACCCCCCCCCCTTCGTCATATGACGTCACAAAAAATCAGACCCCCCCCTCAAATATGACGTCACAAAGCTCTGCCCCCCCCCATCCCAAAACCATATTTCCATTTTGAAAATAAAACATGCTTCAAATCGCTTTAAACTATTGTCATTGTGTAGTGCGTATTTAATGTGGCGCTGCACTCTGATGTTGTAGGAGAAAACATTCATTAAAAAGTATATTTAATTAAGTAGAACGTGTTGTCTATATTTATTTATAAAGTTGTGCATTTTGATGTGACGTCACATTTCTCAAACCCCCCCCCCCCTTCGCCACACATTGTCACAAATGTTTGACCGCCCCCCCCTAGGTGCGTGACGTCATTTATGGACGTGATGTTGATTCTAAATGTGGAGGGGAAAGACCGGAGAATAAGTCATATTTAAAATAAACTTTTGTAAAAACTCGCTTTAATGAAATGTACCGTACTAAATTTCGATGTAAAGCTTTCGTGACTGCGGGGATTCATCTTCTTGGTTCTTTCGGTAAAGTCACGTAGAATGGAAATAATTAAATAATAAAAATAAAACTTAATAAAATAATTTCGATTTAAAGCTTTCGTGACTGCAGGGATTCATCTTCGTGGTTCTTTCGGTAAAGTCACGTAGAATGGAAACAAAAAAGACCTGGTCTTCACCTGATGACGGCTGCTTGGGTTGTGGCCGAAACGTCGTGAGAATTATTTTATTGTTTTATTTTATTATGTTTATTGTTTACATTCTACGTGACTTTACCGAAAGAACCAAGAAGTTGTACAGTACTAGTAATGGCAGAACTCCACGACTCCAGGAAGTGGCTCCGAAGCTTGCCATGACGTCAGGGACCGTGGCCAATCACAGCCAACGTCAGTTGAGCGTGGACAATTAGACCCAAGAATAAACATAACATATACAAAAAATTGTTTAAAATACTTCTTTTATATTTTTATGATAGAACATAGTATTGTCATCAGTTTGACAAAAGTATACCAAGTTTGCAGTCGATAGCACATTGGGAAGTGTGTTAAAATTGAGTTACAAGATTTGAGGATACAACAACAGAGTGAGTTCATAGAACGCGTATAAAAATATCGTATGCAATTTTTTTTTATGATAGAATATAGTTTTAAGTCATCAGTGTGACATAACTATAATACGTTTGCAGTCGATACCACGTTGGGAAGTGTGTTAAAATTGAGTTACAAGATTTGAGAATACAACAACGACAACAACAGAGTGAGTTCATAGAAAGCGTGTAAACATATCGTATACAATTTTTATTTTTTATGATAGAATATAGTTTTGTCATCAGTGTGACATAACTATACCAAGTTTGCAGTCAATACCACATTGGTAAGTGGGTTAAATTGAGTTACAAGCTTTGAGGATACAACAACAACGACAACAACAACAGAGTGAGTTAAATAAAAGCGTATCATAAAAAAGGAGAAAGAGAGAGAGACTCAAACTCCAAATATAGACTGTTTTTAAAAGACTGCTATTTTTATCTGACCATCTCAGGCCCTACTGGGCTCCTATTTTGTTATTTTCGGATGCGACCAGCCTCTCACAACTGATAGCAAGCTAAACAAAGTGGCTCATCATCATCATCACCACGTGAACATTTATAGCATCAGACTCCTAAACGCGTGATGTCGATTCTAAATGTGGAGGGGGGAAAAATAAACAGGTCCCTGCGGGGTGGGCTGGTAGGAACGAATAACCAAAGAATAGAAACATAATGTATTATTACACTTGTTTAGCCAGGAAAGCCTCACTGAGTGTAAAGGTTTTTGTAGGGTCCTGCCAAGTGTTTGCAGTAGGGGGCAATGTTGCTACACCTAATCGGACGATACGAAGGGAGAGTTTGAGGCCTAGTTCTAGGCTTTAGGCCTAGCTGTAGGCTTTAGGCCGCTGTGAGTAAATTTTTAATTTAAATGTTTTAATTATTAATGTAAAAGCTTTAAATTTAAATGTTTCTATTTAAAAACATAAGGGAATGTAACATTGTTAAACATTAACTCCCTTTCACACACGCGGGGGTACGATACGAAGGGAGAGTTTGAGGCCTAGTTCTAGGCTTTAGGCCTAGCTGTAGGCTTTAGGCCGCTGTGAGTTAATTTTTAATTTAAATGTTTTAATTAAAAACTATCTCAGGGAATTATAAGGGAATGTTACACTTGTTTAGCCAGGAAAGCGTCACTGAGTGTAAAGGTTTTTGTAGGGTCCTGCCAAGTGTTTGCAGTAGGGGGCGATGTTGCTACACCTAATCGGACATCGGACGGACGGACGGACGATATAATCTATTGTAGGCTGGTTCACTTCGTTCCTACCAGTATCAGAGAACCTGGAGAGAGAGAAACACACGCCAACTCCAAATATAAACTATTTAAAAAATTCAATTTTTAGCTTACCAGGCAAGGGGCCGTCCATAAATGACGTCACGCACCTAGGGGGGGTCAGACATTTGTGACGATGTGTCACGTGGGGGGGAGGGGGGTTGAAAAATGTGACGTCACATCAAAATGCGCAACTTTAAATAAACATAGACAACACGTTCTACACGGGGGGTCGGGGGGGATCTTTGTCTTTTGTGTGAGACCAGATTTGTCTAACTTCATGTCAAAGCATCTTGTCAATCAGAACAACTTCATTGACTAAGGGGTCAGGGTCGGGATCGAACCCACGACCTCCTGGGTACCAGGCGAGGTAGTTAACATCTCCTAGCCACTGTGGTGTCAGGGTCGGGATCGATCCCACGACCTCCTGCGTACCAGGCGAGGTAGTTAACATCTCCTAGCCACTGTGGCGTCAGGGTCGGGATCGATCCCACGACCTCCTGCGTACCAGGCGAGGTAGTTAACATCTCCTAGCCACTGTTTTGTCAGGGTCAGGATCGAACCCACGACCTCCTGGGTACCAGGCGAGGTAGTTAACCTCTCCTGGCCACCGTTTTGTCAGGGTCGGGATCGAACCCACGACCCCCTGCGTACCAGGTGAGGTAGTTAACATCTCCTAGCCACCGTGGCTTCAGGGTCGGCGAGGTAGTTAACATCTGGTAGCAAACATCTGGTGCGATTCATCTGATATATATGCATAGTTGTTAACCCATTACAGGTTTACCCCGTGTTCTTGTCCAGAGAAATTAAGTTAAGTTCCATATGGCATTAAACCGTTTTAACACTAGCAAAAATCATGTGTTAGTCTATTTGTTTGTGTTTCTCTCCTTGTGATGGGACTTTGTAGGATGAACATTGAGATTTTTAAGGGGGGTGACCAATAAGGTCTGAATTGTTCTGTAATAAGTTAGGGCACCCATAAGGAGTTGACAGCTATGTAATGGTGAATGTCGTAGTGAATGTGTAGTGACACAGCGCAGACTGCTGTACAGCAGCTGCAACTGCAGGTGGACACTTAGCGCACACGCCGTTGAGCACATACACGGCTGTGTGTGCCGGCAGGGCGGAGGAACTGGGGCAAGATTCAGGGTAGACCTGACAGCTGGGGTGGGGAACGTCCGGCCCGCGGGCCGTACAAGGCCTACAAAATCATTTGGTGTGGCCCTGCCAAGGCAATCGCAGGCGGGACTCGAAATTCAATAAATCTAGGAGCAAACCTGGAAAAGCAGTTGCGATGAGCAGCAGCATCATCAATACCAGCTAACATCACACGCCTCACCAAAGAGAAGCAGTACCAGCCATCACATTCGGGGCGAGTTAATTAAAGGTTTGACCAAATATAACGGGCTAATTTTGAAGTTGATAACTTTGTATGGCCCGCGAATGATGTTATAAATATCCAAATGGCCCTTGGCAGAAAAAAGATTCCGCACCCCTACCTTACCGGGAGGCCCCTGGAGCCCTCTAGAGGGTTCGAGAAGGGAACCCTCTAGAGGGTTCCTTCGCCCTTGCCGCGCCGAGGGGAATAAAAGCAGCGGAGAGCGGGGAGCTCCGGGCTGCCGGTTCTGGGAGTGGAGTCGTCACCGTCGTCGCTGTCGTCGCCGCCGCCTTCGCCCGATCATCGCGCGGCCGAGCAGCGGTTGGCGAGGGCGGAGCCAAGCCACGCCGAGGGGAATAAAAGCAGCGGAGAGCGGGGAGCTCCGGGCTGTCGGTTCTGGGAGTGGAGTCGTCGCCGTCGTCACTGTCGTCGCCGCGGTCTTCGCCCGAACGTCACGCGGCCGAGCAGCGGTTGGTGGGGGCGGAGCCAAGCCGCGCCGAGGGGAATAAAAGCAGCGGAGAGCGGGGAGCTCCAGGCTGTCGGTTCTGGGAGTGGAGTCGTCATCGTTGTCGCTGTCGTCGCCGCGGCCTTCGCCCGATCGTCGCGCGGCCGTGCAGCGGTTGGCGGGGGTGGAGCCAAGCCGCGCCGAGGGAAATAAAAGCAACGGAGTGCGGGGAGCTCCGGGCTGTCGGTTCTGGGAGTGGAGTCGTCTCGTCATCGCTGTCGTCGCCGCCGCTTTCGCCCGATCGTCGCGCGGCCGAGCAGCGGTTGGCGGGGGCGGAGCCAAGCCACGCCGAGGGGAATAAAAGCAGCGGAGAGCGGGGAGCTCCGGGCTGTCGGTTCTGGGAGTGGAGTCGTCGCTGTCGTCGCTGTCGCCTTCGCCCGATCGTCGCGCGGCCGTGCAGCAGTTGGCCGTCCCGGTCGACGCCGCCGGTGCAACGCGGTCAGGGTGGTGTCTGAGCCGTGCGGCCGCGTGGTCGCGAGAGAGAGGGGGGGAAACGGGGCCGCAGGTGTTGGTGGAGTGAACATGACGAAGGGGAAGACGGTGCCTCCTGCGTCTACCTCGCCTCCGACTGAGTGTGTGTGACGCACGCACAACAACAACAACGGCCATTCGCCACTAAGTGGCGGTGACGTCACCACGACGCTTGTGCCAGGCCATGTGCACCTTGAAGCCACGTGAAGTGTCGAACGCCCGCTGGCAGGAGGTCACGGGGCAGACCCAGTAGGTGCCACGGGTCGACTGACTGAGATGACCGAGATGAGTGGCTGATGCACCACCTGTGCCCCCTACTGTGCCAACTTGCTGTGCTTTAGCCACCCGGTGCTCCGCACACACGCACACACACACGCACGCACACACGCACGCACACACACACGCACACACGCAGGCACGCACACACACACGCACACACACGCACGCACACACGCGCACACACGCACACACGCACACGCACGCACACACGCACGCACACGCGCGCACACACGCACACACACACACACGCACACACGCGCACGCACACACACACACGCACACACACACACACACACGCACACACACGCACACACACACACGCACACACACGCACACACACACACAGTTTGTGTTTGTCTACTTGTTTGTGTTCCTCTCCTTGTGATGGGACGTCGTAGGATGAACGTTGAGATTCGTAAGGGACACGGGGTGACCAGTCAGGTCTGAATTGGTCTGTCACAGGGTAGGGGCACTGATAAGGAGTTGACAGCTTTGTATATCTTGATGTGGTTCTTTCGGTAAAATCACGTAGGTAGAAAAATAACACTGATCAACAAAAAAATATCCTTGATCAATAATCGGTGAGTCTCCCTGATCAATAATCGGCGAGTCACCCTGATCAATAACACTGGTCAACAAAAAAATCTCCTTGATCAATAATCGGTGAGTCTCCCTGATCAATAATCGGCGAGTCACCCTGATCAATAACACTGGTCAACAAAAACATCTCCTTGATCAATAATCGGTGAGTCTCCCTGATCAATAATCGGCGAGTCACCCTGATCAATAACACTGGTCAACAAAAAAATCTCCTTGATCAATAATCGGTGAGTCTCCCTGATCAATAATCGGCGAGTCACCCTGATCAATAACACTGGTCAACAAAAAAATCTCCTTGATCAATAATCGGTGAGTCTCCCTGATCAATAATCGGCGAGTCACCCTGATCAATAACACTGGTCAACAAAAACATCTCCTTGATCAATAATCGGTGAGTCTCCCTGATCAATAATCGGCGAGTCACCCTGATCAATAACACTGGTCAACAAAAAAATCTCCTTGATCAATAATCGGTGAGTCTCCCTGATCAATAATCGGCGAGTCACCCTGATCAATAACACTGGTCAACAAAAAAATCTCCTTGATCAATAATCGGTGAGTCTCCCTGATCAATAATCGGTGAGTCTCCCTGATCAATAATCGGTGAGTCTCCCTGATCAATAATCGGTGAGTCACCCTGATCAATAACACTGGTCAACAACAAAAACATTTTTTTTCTGGCCTGGACTTTTGCAGCTGTTCTAGACTAATTTCAGGATGCTGATTCTAAATCTGATTTCAAATTTTCTCCATCACATTTCATTTTATGCTATCGGCATACCCCATTTTCATTGATTTTACCCGAAATTAACTCTGTCACTTATGATTGCAAGTTGTTGTTGCGAGTCAGTGACTGCTTTGGTGTTAAAATATGGTGCTGTATTTTTAGGATAGTGTGTTTATGATATCAGTTTATGTAGATATCCACATTTATTTAATATTTTTCTTCCGCAGTTTTTATTTAAAATGCAATATTTGATATCTCAAAAACCTGATGTGATAGACAAAAACCGATGCCAGATTTGGAATCAGCACCCCAAAATTACCTTAAAGCCGTTGGAATACCTCATGCCAGAAAAAGTGTGTTGACCGGTGAATTATTGATCACGGGATGAGATCAGACCACCCACACACCCTTACCCAAGCAAAATGTACAACAATTTTCAGCCGAAAGGGTGAGATAAATAAGGAGACAGATATATCGAAGATAGAGAGATAGAGGGAGATAAAGTAAAATAGATAGATAGAGAGACAAAAGCCACGATAATAAGATCACCAGATTGTTCTTGTCGCCCAGAGGGTTTCCTATCCTCATCTCTGGCAACAGGAGGCAGGGATTTGTGGAAGTGCTGAGCTGGGGATTGAGAGAGCGGGTGGAGGGAGAGGAAAGAGAGAGGGAGGAGAGAGTGGGGAGAGCGTGGGGAGAGAGGAGGGAGAGGGAAGAGAGTGGAGGGGAGAGAGGAGAGAGTGGAGGGAGAGGAAAGAGAGAGGGAGGAGAGAGTGGGGAGAGCGTGGA
The DNA here is from genome assembly GCF_964198595.1 of Lampetra fluviatilis. NCBI lineage: Eukaryota > Metazoa > Chordata > Hyperoartia > Petromyzontiformes > Petromyzontidae > Lampetra > Lampetra fluviatilis. Next base: position 4,874,731 of record NC_136338.1, read on the forward strand.
GAGAGAGGAGAGGGGGAGGAGAGAGAGTGGAGGGGAGATAGGAGAGAGTGGAGGGGAGAGAGTGGAGATTGGGGAGAGCGTGGAGAGAGAGGAGAGAGTGGAGGGAGAGGAAAGAGAGAGAGAGAGGAGAGAGGGGAGAGAGAGGAGAGGGAGGAGAGAGAGTGGAGAGAGGGAGGAGAGAGTGGAGAGAGGGGAGAGTGGAGGGAGAGGAAAGAGAGAGAGAGGAGAGAGGGGAGGGAGAGAGTGGGGAGAGAGGAGAGAGAGTGGAGGGAGAGAGTGGAGAGAGAGGAGAGAGAGTGGAGAGAGGGGAGAGTGGAGAGAGAGGAGAGGGTGGAGAGAGGGTGGAGAGAGTGGAGGGGAGAGTGGAGGGAGAGGAGAGAGAGAGGGTGGAGAGAGCGTAGGGGAGAGTGGAGAGAGGGTGGAGGGGAGAGGAGAGAGAGGAGGGGAGAGTGGAGGGAGAGGAGAGAGAGTGGAGGGGAGAGAGTGGAGGGAGAGGAAAGAGAGAGGGTGGAGAGAGCGTAGGGGAGAGTGGAGAGAGTGGAGAGTGGAGACGAAGGAAAGTGCCGACTACACCGATCATCGTTTTGTTTCCTCTCATCGTAAAAGAGAGAGAGAGACACGGGAGAGTGGAGAGAGAGGAGAGTGGAGAGAGTGATGGGGAGAGAGTGATGGGGAGAGCGGTGGTGGTGTTGCGATGATGACGATGATGATGTGGCTGATGGTGGTGGTGTGACGATGATGTGGCTGATGATGATGATGTTGCTGATGATGTTGTGATGATGACGATGTGGCTGCTGATGATGTTGTGGTGATGATGATGGTGTTGTGGTGATGATGATAATGGTGTGGTGATGATGATGATCATGGTGATAACGATGTAGTGATGATAGTGTTTTGATGATGGTGTTGTGATGATGATGGTGTTGTGGTGATGATGATAATGATGTGGTGATGATGGTGTTTTGATGATGATGGTGATGTGATGGTGATGATGGTGATGTGGCTAGTTGAGATTTCGTGACTCAAAGTCGGTGTCTCTCTGCGGTTATTATCGATCTCAAATCGAAGAGTCGAGATTTGTGTCGTCATCGGCCGCTGTGAGCAAGTCGGGGGGAGGGGGCCTCATCCTTCTTGAGCTGCAGGAGACACGTCGGGTAAGGCTGTTGTTGTTGTGGTGGTGTTGTGTGTTGTGGTGTGGTGGTGGTGTGTGTGTGTTGTGGGGTGTGGTGGGGTGTGTGTGGTGTGTTGGTGTGTGTGTGTGTGTGGTGTGTTGTTGTGGGGTGTGTTGTTGTGGTGTGTGTTGTGTGTGTATGTTGTGTGTGTGTTGTGTGTGGTGTGTTGTTGTGGGGTGTGTTGTTGTGGTGTGTGGTGTTGTGGTGTGGTGGTGTGTTGTTGTGTGTTGTTGTGTGTTGTGGTGTGTTGTTGTGTGTTGTGGTGTGTTGTGGTGTGGTGGTGTGTTGTGGTGTGTTGTGGTGTGGTGGTGTGTTGTGGTGTGGTGGTGTTGTGTGTGTGTGTTGTGTATGTTGTGTGTGGTGTGCGTTGTGTGTGTTGTGTGTGGTGTGTTGTTGTGGGGTGTGTTGTTGTGGTGTGGTGTGTGGTGGTGTGTGTGTGGTGTGTTGTTGTGGTGTGGTGTGTGGTGTTGTGGTGTTGTGTGTGTTGTGTGTGTGTGTTGTGTGTGTATGTTGTGTGTGTGTTGTGTGGTGTGTGTGTGGTGTGAGTGTGTGGTGTTGTTGTGGTGGTGTTGTGGGGTGTGTTGGTGTGGTGGTGTGTGGAGTGGTGTGTTGTTGTGTGTTGTGGTGGTGTTGGGGTGTTGTGGGGTGTGTTGTGGTGTTGTTGTGGGGTGTTGTGGTGTGTGTGTGTGGTGTGTTGTTGTGGGGTGTGTTGTTGTGGGGTGTGTGTTGTGTGGTGGTGTGTGTTGTGGTGTGAGTGTTGTGGTGTGAGTGTGTGGTGTTGTGTTGTGGTGTGTTGTTGTGGTGTTGTGGGTTGTGTTGTTGGGGTGTGTTGTGGTGGTGTTGTTGTGTGTTGTTGTGGTGTGTGTGTGGTGTGTTGTTGTGGTGTGGTGGGTTGTGTTGTTGGGGTGTGTTGTTGTGGTGTTGTATTGTGTGTAGGGTGTGTTGTGGTGGTGTTGTGTGTTGTTGTGTTGTTGTGGCGTGTTGTTGTGGTGTGTGTGGTGATGTGGTGGTGTGGTGGTGGTGGTGTGGTGTGGTGGTGTTGTGGTGTGTTGTGGGGTGTGTGTTGTGGGGTGTGTTGTTGTGCGTTGTTGTGTTGTGGTGTTGTGGTGTGTTGTGGGGTGTGTGTGTGGTGTGTGTGTGTTGTGTGTGTGTGTTGTGTATGTTGTGTGTGGTGTGTGGTGTGTGTGTGTGGTGTGTGTGTGGTGTGTGTGTGGTGTGTGGTGTGTGTGTGTTGTGTGTGTTGTGTGTGTGTTGTGTGTGTTGGGTGTGTTGTGTGTGTGTTGTGTGTGTGTTGTGTGTGTTGTGTGTGTGTTGTGTGTGTTGGGTGTGTTGTGTGTGTGTTGTGTGTGTGTGTGGTGTGTGTGTTGTATATGGTGTGTGTGTATTGTGTGTGTTGTGTGTATGTGTATGTTGTGTGTATGTTGTGTGTATGTGTGTGTGTATGTCGTGTGTATGTTGTGTGTGTGGTTTCGTGTGTGTGTTGTGTTGTGTGTGTCTGTGTGTCTGTGTGTGTGTTTGTGTGTCTGTGTGTGTGTCTGTGTGTGTTTGTGTGTGTGTCTGTATCTGTGTGTGTCTGTGTATGTCTGTGTGTGTGTGTCTCTGTGTGTGTGTGGTGTGTGTCTGTGTGTGTGTCTGTGTGTGTGTCTGTGTATGTCTGTGTGTGTGTCTGTGTTGAGTCCTGTGATGTTTAGACAGACACACAGATGGAAGGGTTGAAAGTCAAATAGCAGCTGTTGTTGATAGACTACGAGGCGCATGGATTCGACGGAGGGGAAGCCACAGACAGACAGACTGACACACCAGCAGTGACACAGACTGACACATCAACAGTGACACAGACTGACACATCAGCAGTGACACAGACTAACAGATCAGCAGTGACACAGAGTGACACATCAGCAGTGGCACAGACTGACACATCAGCAGTGACACAGACTGACACATCAGCAGTGACACAGACTAACAGATCAGCAGTGACACAGACTGACACATCAGCAGTGACACAGACTGACACATCAGCAGTGACACAGACGGACACATCAGCAGTGACACAGACTGACACAGCAGTGACACAGACTGACACATCAGCAGTGACACAGACTGACACATCAGCAGTGACACAGACTGACACATCAGCAGTGACACAGAGTGACACATCAGCAGTGACACAGACTGACACATCAGCAGTGACACAGACTGACACATCAGCAGTGACACAGACTGACACATCAGCAGTGACACAGACTGACACATCAGCAGTGACACACTGACACATCAGCAGTGACACAGACTGACACATCAGCAGTTACACAGACTGACACATCAGCAGTGACACAGAGTGACACATCAGCAGTGACACAGACTGACACATCAGCAGTGACACAGACTGACACATCAACAGTGACACAGACTGACACATCAACAGTGACACAGACTGACACATCAGCAGTGACACAGACTGACACATCAGCAGTGACACAGACTGACACATCAGCAGTGACACAGACTGACACATCAGCAGTGACACAGACTGACACATCAGCAGTGACACAGACTGACACATCAGCAGTGACACAGACTGACACATCAGCAGTGACACAGACTAACACATCAGCAGTGGCACAGACTGACACATCAGCAGTGACACAGACTGACACATCAGCAGTGGCACAGACTGACACATCAGCAGTGGCACAGACTGACACATCAGCGGTGACACAGACTGACACATCAACAGTGACACAGACTGACACATCAGCAGTGACACACTGACACATCAGCAGTGACACAGACTGACACATCAGCAGTGACACAGACTGACACATCAGCAGTTACTCAGACTGACACATCAGCAGTGACACAGACTGACACATCGTGTTTCGTTCTTCGTGTTTCATACTCTACGTTCCATTCGGCAAAGTCACGTTGTGTATAAAATAAAATAAATCACGACGTTTCGATCGCAACACAAGCGGTCATCCACGGGCGGAACAAATATAATCCAGCAGTGGAACCTGCCGGACCAGCGAGAGAGCTGCTTCAACACGAGGTTATTATATACGTGGTGATGGGCAAGCAGGCGGGGGTCTGAGCTGGAAAGGAATTCCATCCACGGACGCAAGCAAGTCAGTTTATGTTAATGGGGAGATTGGGGAGAGAGCGATTAGGGAGGGAGATTAGCAGAGGTGGGACAAAGTCATTGTTATGCAAGTCCAAGTCGAGTCGCAAGTCATCAAATTCATGACTCGAGTCTGACTCGAGTCCAAGTCACATGACTCGAGTCCACATCTCATAGGTGGGACAAAGTCATTGTTATGCAAGTCCAAGTCGAGTCGCAAGTCATCAAATTCATGACTCGAGTCTGACTCGAGTCCAAGTCACATGACTCGAGTCCACACCTCTGGAGATTAGCATGAAAGACCTTCCGTCACCGCATAAGAGCATCATGCCCGCATATGCGCACAACAGCAGTGTTAATGAGAGATTAGCACCATGAGAGGTCAATCCAAAGGACGTGTGAGCATAAGAGTTCAATCCAAAGGGCATGTGAGAGATCTAAGGGAGAGAGAGACACACAGAGAGTCAGAAATAACATCACAGTCAGTTAAGATTTTGATTTAAAGCTTCTTTCGTGACTGCAGGGATTCATATTCTTGGTTATTTCGGTAAAGTGACGTAGAAGGGAAATAATAAAATAAAAAAAATATAAAACAATAACATAAAAAAAATATAAAACAATAAAATTATCACGACGTTTCGACTGCAACACAAGCAATCATCATCAGGTGTGAAATCCACAGCAAGAATTGTGGATTTTTTTATTGTTTTATATTTTTATTATTTTATTGTTTCCCTTCTAGGTGACTTTACCGAAAGAACCAAGAATAGTCAGTTAAGACTTTACCTGGTTAATAACGTCCTTCCAATGATTGCTCAGTTTGTACCCATCCTCTCGGTTGAAGTTGTGTCTGTGTTGATACATCTGGATGGCTTCATGAACAAATCTCTGAAGGTAGCCGGAAGGTTTGCAGAGTACCTCCGTCTTGGAAAAATCTATTTCGTGTGAGCCCACAGCGTTAAAACAATGATCAGCAATGACTGAGGTATTGGTCCTACCGTGTTTCAGATCTGCCTTGTGTTCACGAACGCGGTCCTAGACATGTTGTTTCGTTTCCCCAATGTGACTGCTGCCACAACCACAACTCCGTTTGTAGACACCAGGGTATTGCATGTCAGGAATCACATCCTTCACAGATGGGATTAAATCACGGATTTTGTGTACTGTGTTGAAACGAACCTGGATCTTGTGTTTGTTTAAGATTTTGGAAATCTTGTTTTGGTAACCCATGCTATGTATGGTAAAGTGATGGTTTTGGTTGGATCATCAGAAGGTTGTCTCCCCATGGCTGGGGAGACAGCTTTGCGGATTGTACGGTCCGTGTATCCGTTCATCTTGAGGGATTGGTGTACGTGCTCCAGCTCACTGGCTACATACTCTTAGGTTTTTTTTCGGTAAAGTCACGTAGGTAAAAAATAAAAAAATAAAAGTAATAATAGAAATAAAATAATAAATCACGACGTTTCGGAGGCAACACAAATCTCCGTCATCAGGTGGGACCGTCACAGCTAGATTTTCTGTATCAAGTGAGGCAGAGATTCCAAGATACAAGTTCTTAAATACAAGTTAAGGGGGGGAGAAGGGAGGGATGGGCTTATCTGAATGTGGTGGTCAATGAAAGGAACGTATTGAGAGGGGGGGGGGAGGCTGGCTAGAGGTGCTGGTTGGAGATGCAACAGACCCTATGGTGCAGTGTTTTGATGAGGGAATTCTTCTGGGCTGGATGGTGGTGGGAGTCAGGCTTTAGATAGGCATCCGTGTGAGTGGCTTTCCTGTAGACAGAGTGTCCCAACGAGCCATCAGGTCTCTTCTAGATCAAAACATCCAGGAATGGTAGCTTGCCATCCTTTTCCACTTCCATGGTGAATTTGATAGACTCGTGTACGGAATTGATGTGGTTGAGAAATTGGTTCAGTGCCGGCAGGCCATGTGGCCAGATGACGAACGTGTCATCCACGTGTCTCTTCCACAAGGAAGGACGTCGGGTGGATGTCTGGATGGCATCTGTCTCAAATTTCTCCATGAAAAAGATTCGCTACCACTGGCGATAAGGGAGAACACATTGGGGTGCCCTCATTTTGTTTGTAGAATGTACCGTTCTAGGTGAAGTATGTGTTGGTAAGGCAGTGCCTTACCAAAGATGGTACATCTGGATTCAGTACTTGGTGGACCAAGTCTTCAATGATTGCAATGGTGTCAGGTACAGGTGCATTGGTGAACAGAGAGACTACATCGAAACTGATCATTGGTTTTCTTGGTTCTTTCGGTAAAGTAGAAGGGAAATAATAAAATGATAAAAATAAAACATAATCAAATAATTCTCACGACGCTTCGGCCACAACGCAAGCAGCCGTCCTCAGGTGAAGAACAGGTCTGTCGAGAAGACAGCGTCTGAATGAAACACCCCAGGCTTGGAACGTATGTTTAAGCTGCGTTGGAGGGGGAAGAGCGCCTTGACAAAAGAATTTGCATATCAAGAGGAATTTAGACGCTCCAAGCCTGGGGTGTTTCATTCAGACGCTGTCTTCTCGACAGACCTGTTCTTCACCTGAGGACGGCTGCTTGTGTTGTGGCCGAAACGTCGTGAGAATTACTTTATTATGTTTAATTTTTATTTTATTATTTCCCTTCTACGTGACTTTACCGAAAGAACCAAGAAGATGAATCCCTGCAGTCACGAAAGCTTTAAATCGACACTTTTTTTGACAAGGAGTCATGTTTGCATTGACCACAATATCTGCAGTCGGAATGCAAACAAAAAACACAACTCTGATAATGTATGCACTGTCCTTGAAGTTGATTGGTCCACACCCGAGACAGCTTTCCTTAGAGCCTAGTCTCACATGGTGTTGGACCAGATGACACCAAATGGCGCACGTGTGTCAGTTTTGTTGCCAGATAAAAGGGTAAAAAACAATTATCATATTTTTACTGGTAAATGAGGTTCCAATGGTGTAAATGCGTACCCCGAGCTCTCATACTCTGATGGTGCATTGTCTTTGAGATGTGCGCCTTTTGGCGTCATCTGGTCCAACGCCATGTGAGACTAGGCTCTAAGGAAAGCTGTCTCGGGTGTGGACCAATCAACTTCAAGGACAGTGCATACATTATCAGAGTTGTGTTTTTTGTTTGCATTATGACTGCAGGTATTGTGGTCAATGCAAACATGACTCCTTGTAAAAAAGGTGTCAGTTTTGTTGCCAGATAAAAGGGTAAAAAACTAATTTTCATATTTTGCTACTGGCAAAGGAGGTTCCAATGATACATCGAAACTGACAAGCAAATCATCGGGAGACAGTGAGATGTCCTTGATTAGAGAAACCAAGTGAGCTGAGTCAAGTCCAGCCGAGGTGGACTTGCCCGTGAAAGGAATCAGGGTCTCAGACAGAAATCGGGCCAGTTTGTAGGTGGGCGAGTTAATGGTGGAGACGATTTGTGGATTTTTGGAAGTCCATCAAATCTGGGTGGTCTAGCAGCCGAAGGTTTTCGGGAGCTCTGCTTGGTCTGATCTGATTAGAGAAGTCGATTTAGTGATGAGATTGTTGGTTTTTGTGGCTAGGCGGTTGGTGGGATCTCTGTTGATTTTGATATAGCTGCCATCATTAAGAAGGTCCTGAATTTTGTTGTTGTTGTAAGTGGTTTTATCCATGATGACAGTGGCATTGCCCTTGTCGGCTGAGAGGATGAAAATGTCATCTCTCTTCTTGGTTCTTTCGGTAAAGTCACGTAGAAGGGAAATAATAAAATAATAAAAATCAAATATAATATTATTTTATTATGTTTTATTTTTATTTTTTTATTATTTCCCTTCTACGTGATATATATTATATTATGTTTAATAAAACAATATAATATTATTTTATTATGTTTTATTTTTATTAGTTTATTATTTCCCTTCTACGTGATATATATTATATTATGTTTAATAAAACAATATAATATTATTTTATTATGTTTTATTTTTATTAGTTTATTATTTCCCTTCTACGTGATATATATTATATTATGTTTAATAAAACAATATAATATCTTATAATGTTTTATTTGTATTATTTTATTATTTCCCTTCTACGTGACTTTACCGAAAGAACCAAGAAGATGAATCCCTGCAGTCACGAAAGCTTTAAATCAAAATGTCATCTCTGTTTTATTTTTAATTTAGAGAGTTCAAAACGCCCGTCCTTGCCGATGTTGCTAATGGGTTGCTGAGCGTTTTTTGAGGATAGCAGCGATTTCGGATCTAGCAGCGTCTGCCGGGTTGTGTACCCATGTTTCATGTTCCGTGTTGCGTGTTTCATGTTTCATGTTTCGTGTTTCATGTTTCATGTTTCATGTTCCGTGTTGCGTGTTTCGTGTTTCATGTTTCATGTTCCGTGTTGCGTGTTTCGTGTTTCATGTTTCATGTTCCGTGTTGCGTGTTTCGTGTTTCATGTTCCATGTTCCGTGTTGCGTTTTTCATGTTTCCCCTCCTTGAATCTCTCGAGATGCTAAGCCGGTGGAGCCCCCCCGCCGCTTCCTTAAGCCTCTTAGACGCTGAGGGGTGGGGTGAGGGGGGGTGGGGGTGAGGTGGGGTGAGGGGGATGGGGTGGGGTGAGGTGGGGGGTGGTGAGGGGGGATGGTGGGGGTGAGGTGGGGTGGGGTGAGGTGGGGTGGGGTGAGGTGGGGTGGGGTGAAGGGGGATGGGGTGGGGTGAGGTGGGGGGTGGTGAGGGGGGATGGGGGGGGTGAGGTGGGGGGTGAGGTGGGGGGTGGGGTGAGGTGAGTTGGGGGGTGAGGTGGGGGGTGGTGAGGGGGGATGGGGGGTGAGGTGGGGTGAGGGGGGATTGGGGGGTGAGGGGGGATGGGGTGGGGGGTGAGGGGGGGTGGGGGGTGAGGTGGGGTGAGGGGGGGTGGGGTGGGGGGTGAGGGGGGGTGGGGGGTAACGGGGGGTGGGGGGTGAGGTGAGGTGGGGTGAGGGGTGAGGTGGGGGGTTGGGTGAGGGGGGTATTGGGGGGTGGGGTGAGGGGGGGTGAGGGGGGATGGGGGGGGTGAGGTGGGGGGTGGGGCACAGTACGCACGGAGAGAGGCAGAGAGCCACAGCCCCTCGGAGGAGGAGGGTTTGGAGGAGGTGGAGGAGGAGGTGGAGGAGAGGGTGGAAGGGGTGGAGGAGGAGAAGGTGGAGGAGGAGGAAGAGGAGGGTGTGGAGGATGAGGAGGGGGTGGTGGAGGGGGTGGAGGAGGAGGAGGGGGTGGAGTAGGAGGAGGTGGAGGAGGTGGAGGAGGAGGAGCGAGTTGTTGAGCCAAATCTTCGGAATTGGGGTCAAGGGACGATTTACGGAGGAGCGAAAGGTGGCACAGGTCTTGGTTCAAGCTCCTTTTAGCTGCCTGTCGATAGAGAGAGACACGGGCAGATAGAGAGAGACACGGACAGAGAGAGAGAGAGACACGGACAGAGCGAGAGACACGGGCAAAGAGAGAGAGAGAGAGACACGGACAGAGAGAGAGAGAAACACGGGCAGAGAGAGAGAGACACGGGCAGAGAGAGAGACACGGGCAGATAGAGAGAGAGACACGGACAGAGAGAGAGAGACACGGGCAGAGAGAGAGAGACACGGGCAGATAGAGAGAGACACGGACAGAGAGAGAGAGAGAGAGACACGGAGAGAGAGAGAGACACGGGCAGAGAGAGAGACACGGGCAGATAGAGAGAGACACGGACAGAGAGGCGAGAGACACGGGCAGAGAGGCGAGAGACACGGGCAGAGAGAGAGACACGGGCAGAGAGAGAGACACGGGCAGAGAGAGAGAGACACGTGCAGAGAGAGAGAGACACGGGCAGAGAGGCGAGAGACACGGGCAGATAGAGAGAGAGACACGGGCAGAGAGAGAGACACGGACAGAAAGAGAGACACGGGCAGAGAGATAGAGAGAGACACGGGCAGAGAGAGAGAGAGACACGGACAGAGAGTTAGAGAGACACGCGCAGATAGAGAGAGACACGGACAGAGAGAGAGAGACACGGAGAGAGAGAGAGACACGGGCAGAGAGAGAGACACGGGCAGATAGAGAGAGACACGGACAGAGAGGCGAGAGACACGGGCAGAAAGGCGAGAGACACGGGCAGAGAGAGAGACACGGGCAGAGAGAGAGACATGTGCAGAGAGAGAGAGACACGGGCAGAGAGGCGAGAGACACGGGCAGATAGAGACTTTGACTTTTAGGGCAACTTTATTACCCCCAGCGCAATTGCGCTGGAGTCATTTTCATATTTTGTGAGCCCTAGCGGCAGGAAAACAATGAATATCGGCACATTGCGCCACATTCCGACGCGCAGCGCCAGTACCGCGTCGCCGCTTTCCACCGCCTTCCGAGGCCAACCCGTCAGATAGTGAAAGTCAGCCTGCCGTCCGCCACGGTGCAGAGGGCTTGACCGGCCCCCCACCTCTCGCAGAAAACGGCATGATCACCCCCCACGTGTACATGGTACGCGTGCTCCAATTGGAGCCGCGCCTTGACGAGCCCGCGCGTCGTCGCCACCGCCGAGCAGCCGGCATCCGACGCGCCGGCCAGTTTTTTCTTGCGGGTTTTATAAATGGCCATCTTGGCCTGTGCACAAATAAAATTCAGAAGGTCTTGGCTCTTGTTGGGTAAGTACGGTACCCCGTACGCGAACCAGTTTTTCTGGAAGCTCATCCCCAGTTTCGTTGAGATGTCTCCCAGGAGCCGGAACAGCGGGGACAACCGTGCGCACCCCACGTACTGGTGCGCCAGGTCTTCTCTTGCGCCGCAGAAAGCGCATCGGTCTGACGCCTCCGGGGTGACTTTACTCTGCCACGCGGCCGAGGGCAGCGTCCAGTGGAGCAGCCTCCACTGCAGGTCCCCACAGCGTTTGGTGATGGGGGGCTTGTACAGGCGGCCCCACTGGGGGGTGGCCGCGCCCGACGGTGCCAAGGCGCTCCTCCACCTGGTGTCTGGGAGTTCCGCCAGCTCCCGGCAGCGCAGCGCCTTCACGCTGCACGCGTACAGCGCTCCCTTAAGCGCGCCCCGAAAGGGCACGCTCTGGCAGCTCCCGAGCTTTAGTAGTTTGCCGGAGTCATCTCGACCGGTGGGCTGGGCGCAGGTGAGCCGCAATTCAGGGAATGAGGGAGGGGGGGCGCCGTCTTCGGGCGCCTCGAGCCGCAGCCGCAGCTCCCGCATCGCCGCGAGCGCCGCCCGCAGCAGCTTCTCCCCGGCCAGCACGGTGCGGAGTCCGGCGGCACCGCTGACGTCGGCCGCGGACCTCCACGCCGGGTGCAGGTCGCGGTCCCGCACCAAGTCCCCCACCGCTCGAATCCCCGCCGAGGTGAAACGGCGGGCCAGCGTCGCTTCCTCTCGGATCTCGGCGAAGCGGCCGTTGATGAACAGTGGCTCGCGCAGAAACTGCCCGAGCGTGCATTGCGGGTCTCCTCTCTCCCAGGCCAGACTGCGCCACGCGTCCAGGAGGCTCCGGTGGAAGGCCGGCAGCCCCGCGTAGTCGACCCGGGCCAGATCTAACAGGAAAATTTCTCTTCCGTAGCCCAGGCCACCCCCGGCGCCTCTCAGCAAGGCGAGGGTGGGTGCCACCCAGGGCAGGGTCTCCCTGCCGTACAGCAGCCGCTGCACGGTCTGAAGCCTGAAGGTCAGAACCCTGGCGTGGATGTCCACCAGGCCCTGGCCGCCCTCGCCCACCGGTAGGCGGAGGACTCCCGGCCTCAACCAATGTTTCCCCTGCCACGCGAAGTGGGTGAGCGAGCGGGCTGCTCCCCCGAGTAGCCACTCCGGGGGCTGGAGGGTTTTCGCCCTGTGCCACAGCACCGCGGCCGCCAGGTTGTTGCTCACCAGCACCCGCCCCCTGAAGGACATCGCCGGGGCTAGGCGCGCCCATGCCGCCAACCTGGCCTCGAACCGGTCCCCCAGTTCGGGCCAGTTTTGCTGGGTGACGTTGGGCCCTCCGAGGTGGACGCCTAGGTACCGGACGCCGTCGGTCTGCCAGGCGACACCCCCTGGGAGGAGCACCGGGCACGCGGCGCCCTGCGGCCCCAGGCGCAGAGCCGAGGTCTTCGCCCAGTTTATCTTGGCGCCGGACGCCGCCTCATAGGCCTTCACCGCCCGACCCAGCGCTGCTACATCATGCGCCCCCGTGACGACCACACACAGGTCGTCCGCGTACGCCGATACCCTGATGATCGCCCCCTCGGGGCCCGGCACCCTGTACCCCGACAGGGAGAGCTGGAGGCGGCGCACGAGGGGCTCGATGACCAGGGCGTAGAGGAGGCCCGACAGCGGGCACTCCTGTCTGACTCCGCTCGCCACGGGGAAAGGGGCGCCGAGCTGCTGGTTAACCTTCAGCAGGCTCGACGCACCCGCGTACAGGAGCCGCACGCGCGACCTGAACGCCGGCCCAAATCCGGACGCGGCGAGCAGCTCTTCCATGAAGTGGTGGCTGACCCGGTCGAAGGCTTTCTCCTGGTCGAGGAAGAGGAGGCCCACGTCTGTTCCGTCTCTCTCCGCCAGTGCGATCATGTCCCTGACCGTGCTCACGTTGTTGTGCAAGCACCGGCCAGGGATGCAGTAAGTTTGTTCGGGGCGAACAAGCTGGTCCACCACCGACTTCAGGCGGTTGGCCAACACCTTTGCAAAGATCTTATAGTCGGCGCATAGAAGGGACACTGGCCGCCAGTTTTCGATGCGGCGCAGGTCTCCTTTCTTGGGCAGCAGGGTGACGACGGCCCTCCGGCAGCTCTGAGGGAGCACCCCCTTCCGCAGGCTCTCCTCAAGGACCTCCAACAGGTGCGGCGCGAGGTCGTCCCAGAAGACCGCGTAGAACTCGGACGGGAGGCCGTCGATGCCCAGGGCCTTGCCGGCCGCGAGCCCTCTCATGGCGGCGTAGAGTTCCTCCTGCTCGACGGGGGGCGTCCAGGCGTATGCTCTCGGATTCCTCGAGGACAGGGCACCCATCGAGTAGATCCCGAGTTGCTTCACGGCACGAATCCCTGGCCTGGAAAAGGTCGCAGTAAAACTCCCTCGCGAGTCTTGCCATCTGGCCCTCCTCCTCCGTTATCACCTCCCCCCTCGGGGTCTGCAGGCACGAGATGATTCTGTTTTTCTGGGGTTTATGTTGCAGCCGAAAGAAAAATTTCGAGGGGGAGTCCATGTACGTCAGGTGCTGCATTTGACGTTGCTTGAACGAGCCGTTCGCCTGTCGGTCCGTGACGGCCCTGAAGAGCAGCTGCTTCTCCAGCAGCACTCTCCCCTTGCCGTCGTGCGTGCTCTGGGCCGACCCCAGCTCCGCCTCGAGGAGCAACAGTTCGTCCTGTAGACGTCTGACCGCATCTTCCCTAGCAGAGGCTTGCGGGTTGCGGAGCTGCAGGCAGAGCGCCCGTACCTGCGCCTTTACATGCTCCCACCATCGCAAGACGCCGTCGAAGCTGCTCTTGGCGGCCACCCAACGAGCCCAGCAGGCCCTGAAGGCCTCTTTGAAGGCTGCGTCCTCGAGCAGCCGAGCGTCGAGTTTCCAGTAGGCGCTGCGGCGCTCTTCTTTGGGGATGCGCAGCAGCAAGGAGACCATGTGATGGTCTGAAAACCCGGACGGGATGATCCTGCTTTCGCCGAGCAGGTTAGTGTTTGCGGCGCTGACATACAGCCGATCGAGCCTAGCAAGGCTTATTTTCCCGTGAAAGTCGCAGCGACACCACGAGTACTGCCGCTGCGTGGGTCGGTGCAGGCGCCACGCATCCCACAGCCCCAGCCTCCGCACCACGTCGGCCAATGCCCGCGCTGACTCTGGATGAGGCTCGGCGCCGTTACGGTCGAGGGTCGGGTCAAGGGTGCAGTTGAAATCCCCCCCCACGACCGTCAGCACGTCGTCCGTGTTGTTCGCCTCCAGGCTATCCCGCAGCGCGCCCGAGAAAAGGAGACCTCTTTCGCGGCTCTTGCTTGGCGCGTACACGTTCCAGCACTGCATCCTGGTGCCGCTGAAGGCAAAGTCCGCTGATATTAGATGTCCTTTAACGATCTCCCTGAAGACCACGCCCTCGGGGACAAAGTTTGGACCGAACACAATCGCGACACCTGCACGGTTCTCCTCTCCGTGGCTGAAAAAACAGGAACGGCCGCCCAGGAGGTGCTGTCGCTGATCCTGCAGAGCATTGTCCAGGTGTGTTTCCTGCAGGAAGGCCACGTCGACCTTTTGGTCTTCGAGGAAGCAGCACACGCGGTGCCATCTCCTGTCGCTGCGGACGCTGTTGCAGTTTAAGGTGGCTATCCTTACACCCGAAGCCATTGTGATGGATGTGGGGAGTGACAGCACACGAGGGCACTACGGTGGAGAGGGGAGAGAGGCAATCTCTTGCCTCACCTTCTTCAACACCCCTTTCAACCGGTATACTTCTTGCGGAGTGAAGTGGTGCGGCGCAGGGTCTTTCTGGATCCTCCGTACCGTCTCCTCGAGGCCCTGTCCGTCAGGGAAGGAGTCCAGAACGCGGACTTTGCGCCGATTGTAGGTGCTTCTCAGATAGAGGAGAACTTCACTGGGTTTGTACTTCCATTCCCCAGTAAGTTCCGGCAAGCTCGTCTCGCTGGCGCCGTCGTCGGCATCGCACCCCGGCAGTTCGTGGTCGGAGTCCCCGCGTGTGCCGGCGCGTGCTTCGTCCATCGTTTCTTTCGTCGAGCCGCACGGAGCTGGAGTCCCACCTGGCTCGACGCGTCTCTCGTCCACGGGGTCCGTGGCCGTCGCCCTGTCAGCCGATGGGGCGGGCAGGGTGGCCCCGTCGGGCGCCGCTGCGTCCGCAGGCATGGCGGTGGCCCGCGGTTCTCCCCCGAGCTGTGCCAGTGCGGCCGAGGCCGGGTCCAAAAGTTGTTCCGGCGCCTCGGTCACGTCTGGCGGGTGATCCTGGCCTGCCTCCTCTGCCGCGGCCTCGTCACTGCTCCCTGCCGCCTCGTCCGGGCGGCCGTCCGGCTGAGTGGCGTCGCCAGCAGTGGTCGTCCGCTTTGGAAGGGTGCCACCGCGCCCTCCCGCTGCAGGGCAGCTTTTGGCCTTGCGTTTCCGCGATACGACGACGGCGAAACCGTCCCCCTCGTCGTCAGTCGCTCGCTTGGCTTGGTCGACCGCAGCGTCGGTCGGGTCTTGCTGCCGCTTCCGCCGCTGCAGTCCGTCCTGCTGCTGCTGCAGACCTTCCCGCTGCTGCTGCCGCTGATCTTGCTGCTGCTGCTGTTGTTGTTGTTGTTGCTTTCGCTGTTGCTGCTTTTCGTGTAGCCGCTGCAGCGGCGGCTCGTCCTGCTGCTGCTGCTTCTGCTGCGGTGGCTGCTGCGGCTGCTGCGGCTGCTGCTGCTGCAGTTGCTGCGGCTGCGCCTGTGGCTGCTGCTGCTGTGGCTGCTGCTGCTGCGGCTGCTGCGGCTGCTGCGGCTGCTGCTGTTGTTGTTGCGGCTGCTGCGGCTGCTGAGGCTGCTGCTGCTGCTGCGGCTGCTGCTGCTGCGGCTGCTGCTGCTGCTGCTGCGGCTGTGGCTGCTGCTGCCGCGGCTGTGGCTGCTGCTGCTGCGGCTGCGGCTGCTGCTGCTGTGGCTGCGGTTGCTGCTGCTGCGGCTGCTGCTGCTGCTGCGGCTGCTGCTGCGGCTGCTGCGGCTGCGCCTGGGGCTGCTGCTGCTGTTGTTTCTGTTGCTGTTGTTGTGGCCGCCGCGGCTGCGGCACCGGCGCCCGCTGCGTGGTGCCTTCTTGGGCAGGCCACGCCCCTCCCTCCTTTGCCTTGCCTGGGCAGCTTTTCCTTGTATGGCCGAAGCTTCCGCACCCAAAACAGCGCGGCACTGCCGTTGACAGGTACACGGTATGTACACGACCACCGATGGTGTGTTTAATGGTTGCGTCCAATTCTGTGTTTCCATCTTTGAGTATTATGAAGGCCTGCCGCTGGCCCGACATGATATGTCTCATTGCCGGGTTCCGTGTCCGCATCGGTAGCCAGACAATGCGGGAGACCACCACTCCCCATCGCTGGAGGTCCTTCATTAGTTCGGTGCTCCTGAGGTAGGGCGGCGCGCCGGAGATGGTCACCTTCACCGCCGGCGTGGATAGGGGGGTGCACTGCACGAACAGCCCCCCCTCTCCCCCGACGATGAGCCCCGCCTCCACAATGCGCGCCGCTCCCTCTACCCCAGCCACATAGACCGCGTAGCCGCGGTTCTCCCGCTGGATGACACGGATAGCCGCCAGGCCGACGTGCTCGGCCACTGCGGCGGCGATGTCGTCGGGCGGGGTCTTCGGTGGAGGGAAACAAATGAAGCCATGTTCGTCCGTCAGGGCTTCAAGGTGCTCGTGCTGCGCCATTTTTTTTTTTGTGTGGCCACAGCAAGTGAGGGAAGAGGAAAGTGTTGAGCACAACGAAGCAATAAACGAAAAAAAACAGCGGGGTAAAGCGTCTTATAAACGCGTCCACGCTCTCTCAGGCTAGGCTCAGGCTCTCACCTGAGCCCAGGCCTCCATCTGCACACACGTTGGAGCAGGACCAAACGGCTTTTGCGACCGCACCCAACGGTGGCTGAGAGAGACACTGGAGAGAGACGGGCAGATAGAGAGAGAGACACGGGCAGAGAGAGAGACACGGACAGAAAGAGAGACACGGGCAGAGCGAGAGAGAGAGACACGGGCAGAGAGAGAGAGACACGGACAGAGACTTAGAGACACGGACAGAGAGAGAGACACGGGCAGAGAGAGAGAGACACGGGCAGAGAGGCGAGAGACACGGGCAGATAGAGAGAGACACGGGCAGAGAGAGAGAGACACGGACAGAGAGAGAGACACGGACAGAGGGAGAGAGACACGGACAGAGGGAGAGAGAGACGGGCACAGAGAGAGAGACACGGAGAGAGAGAGAGACACGGAGAGAGAGAGACACGGACAGATAGAGAGAGACACGGGCAGAGGGAGAGACACGGAGAGAGAGAGAGAGAGACACGGACAGTCAGAGAGACACGGGCAGAGAGAGAGATACACGGACAGAGAGAGAGAGAGACACGGACAGAGGGAGAGAGACACGGACAGAGAGAGAGACACGGGCAGACAGAGAGAGAGAGACACGGACAGAGAGAGAGAGACACGGGAAGAGAGAGAGAGAGAGACACGGACAGATACTTGTGGTCAGAATGCAAACAATCTCTGTTCAGAATGCAAACAGCGTTTGTTTGCATTCTGACCACAAGCATTGTGGTCAATGCAGACCTGATTCCTCGTAAAAATGTTTCAGTTTGGTGTTTTAACATCTCGACACAACTGTTTTGTTGCCAGAAAAAAAGGGGAAAACCCTATTACCATATTTTGGTCCTGGCAAAGGAGGTCCCATGTTGAAAGAGCAGTGTGTGTTCGTACTGTTCACCACGAGTGCTCTGCGTGTGGTTAATGTGGACACGATTCCTGTTTGGTGTTCTTCTTGACACAAGCTCCTGTTTCATAGCCACAATGGGTAGAACTTCTCTTTACCGGGCGTGCGGAGTATTGACGCGTGGGTTTCCATGCCCTTGGTAGGATCCGTGCAGATGCCCGCTCGCTCACCCACTCGCCCGCTCACCCACTCGCTCGCTCACCCGCTCGGCCGCTCACCCACTCGCTCGCTCACCCGCTCGCTCACTCACCCGCCCGCCCGCTCACCCGCTCGGCCGCTCACCCACTCGCTCGCTCACCCACTCGCTCGCCCGCCCGCTCGCTCGCCCGCTCGCCCACACGCCCGCTCGCCCACTCGCTCGCCCGCCCACCCGCTCGCTCACCCACTCTCCCACTCGCCCACCTGCTCGCTCACCCACTCACCCGCTCACCCACTCGCTCGCTCACCCACTCGCTCGCTCGCCAGATTGAATCTCGCGCGAGATGCTTGAGAGAGGGCGCCACGGGGGCGAGATGTGGTGATGACGATGGTGTTGTCGATGATGACGATGTTCATGATGATGGCGGTGACGATGGCATTGACGGTGACGATTGTGACGATGATGGTGATGACGACGGTGATGACGACGATGATGGTGATGACGATGGTGATGACGATGATGACGACGATGATGATGACGATGACGGTGATGATGACGGTGATGGTGATGATGGTGATGATGGTGATGACGATGATGATGATGATGACGATGTTAATGATGACGATGATGACGGTGATGATGACGATGATGATGGTGATGATGGTGATGACGATGATGGTGATGACGATGATGACGATGTTAATGACGATGGTGATGACGATGATGACGATGTTAATGACGATGGTGATGACGATGGTGACGACGATGACGATGTTAATGACGACGACGATGACGATGGTGATGACGATGGTGATGACGACGATGACGATGTTAATGACGATGATGATGACGATGTTAATGACGATGATGACGATGTTAATGACGATGGTGATGACGATGGTGATGACGATGGTGACGATGATGACGACGATGACGATGTTAATGACGACGATGATGACGATGTTAATGACGATGATGATGACGGTGATGACGACGATGATGACGATGATGATGACGATGTTAATGACGATGATGATGACGATGGTGATGACGATGATGACGATGATGACGATGTTAATGACGATGATGATGACGGTGATGACGATGATGACGATGATGATGACGATGTTAATGACGATGATGATGACGATGGTGATGACGATGATGACGATGATAACGATGATGACGATGTTAATGACGACGATGATGACGATGATGACGATGTTAATGACGATGATGATGACGATGGTGATGACGATGTTAATGACGATGATGATGGTGATGACGATGGTGATGACGATGATGACGATGATAACGATGATGACGATGTTAATGACGACGATGATGACGATGATGACGATGTTAATGACGACGATGATGACGGTGGTGCCGCAGCTGGTGGCGATGGCGATGACGGCGCTGGGGGCGGCGCTGGTGGAGCCGCGAGCGAGCGGCGCGAGGCGTGAGCCGCGGGAGCGGCGTCCATCGTGCACCCTCCACCACGTGGTCGGGTGACCTCCTTCTCACCACGACCACCAGCACCACCACCAGCACCACCACTGGCACCACCAGCACCACCACCGGTAGCATCGTCCGGATCGTCGGCAGCGCCGTGGGTGGCTGCAGCGTTGCGCTACTCCCGACGCGGTCGGCCGGGGCCGACGTGACATTTTGGCTTTCGCTCAACAACATCGTCGTCATCGTCGTCAACATCGTCAACGTCATCACCTTCGTCATCAACGTCGCCATCAACATCGTCAACGTCGTCATCAACGTCGTCAACAACGTCGTCAACGTCAACAACGTCTTCATCAACGTCGTCAACAACGTCATCAACATCGTCAACGTCGTCATCAACGTCGTCATCAACATCGTCATCAACGTCGTCAACGTCGTCAACAACGTCGTCATCAACGTCAACATCAACATCGTCAACGTCATCAACGTCGTCATCAACATCGTCATCAACGTCGTCAACATCGTCAACAACGTCGTCATCAACGTCAACATCAACATCGTCAACGTCATCAACGTCGTCATCAACATCGTCATCAACATCGTCAACAACGTCGTCATCAACGTCAACATCAACATCGTCAACGTCATCAACGTCGTCATCAACATCGTCATCAACATCGTCAACAACGTCGTCGTCAACGTCAACAACAACATCGTCAACGTCAACATCGTCAACGTCAACAACGTCCTCGTCGTCGTCGAGAGCCCCGTGGAGGATCTGGCGATGGAGCTCAAGGTGTGGGTGGACGGCCTTCAGCGCGTTGTGTGTGGGGTGAGCGCCACCACCACCTGCCAGGAGGTGGTCATCGTGCTCGCTCAGGCCATAGGTGAGTCTACTCGGTCGTTATCGGTGAGTCTCCCTGATCAATAATCGGTGAGTCTCCCTGATCAATAATCGGTGAGTCTCCTTGATCAATAATCGTTGAGTCTACCTGATCAATAATCGGTGAGTCTCACTAGCCAATAATCGTTGAGCCCTGGTCATCGGTGCGTCTCCCCCCCTCTCCCCGCCCCCCTCTCCCCCCCCTCTCCCCCCCGCTGTGATTGGTTGCAGGCCGTGCGGGCCGCTACGCGCTGGTGGAGCGCTGGAAGGGCTCCGAGCGCGCTCTGGCCCCCGACGAGCGGCCGCTGGCGGCCCTGGCCCGCTGGGGCCAGTACGCGGGCGACGTGACGCTGGCCCTGCGGCGCACGGGGGGGCCCAGCCCCGCACAGCGGCCCACGTCCGACGGCGCCGGCCACGTCCCAGCGGCCAGGAGGCCCCCCCAGGAGCGGGCCTTCTTCTGCAGGCAAAGCCTCCCGCCCCGGGCCAAGTTTCGACCGTCGCCGCCCTCGCCGCCGTTGTCGTCGACGTGGGAGCGGGGACGGCGCGTCGGCAACGCGGCGGAGGAGGAGGTGGAGGAGGTGGAGGAGGTGGAGGAGGAGGTGGAGGAGGAGGTGGAGCGGTCGGCGAGTGACCGGGAGGCCTGCGGCGACCGCGCGAACCTCCGGTGCCCGCGGCGGGAGAGGCCGCCCGTCGGGGAGGGCCGGGGGTGGGGGCCGCTGACCGTCTTGTCGCGGGCGGCGGCAAGAGGAGGATCAGGAGGAGGTGGATCAGGAAGAGGAGGAGGTGGAGGAGCAGGAGGAGCTGGAGGATCAGGAGGAGGTGGATCAGGAGGTGGAGGTGGAGGTGGTGGTGGTGGAGGTGGTGGAGGTGGTGGTGGTGACGATCTCCAAAGAGTTTGGGGCGGGGACCGTGACGGACGCGGCGGTGAGGGTCTGAAGCAGCGCGGCTCGCCGGAGAGCAGGAACGGCAAAAAGGAGGGGGAGGAGGCCAGGCACGACGGAGGAAGAGGAGGTGGAGGAGGTGGTGGAGGAGGTGGAGGTG
This sequence comes from Lampetra fluviatilis, assembly GCF_964198595.1. Lineage (NCBI taxonomy): Eukaryota > Metazoa > Chordata > Hyperoartia > Petromyzontiformes > Petromyzontidae > Lampetra > Lampetra fluviatilis. Next base: position 4,895,907 of record NC_136338.1, read on the forward strand.
GTGGAGGAGGTGGAGGTGGGAGGAGGTGGAGGAGAGCGCCGGGGCGAGAGGGACGACGGGGCCTACCTCCGCCGCTCGGCGCGCGGCGAGGGGAAGCACAAGTCGCTCACCTTCACTGGCGGCGCCCCGGGGTTCACCGTGGGGGTCACTCCGGGGATCACCCCGGGGGTCACCGCAGGGGTCACCGCGGGGGTCACCGCGGGGGTCACCGCGGGGGTCACCGCGGGGGTCACCGCGAGGGACACTGCGGGGGTCACCGCAGGGTTCACTGCGGGGTTCACCGCAGGGGTCACTGCGGGGGTCACCCCAGGGGTCACCGCGGGATTCACCCCAGGGGTCACCGCGGGGGTCACCGCGGGGGTCACCGCGGGGGTCACCGCGGCCTCGCAGCGGCAGCGGCTGGGCGGGAAGGAGTCGGAGGAGTCGGAGGAGGAGGTGGAGGAGGATGAGGGGGATGAGGGGGAGGGGGAGAAGCTGCTGAGGCTGACGCGGCTGCAGCAGCGGACGGTGGCGGCGCTGGAGGCGCGGATCGAGGCCGTGAGCTCAGACGTCCGCCACTGGGAGCGGAAACTCGCGTCCGTGGGCAATGATGGAGGAGGAGGAGGTGGAGCAGGTGGAGTAGCAGGTGGAGGAGCACGTGGAGCAGGGTGGAGGGCAATCGGGAGGCGAGGGCGACGCTCGTTTGGCGTCCGTGGGCAACGCCGCCGCCGACGAGGAGGACGATCGGAGGCTTTTGCCGCGGCTCGACCCGGAGCCCCGACCCCCGGGGGAGGTGGACGGCGAGGGGGAGTTTGAGGAGGAGTTGGAGAAGTTGGAGTTTGAGGAGGGCGACGACCAAGCGGCGAGGCAGCTGGAGAGCAGATCGCCCGAATCTCGCGGGAGATGGATGAGGTGGAGGAGGAGGTGGAGGAGGAGGGGGGAGGTAGGGGAGAGGGAGAGGTCCCTCCGCGCGGGCCTCACGGCCGTCACGGAGGCCGCTCTGGAGTGCGATCGCCGGCTGGCGGCCTGCGCTCACCGGGCCGGCGTCCTGCGCGCCGGCATCCGGCACGAGCGGCGACGGCGCCGTTGCCGTGACGACGACGTCGACGACGTCGGCAGCGGAGTCGGCGGTGGCGGCGACCCGGAAGTTTCCGCTGATTCCGACGGAGCGCCCGGAGCGAACGCGGCCGGAGAGAACCCATCGGACTTGGGCCGTGGCGCCGGTGCCACGGTTGGCAGCGAGGAGGAGGAGGAGGATGAGGTGGAGGAGGATGGGGAGGAGAGGGTGGAGGGCGCGGTGCTGGGAACGAAGATCGCACGGCTTCACCGCAGGATTTCGGCGCGCATCCAGGAGGCGCGGAGGCTGGAGGGGGCCCTGGGGGCGGTGCAGGCGTCCATGCAGGAGGCCAACAAGTGCATGCAGGTACTCGCGGGAGGGGGGGGGGGGGCTATACGTGGGTACGCGAGGTCCCCAGGCATGCGGCGGTACCCGAATGCCCCCCTGCGTGCCCGGGTACGCGGGAAGGTGGCGTTACGTGGGTACGCGGCAGTATCTCTCACGTCGGTCAACAAAATCAACTCGACGCGTCTCGCCCACTCATCGTCTCTCTTGCCCACTGCGCCCTCGCCCGCTGCCCCATCGCCCTCCGTGCCCTCGCCCACCGCTGTGCCCCCCTGTGCCCACCGCTGTGCCCACCGCTTGTGCCCACCGCTGTGCCCGTGGCTCCCGCAGGAGAAGGAGCAGGAGTTGGAGCTGCTCAACAAGGAGCTGCGCCAGGTGAACCTGCAGCACTTCATCCTGCAGACGGGCGTCAAGGTGTCCGCCCTGCCAGTCGACACCGGCGACAGTCACGCAGGTGGGCACGTGGGTGGCAGGAGGGTGGCTGGCGGTGGTGGTGGCGGTGGTGGTGGGGTGGTGGTGGGGCGGTAGCGGTGGTGGTGGTGGTGGTGGCGGGAGGAGTGTGGTGGTGGTGGTGGTGGCGGTGGCGGTGGTGGTGGCGACTGTGGTGGTGGTGGCGGCTTTGGTGGCGGAGCGGCGGTGGCGGTGGTGGCGCGGCGGGTGGCGGTGGTGGCGGTGGTGGCGTGGTGGTGGCGGTGGTGGCGGCGGTGGCGGCGGGCGGTGGCTGGTGGCTGGCGGTGGTCGGCGGTGGTGGCTGGCGGGCGGTGGGGGCGGTGGCGGCGGTGGGGGTGGTGGCGGCGGTGGCGGTGGTGGTGGTGGTGGTGGCGGTGGTGGCGGTGGTGGTGGTGGCGGCGGTGGGGGTGGTGGTGGCAGGTGGCGGCGGTGGGGGTGGTGGCGGCGGTGGTGGCGGGTGGCGGTGGCTGGCGGCGGCGGTGTGGCGGCGGTGGCGGTGGTGGCGGTGGCGGTGGCGGCGGCGGCGGGTGGCGGGCGGCGGTGGCGGCGGTGGCGGCGGCGGCGGCTGGCGGCTGGGTGGCGGCGGCGGAGGTGGCGGCGGCGGCGGCGGTGGCAGGCGGCGGCGCGGCGGCGGGTGGCGGCGGCGGTGGGGGTGGTGGCGGCGGCGGCGGTGGCGGCGGGTGGCGGCGGCGGCGGGGTGGTGGCGCGGCGGTGGCTGGCGGGTGGTGGCGGTGGCGGTGGGGGGTGTACTTCCGATGACAGTAAAACAAAGAGGCTTTGACAAGGTGGGGTTGGGATAGGCCCCGTCGTAGCCTGGGGGGTGGGTGGGTGGGGCGGGAGGGGGGCGACAGAGAGCTGGGGGGGCTCTGAACAAGTGAATGCTGCATCACCGTATTGGGGAGACAAAGGGGGGGGGGGGGCGGAGTCAGGAGCCAGAAGTGGGGGGCACCGATGCGGTCGTCGTCACGGCTCTCGTAGCTTCCCACCCTCCGTGCCCCCCCCGCCCCTCCCCGGCTTGCTGACACGGGGTGAGCTCCATCTCTGCCTTGTGTCTCCCGCCCCCCCCAACCTCCCCCCCCGCCCCCCGCCCCCCCCCACCCCCCGCCCCCCCCCCCAGGTGACGCAGCAGATCCCCCGCGACGTCCTCCGCCCGCACGGCCCCTCCCCTCGAACCCCCGGGCCCTCCAGAACCCACACTACGCCAACCCGGACGGCATCTACGTGTGACGTCACGCGACGTGTGACGTCACGCGACGTGTGACGTCACGAAGGCGAAGATCCCCCCCCCCACCCCCCCCCCCAACTGCTCCTACCGCCCCCCCCCCCCCAAAATGCTGCCGGGGAGCGCTGAAGTTGGAGTTCATTGTCCTGCGTCAGTCGACCTTTAGTGGTGGTGGCGGTTGTGGTGGTGGTGGCGGTGGTGGCTCACCCAGAGACCCATAGACTCGCTCAGAGACCCATTGACTCACGCAGAGACCCATAGACTCACACAGAGACCCATAGACTCACGCAGAGACCCGTAGACTCACACAGAGACCCATAGACTCACACAAAGACCCATAGACTCACGCATAGACCTATAGACTCACGCAGAGACCCATAGACTCACACAGAGACCCATAGACTCACGCAGAGACCCATAGACTCACGCATAGACCCATAGACTCACACAGAGACCCATAGACTCACACAGAGACCCATAGACTCACGCAGAGACCTATAGACTCACGCAGAGACCCGTAGACTCACACAGAGACCCATAGACTCACGCATAGACCCATAGACTCACGCAGAGACCTATAGACTCACACAGAGACCCATAGACTCACACAGAGACCCATAGACTCACGCAGAGACCTATAGACTCACACAGAGACCCATAGACTCACACAGAGACCCATAGACTCACACAAAGACCCATAGTCTCACACAAAGACCCATAGACTCACGCATAGACCCATAGACTCACGCAGAGACCTATAGACTCACACAGAGACCCATAGACTCACACAGAGACCCATAGACTCACACAGAGACCCATAGACTCACGCAGAGACCCATAGACTCACGCATAGACCCATAGACTCACACAGAGACCCATAGACTCACGCATAGACCCATAGACTCACGCAGAGACCTATAGACTCACACAGAGACCCATAGACTCACACAGAGACCCATAGACTCACGCAGAGACCTATAGACTCACACAGAGACCCATAGACTCACACAGAGACCCATAGACTCACACAAAGACCCATAGTCTCACACAAAGACCCATAGACTCACGCATAGACCCATAGACTCACGCAGAGACCTATAGACTCACACAGAGACCCATAGACTCACACAGAGACCCATAGACTCACACAGAGACCCATAGACTCACGCAGAGACCCATAGACTCACGCATAGACCCATAGACTCACACAGAGACCCATAGACTCACACAGAGACCCATAGACTCACACAGAGACCCATAGACTCACACAAAGACCCATAGCTCACACAAAGACCCATAGTCTCACGCATAGACCCATAGACTCACGCAGAGACCTATAGACTCACACAGAGACCCATAGACTCACACAGAGACCCATAGACTCACACAAAGACCCATAGACTCACACAAAGACCCATAGACTCACACAAAGACCCATAGACTCAAGCAGAGACCCATAGACTCACGCAGAGACCCATAGACTCACGCAGAGACCCATAGACTCACGCAGAGACCCATAGACTCACGCAGAGACCCATAGACTCACGCAGAGCACCATAGTCTCACACAGAGACCCATAGACTCGCACTGAAGCTGTGATTCAACCGGGTTCTCAGGTGTCGTGAGTTGGTTGTCTCAGGCCGGTCACCACTGGCTGCAATGGAACAGCGACGACCGCGGGCAATTTGGTTCCGCGCTCAAATTTGGCTGAAATCCTCCTCCTGAGGATGAACAACATTAACAAGAGCGTCGGCTCTCCTGCCGCGCGAGACGAGATACGGCAGAGCGGGTCGGGAGGTGCCTGCCCTCTCCTGGCTGTGTGGACCGGAGGCGTCACTTTTAGAAGGAGCCATCTCAGACGCAGCTCTGTGATATCCGCTTCTGTGGGCCGTTCTTCGTGCACCACAGCGACACTTGAAGAAGGAGCCATCTTAGACCCAGCTCTGTCATATCCGCTTTTGCGGGCCGTTCTTCGTGCACCAGGGCGACACTTGAAGAAGGAGCCATCTTAGATGTAGCTCTGTCATATCCGCTTTTGCGGGCCGTTCTTCGTCCACCGGAGGCGTCACTTTTAGAAGGAGCCATCTCAGACCCAGCTTTGTGATATCCGCTTGTGCGGGCCTTTTTTCGTGCACCACGGCGACACTTGAAGAAGGAGCCATCTCAGACCTAGCTCTGTGATATCCGCTTGTGCGGGCCGTTCTTCGTGCACCAGGGCGTCACTTTTAGAAGGAGCCATCTCAGACGCAGCTCTGTGATATCCGCTTTTGCGGGCCGTTCTTCGTGCACCACGGCGACACTTTTAGAAGGTGCCATCTCAGACGCAGCTCTGTTATACCCGCTTCTGTGGGCCGTTTTGTGTGCACCAGGGCGACACTTGAAGAAGGAGCCATCTCAGACCCAGCTCTGTGATATCCGCTTTTGCGGGCCGTTCTTCGTGCACCAGGGCGACACTTGAAGAAGGAGCCATCTCAGACGTAGCTCTGTCATATCTGCTTCTGTGGGCCGTTCTTCGTGCACCACGGCGACACTTTTAGAAGGAGCCATCTCTGATGTTACTCTGTGATATCCGCTTTTGCGGGCCGTTCTGCGTGTTGGACCGTTCTGCGTGTGGACCCGAAGCATCGCTCAAAGAAGAGCGGATCTCAGATGCAGCTCTGTGATCTACGCTTCCGCGGGCCGTTCCGCGTGGACCGGGGCATCACTTGAAGAAGAAAGCCATCTCGGTGCGCCGTTCTGTGGTGCGTGGACCGGAAGCGTCCGTCGGAGAAGAGCGGACCTCCCGACTTCCACGCTGACGTTGGGGCGGCAACGGGAGGAGCGACGATCTCGGAGGCGGAAGGGGGCGGGCCGCAGGGTTCGCCAGCAGCTGGAGAAGCGAGCGAGTCGGCTACGAGGCCAAAACCGAACGTCTTGAGAACGTTCAGCAGCAGCAGCAGCTGTGTGTACGCCTGCGTGACTTGGACGTTGCAACAGACGACGGGCAACGACAAGGATTTACACTATGAGACATCTCCTTTACCAGTGGCAAAATATAGTAGTAGGTTTTTACCCTTTAAACTGGTACAAATCTGACACCTTTATACGAGGCATCATGTTTGCAATAATGATATGCACTGTCAAGGACAGTGCATATCATTACCATTATCAGAGTTGTTTCTTTTTGTTTGCATTTTGACTGCTTGTGTTGCGGTTATTGCAAACATGATGCCTTGTATAAAGGTGTCAGTTTTGTACCAGTTTAAAGGGTAAAAACCTACTACCAATGACAAGGATGTTACCGCTCGTAGTGTCATTGCCGCGGAAGGATTACTGCTGCATTTGAGCTGGACCCAAAGAGTTAATCGACGTAGGAGTAAGAAAGATGTTATAACGTAGAAGAAGAAGACGACCTGATGATGATGGTGATGATGTTGCATGCACGCGGGCGGTGATGTGAAGGAAACTGGAGCGATTTGGACACACGCGCACACGCACAGGGACTCCTCTACTTTACGAACGACTTGGGTTCCAGAGGTTTGTGTTCGTAAGTCGATTTGTTCGTGAGGCCCAACTTTAATCCTGTCGATTCCAAACGTGTTGTACGGCTTGTACACTAAACACGGGGGTATGGCGTTAAAAGTTGTAGAATCTCCTGTAGATGTAGACGCCACTGGTTCTTCACGTTCTGCAGATGTAGATTGCTGCTGGCTCTTCACGTTCTGCAGATGTAGATGCCACTGGTTCTTGACGTTCTGTAGATGTAGATGCCACTGGTTCTTCACGTTCTGTAGATGTAGATGCCACTGGTTTTTCACGTTCTGCAGATGTAGATGCCACTGGTTCTTCACGTTCTGCAGATGTAGATGCCACTGGTTCTTCACGTTCTGCAGATGTAGATGCCACTGGTTCTTCACGTTCTGTAGATGTAGATGCCACTGGTTCTTCACGTTCTGTAGATGTAGATGCCACTGGTTCTTCACGTTCTGCAGATGTAGATGCCACTGGTTCTTCACGTTCTGCAGATGTAGATGCCACTGGTTCTTCACGTTCTGCAGATGTAGATGCCACTGGTTCTTCACGTTCTGCAGATGTAGATGCCACTGGTTCTTCACGTTCTGTAGATGTAGATGCCACTGGTTCTTCACGTTCTGCAGATGTAGATGCCACTGGTTCTTCACGTTCTGCAGATGTAGATGCCACTGGTTCTTCACGTTCTGCAGATGTAGATGCCACTGGTTCTTCACGTTCTGCAGATGTAGATGCCACTGGTTCTTCACGTTCTGTAGATGTAGATGCCACTGGTTCTTCACGTTCTGCAGATGTAGATGCCACTGGTTCTTCACGTTCTGCAGATGTAGATGCCACTGGTTCTTCACGTTCTGCAGATGTAGATGCCACTGGTTCTTCACGTTCTGTAGATGTAGATGCCACTGGTTCTTCACGTTCTGTAGATGTAGATGTCACTGGTTCTTCACGTTCTGTAGATGTAGATGCCACTGGTTCTTCACGTTCTGCAGATGTAGATGCCACTGGTTCTTCACGTTCTGCAGATGTAGATGCCACTGGTTCTTCACGTTCTGCAGATGTAGATGCCACTGGTTCTTCACGTTCTGTAGATGTAGATGCCACTGGTTCTTCACGTTCTACAGATGTAGATGCCACTGGTTCTTCACGTTCTGCAGATGTAGATGCCACTGGTTCTTCACGTTCTGTAGATGTAGATGCCACTGGTTTTTCACGTTCTGCAGATGTAGATGCCACTGGTTCTTCACGTTCTGCAGATGTAGATGCCACTGGTTCTTCACGTTCTGCAGATGTAGATGCCACTGGTTCTTCACGTTCTGCAGATGTAGATGCCACTGGTTCTTCACGTTCTGCAGATGTAGATGCCACTGGTTCTTCACGTTCTGCAGATGTAGATGCCACTGGTTCTTCACGTTCTGCAGATGTAGATGCCACTGGTTCTTCACGTTCTGTAGATGTAGATGCCACTGGTTCTTCACGTTCTGCAGATGTAGATGCCACTGGTTCTTCACGTTCTGCAGATGTAGATGCCACTGGTTCTTCACGTTCTGTAGATGTAGATGCCACTGGTTCTTCACGTTCTGTAGATGTAGATGCCACTGGTTCTTCACGTTCTGCAGATGTAGATGCCACTGGTTCTTCACGTTCTGCAGATGTAGATGCCACTGGTTCTTCACGTTCTGCAGATGTAGATGCCATTGGTTCTTCACATTCTGCAGATGTAGATGCCACTGGTTCTTCACGTTCTGCAGATGTAGATGCCACTGGTTCTTCACGTTTTGCAGATGTAGATGCCACTGGTTCTTCACGTTCTGCAGATGTAGATGCCACTGGTTCTTCACGTTCTGCAGATGTAGATGCCACCACCGCCATCCGTTCCACGGCGGGTTTGAACTTACCACTCTCGGTCCGAACACGCAACTCAACAATACGGACCCAGGTTTGTTCGTATCTCTGAAAGTTCCTAAGTTGAAGGTTCGTAAGTAGAGGGGAGTCCCCGCGATAGGATGGACAACAACACCGACGATGAAAAGTTGTTGTTGTTGATGTTATTCGGGGGGGGGGGGATGGAAGAGACTGGGAAGAGAGGAAAACCTTCACAGGGAATTGCTTGACAATGACGATGACGACATCGCAGGAGATGGGTGACAGGAAGTCGTGGCCACTGCAGTGGAAACAACATGACACAACGGGCAGTCGACACGCCGGCTGCTACTACTAGAGTGATGATGCTATACTGCACTATACACTACACGATTGTACACCACACTGTTATACACTACGCTATAATATACTACGCTGTTATACACTACACTGTTATACACGACACTATATACTACACTAATATACACTACACTATACACATCTACTATACACTGCAGTATTATACACTACACTATTATGCACTACACTATACACCTCTAATATACACTACACAATTATACACCACTATTATACACCTCACTATTTTGCACTATACTATTTTAATCAATGCTATACACTACCCTATACACTACACTGTTATACACGACACTATATACTACACTATTATACACTACATACATCTACTAGACACTGCAGTATTATACACTACACTACTATACACTACACAATTATACACCACTATTATACACTTCACTATTTTGCACTATACTATTTTAATCAATGCTATACACTACCCTATACACTACACTATACTACTATACACCACATTACACTACTATCCACTAACTTATTCACTACACTATACTATTATACACTATGCTATACACTACAATATCAGCGGTCCCCAACCTTTTTGGCACCAGGGACTTGTTTTGTGGAAGACACTTTTTCCACGGACCAGGGGGGGTGGGTGGGATCATCATTGGGTCTTCCCCCCCCCTTTTCAACGAAGCTCTCCGGCGACGTATGATTTCTACTCATTTTGGCCACTAGGGGGTTAGCAGCTTGTGGGCTCACCACAGCCGTGACTGAGACAAGTGAGCAATGCGGGAAAGAGGCGCGGACGGAAGTGGGAAATAATAAAACAATGGGGACAGGCCACGCGCGGACTCACCGCCCTCACCTCCTGCTGCTGTGCAGCCCGGTTCCTAACAGGCCACTGACCGGTAGCAGTCCGCGGCCCGGGGGTCGGGGACCCCTGCGCTACACGATACACTACACTGCTATGTAATACATTATACACTACACACTATACAATACACGACCATGATGTGGCCGCTACTTGAGCATATCGGAGCACTACAGGACAGGAAAGTGGAAACAACGACACGTGCCAGTGGACTGCCTACCGCTGCTGTCCGCCCATCGTGGGTGGTGGTGATGGCGATGATGGCGAAGATGGCGATGATGGCGATGATGATGGTGGTGGTGATGGCGATGACAATAATGATGGCGATTACGATGATGGCGATGACAATGATGGCGATGACAATGATGATGGCGATTACGGTGGCGATGGTGGCGATGCGGTCCACGCGCATTTCGAAACGCAACATCCACGAACCACCCCCCCCCCCACCCCATCCCACCCGCAGCGCTCTCGGACCCGAGCCGTGCGTCCGCGCGCGTTCCTCCGATGCCCGGACATCCGCTTCGCCGTCTCTACGGTGGGACAAGTCGGCAGTGCTATACAACATTCCCCCCTTTGTTAAACCCCGCGCGCGCGGGCCGATCGTCCACCCGTCAACTCCACTGCTGGATGAGAGCCCCCCATCCCCCGCAGGGTCGCGACGTCTCTGGGGCGGTGTGGGGCGGGCAGAGAGAAGGGTGGGGGGTCAATTTGTGGCCATACTTCCCCGCGCCCGTCAACGCGACGACGGTGGCGTTTGCCGGTGCCCTGCGGTCACGTCCCGTGGCAACCCCCCACCCCGACCCCGCTAACGCACGCCGCTGGCGCCGCTGTTTGGAGGCTTTTTAAACAAAAAATCTGCTTAGCTTTCGAGTTATGACAATCACGGATATATATATAGAGAGAGAGAGATTATATATAAACTGTTCGTCCATATTTTGTGATTTTATTGATGAGGTTGCCTCTTCCTCCTCATGGTCGTTTGTTGTTTGTTGCGGTTAAAGTTTCAGCGAGAGGGGAGAGTGAGCGGAGGCTTCGAGAATGCGCTGTGCCCTCCACCAACCAGGGGTCTCTTGCGAGAGTAAGATCGTGGGGAGCGGTGGGTGCAGTGGTTAGCGCACCGCGGCGACCCGAGTTCGACGCCCCGCTCACGACCATTAAACACGTTCCTGCGGAGTTTGCAGGTAGGAACCTGGTTGGACAGCGCATTCGTGAACGACAGAAAGCTCGCGGTCACGTGACGCACTTGAACCAATCCGGGAGCGTGCTACGTGTTTGGGAGGGGCTATGCACGACAGACAAATAATCCCTGGTTGGCAGTGTGGAACTGTTGTTCCTAACTGTATAAATCTTGATTTGAAGCTTTCGTGACTGCCGGAATCCTTACTCTTTGGATCTTTCGGTAAAGTCACGTAGGTAAAAAAATGTAATGAAATAAAATTTTGATAAAAAATTAAATAACATTTTTTTTTCATATATAAATAAAATTTTATTTTATATTTTTTTTAACCAAAATTTTATTTCATTAATTTTTTACCACAGCAACAAAATCTCTCGCCTACTTCAGCAGTTTTTTCTTGTTGTGGTTGTCCCACCTGATGACGGTCGCTTGCGTTGCGATCGAAACGTCGTGATCTATTATTATTATTCTACCCACGTGACTTCACCGAAAGAACCAAAGTTCATTAATAAACCATAAAAAAGCATCTATATTTATTTTAGCAGCTGTAAGGCTACCACCACTGAACTCTGTATGAGCTCGTTTATTTAAAGCGACCTGGCCACATTCACAAAATGATAGCTACTCAAATAATGTCGGCTTATCATCCTCATCATCCTCATCATCATCATCCTCATCATCATCCTCATCATCCTCATCATCATCCTCCTCATCATCATCCTCATCATCATCCTCATCATCATCATCCTCATCATCATCCTCATCATCCTCATCATCATCCTCATCATCCTCATCATCATCATCCTCATCATCATCATCATCCTCATCATCATCCTCATCATCATCATCGTGGACAGTTTATAGCAGGAGGCAAAAATATTCGATCGTCGTTGACTCTAAATGTGGAGGGGAAAACACGGAGATGACCTGGGGGAGAAAAGTCCACGCGGCCATGGAGAGAGACGAGAGATGAGAGACGCAGACTCCAAATATACCGCAGCAGGCATCAGGGTCGGAATGGAACCCACGACCTCCTGCGTACCAGGCGAGGTAGTTAACATCTCCTAGCCACCGTGATGATAATGATGAGAGAGAGAGAAAGAAAGAGAGAGAGACGCAGACTCCAAATATACAGCAGCAGGCATCGGGGTCGGAATGGAACCCACTACCTCCTGCGTACCAGGCGAGGTAGTTAACATCTAGCCACTGTGATGATGATGAAGATGAGAGAGAGAAAGAAAGAGAGACGCAGACTCCAAATACGCAGCAGGCATCAGGGTCGGGATGGAACCCACGACCTCCTGCGTACCAGGCGAGGTAGTTAACATCTCCTAGCCACCGTGATGATGATGAGAGAGAGAGACGCAGACTCATAATATGCAGCAGCAGGCATCACGGTCGGAATGGAACCCACGACCTCCTGCGTACCAGGCGAGGTAGTTAACATCTGGTGTGGGGAATATCTGATCCGCTTCCTTGGCCCCCTCCCCTAGGTCGACTCGACCTTAAGTGAGTACTCGCTGGTGTGGTGTGCAAGAACATGAGCAATGGGGAGACAAAGGCGGCCGGGCGTGGTGCTGGCCACCCACCCCCTCGTGTGCCACAGCGCCGGTAGCCTTCATCACTCGCTAACAGCACTTGCCCCGACGCTCTGTGAGAGGCTACACGCCGGGACGACCTTTGTCTTTGGGGGCCGTCCATAAATGACGTCACTCACCTGGGGGGGGGGCGGGTCAGACGTTCGTGACGAGGGGGGGGGGTTGAGAAATGTGACGTCACATCAAAATGCGCAACTTTATAAATAAATATAGACAACACGTTCTACTTAATTAAATGGACTTTGTAATAAATGTTTTCTCCTACAACATCAGAGTGCAGCGCCACATTAAATACGCACTACAATGACAATAGTTTAAAGCGATTTGAAGCGTGTTTATTTGTTTGGGGGGGGGGGGGGGGGGGCAGAGCTTTGTGACGTCATATTTGAGGGGGGGGGGGTCTGACTTTTTGTGACGTCGTGTGACGATGGAGGGAGAGGGGGAGGGGGGCAGTCAAAATCGTCCAAAATCGCGTGACGTCATTTATGGACGGCCCTATTTGTTGTGAGACCAGGATTGCGCGACTAGTATTGAGTGCATCCTCTTCATGGGAGCGGCTTCGTCGGTGAAGGGGGTCTCGTATCGGTCGGGTTTTGAGTCTTTCTCTGCAAATCATCTTCACGATCCGCAGAATATACTACAGATAATTAATGCTTTATTATTTAAATCGGCTGTGTGTGTGTGTGTGCGGCAAAAATGAAGAGCTGTGAAAGAAACAAAAAATATATTTGCAAAAATTGCGTGCGCTTATCTGCGTGTGCGTGCGTGTGTGACGAATCGATCAATGAAATCTGCATTCATGACTCGACTGGCCCAAGGGTTATTGTGAGCCACAGAGATTATCAGAATTCCACAGCACAAAGACAAAGATCCCTCCCCCGTATAGCCTTGACGGACTGTTGGGGAAAGTGCTGTTAGCGAGCGCCTATGAAGGGGCCTGCACTGTGGCACACGATGATTTTAAAAAGTGCAGCACGGCCCTCCCAGTGAGCTGTGTGACGTTCAAACAGAAACAAACCCAAACAAACATCGCCACTGGAGAGACAAAGGCGGCCGTGCCCGCGTGGGTGCTGGGCCACACTGCCCACACGATGGGCCACAGCCGACACAGTCCACAAGCTCCGCTGGTGGGTTGGTGGGTGGGCGGGCGGGTTGGTGGGTGGGTGGGCGGGTTGGTGGTTGGGTTGGTTGGTAGGTGAGTTGGTGGGTGGGCGGGTGGGTGGGTGGGTTGGTGGGTGGGTGGGTTGGCGGGTGGGTTGGCGGGTGGGTGGGTTGGTGGGTGGGTTGGCGGGTGGGTTGTTGGGTGGGCGGGTTGGTGGGTGGGTGGGCGGGTTGGTGGGTGGGTTGGCTGGTGGGTGGGTTGGCGGGTGGGTTGGTGGGTGGGTGGATTGGTGGGTGGTTTAGTGGATGAGTGGTTTGGTGGGTGGGTTGGTGGGTGGGTTGGTGGGTGGGTTGGTGGGTGGGTTGGTGGGTGGGTGGGTTGGTGGGTGGTTTAGTGGATGAGTGGTTTGGTGGGTGGGTGGGTTGGTGGGTGGGTTGGTGGGTGGGTGGGTTGGTGGGTGGTTTAGTGGATGAGTGGTTTGGTGGGTGGGTGGGTTGGTGGGTGGGTTGGTGGGTGGGTTGGTGGGTGGTTTAGTGGATGAGTGGTTTGGTGGGTGGGTGGGTTGGTAAGTGGGTTGGTGGGTGGGTGGGCTACCTTTGTAGCTTTAGAGGGCGAGTGGTGGTGCAGCGGTTAGCGCTACGCTGCAATACCAACCCGGCTATGACCTCGAGTTCGACTCCCAGCTCACGGCCAACACCGGTGACGATTGCCTGGGGCTCCCCCTAGGTCGACTCAGCCTCAAATGAGTCTCCTTGGTGGCTGTGTGTAGTCAACATCGCCACTGGGGAGACAAAGGCGGCCGGGCGTGGTTTGCTGGCCACACACCCCCTCGTGTGCCACAGTGCCGGTACCCTTCAAAGCACTACAGCTTGTACATCTCACAGTTCCAATTCTTCATGGAGGAAAACGCATACTTATTAACTGATTACTAATCTTATAAAAGACAAAGTTGTCATTATGTGTGTCTGTTCAAAATGTTTAGCGTTCTTCCCGACATGCAACAAACTGGAACATTTGCCACGTGGTTACTTTACAGACTGTACACCATGCAAACATTATACAAATACACTTTTGTTTTGGGCGGGGGGGGGCTCAATAATGCATAAAATGTTTGCACAGCAAGTGAGCTGTGACGTCACATCTGTCACGTGACCCGCGCGTGTGGAAGCGTAACGCATTGTAGTGTAGCGGGTAGCGCTACGAACCCGGCGACCCGAGTTCGACGATTATTTCAACCGCTCCTGGGCCTCCCCTAGGTCGACTCAGCCTCAAACGAGTACCTGGTGCGGTGTGTGAACATCGCCACTGGGGAGACAAAGGCGGCCGGGCGTGCTACTGTCACCCATCTCGTTAATTACATAATTATTATGTTATATAATTATTATATTATATAATTATTATATTATATAATTATGATATAATTACAATAACCCCCTCCCTCCTTCGCTCAGTGGAGAGACACCTGGTAAAATAATAGTATTTTAGAAAATAGTTTATACTTGAAGTTTGCGGTGTCTCTCTCTGTGGGTCTCTTTCTCTCTCTCCCCGCGGTCGCGTGGATTTTGTGTCCGGGATTTTTTCTCTGTTTCCCCCGCTCCACACATTAAGAATCAACGTCACCACGCGTTTGGGAGTTGTTTGGCCACGGCTCTGCATTTACACACGATGATGATGACGACGACGATCCACTTTGTTGAGCCGTTATCGTTTGTGATTAGCCCACGGTCGCTTCTGAAAAAAAAAATTAATTTAGAGATAGGTGGTGGCTCAACGATGGGCTAATTCAACTGGGTAAAATTAACCCGTAAAAACAAAGTTTTTCACTATAAATCCTTTATATGCGTGGCGGCTAGAGTCCTCTCGTCCTCTGGCTTGAGGTGGCTGCCACCTATGGGTCAGATGATTGCCTGCCACCATTAAGCAATTGGTAATTAAATATTTAATTTGTTTTATCCTAAAAAGTGTAAAATTTTGGAAAAAAAATTTCACGAAAATAAATTGTCACGCACAACGAGTCTGTGTGCAAAATGTCAGCTCGATTGGATCACGGGAAGTGGGTTAAAAAACGACCGAAAGATTTGCACGGTCCTAAGCAAGCAAGCGAACTTAATATAAAGGATTTAAAAAGACAATTAAACCCGATTGTGCCACCCTTGTCAGTGAGTCGCTTTTACGTCAAAGCAGAGGTCGCAACCGGGTACACGATACCCGGCAACCCGTACCCGGCCGGGTACGGGTACCCGTTTGCGACCCTGGTGCGGCCGGGTACGGGTAGGCCGTGAGTCACTGGTGAGTCACCGTGTGTCACTCATTTCCCAACGTCTTGTCTCTTCTCACAATTCAAGTTCCTAGAATCAACCCACCCGCGCCTGCAACGTGGCTTCATCCCAGAGGTCGCAATCGGGTACCCGTACCCTACCCCGTTACCCGGCCGGGTACAGGTAGCCGGGTATCAGGTAGGGTACGGGTACGGCCGGGTATCAGGTAGGGTACGGGTACCCGTTTGCGACCCTGGTGCGGCCGGGTACGGGTAAGGAATCAAAACCCGTTTGCGACCTCTGCGTCAAAGGCGACGCTGGGGTTACACTGCCCTCTGGTGTCTGGCCACGGTAAGTGCAGCGAGGTCCCGGTTCACTGCGACCAAATCGCCTTCAAGGACTCTGGGGAAAACCTTTGGCGCGCCTCTCTGTGCGTGTGTAAAAAAGAATGAGAAACAAACTCCTTAACAAAGTTTTCTTTATAAGAAAACTTATTTTTTTTCGATTTAAAGCTTCTTTCGTGACTGCAGGGATTCATCTTCTTGGTTCTTTCGGTAAAGTCACGCAGAAGGGAAATAAATAAATAATGAAAATAAAACAATAATAACATTCTCACGACGTTTCGGCCACAACGCAAGCAGCCGTCCTCAGGTGAAGAACAGGTCTGTCGGAAAGACAGCGTCCCAATGTTTTATTATGAACAACTTCGTTTAACTCGCGGTCGAGAAGGACGTCAATGGCGCCTGAGACGTCACGTGGGCCCCTGAGACACGTGACGCCTGAGACGACACGTGACGTCTGAGACACGTGACGTATAGTGTAGTGTATCGTGTAGTGTATAGTGTAGTGTGTAGTGTATAGTGTAGTTTATAGTGCAGTGTGTAGTGTATAGTGTAGTTTATAGTGTAGTGTGTAGTGTATATAGTAGTGTAGTGTATAGTGTAGTGTATAGTGTAGTATATAGTGTAGTGGATAGTGTAGTGGATAGTGTATAGTGTAGTGTATAGTGTATTGTGTATAGTGTAGTGTATAGTAGTGTATAGTGTAGTGTATAGTTTAGTGTATAGTTTAGTGTATAGTATAGTGTATAGTGTAGTGTATAGTGTAGTATATAGTGTAGTGTGTAGTGTAGTGTATAGTGTAGTGTATAGTGTAGTGTATAGTGTAGTGTATAGTGTAGTGTATAGTAGTGTAGTGTATAGTGTAGTGTATGGTAGTGTAGTGTATAGTGTAGTGTATAGTGTAGTATATAGTGTAGTGTATAGTAGTGTATAGTGTAGTGTATAGTGTAGTATATAGTGTAGTATATAGTGTAGTGTATAGTGTAGTGTATAGTGTAGTATATAGTGTAGTGTATAGTGTAGTGTATAGTGTAGTGTATAGTAGTGTAGTGTATAGTGTAGTGTATAGTAGTGTAGTGTATAGTAGTGTATAGTGTAGTATATAGTGTAGTGTATAGTAGTGTATAGTGTAGTGTATAGTGTAGTATATAGTGTAGTATATAGTGTAGTGTATAGTATAGTGTATAGTGTAGTGTATAGTGTAGTGTATAGTGTAGTGTATAGTGTAGTGTATAGTAGTGTATAGTGTAGTATATAGTGTGGTGTATAGTGTAGTGTATAGTGTAGTGTATAGTGTAGTGTATAGTGTAGTGCATAGTGTAGTGTATAGTGTATAGTAGTGTATAGTGTAGTGTATAGTAGTGTAGTGTATAGTGTAGTGTATAGTGTAGTATAAAGTGTAGTGTATAGTGTAGTGTATAGTGTAGTGTATAGTGTAGTGTATAGTGTAGTATATAGTGTAGTGTATAGTGTAGTGTATAGTGTAGTGTATAGTGTAGTGTATAGTGTAGTATATAGTGTAGTGTATAGTGTAGTGTATAGTGTAGTGTATACAGCATCTGAAAGCGATGCGGGGACCACCGTTCTTGGTTCGACGGCTGAGCCCAAAGCCGCTACTACTGCTGCTGCTGAGCGAGTGGTGAGCGCGTGGTGAGCGCGTGGTGAGCGCGTGGTGAGCGAGTGGTGAGCGCGTGGTGAGCGAGTGGTGAGCAAGTCCTGAGCGCGTGGTGAGCGAGTGGTGAGCGCGTGGTGAGCGAGTGGTGAGCGCGTGGTGAGCGAGTGGTGAGCGAGTGGTGAGCGCGTGGTGAGCGCGTGGTGAGCGAGTGGTGAGCGCGTGGTGAGCGAGTGGTGAGCGCGTGGTGAGCGAGTGGTGAGCAAGTCCTGAGCGCGTGGTGAGCGAGTGGTGAGCGCGTGGTGAGCGAGTGGTGAGCGCGTGGTGAGCGAGTGGTGAGCGCGTGGTGAGTGCGTGGTGAGCGAGTGGTGAGCGAGTGGTGAGCGAGTGCTGAGCGCGTGGTGAGCGAGTGGTGAGCGCGTGGTGAGCGCGCGGTGAGCGAGTGGTGAGCGAGTGGTGAGCGCGTGGTGAGCGAGTGGTGAGCGAGTGGTGAGTGAGTAGTGAGCGAGTGGTGAGCGAGTGGTGAGCGAGCGGTGAGCGAGTGGTGAGCGAGTGAGTTGCGGACCCGGTTGGGTGGCTGACGAAGTCGCTACCAGCAGGGGGCGCATCGAGACCACAACACGGATTGCTGAAACCTCCCCCACCGCCTCCTCCAGAACCACAATCTACACCCCCCCCAGCCCCCCCCTCCACCACCCTCTACCCCCCCCCACACTCCACCACCCCCCCCACCCTCCACCACCCCCCCACTCTCCACCCCTCCCACCCTCCACCCCCCACCCCCCCACCTTCCACCACGCCCCTCACCCTCCACCCCCCCATCAATATTGAGGCAGTTATTGTTGCAATGACGCACGCGGCACGGATTTAGAGAATTCACGACCACCATCACCACCACCTCCACCGCCACCACCACCACCATCACCTCCACCACCATCACCACCACCATTACCTCCACCATCACCACCATCACTACCACCATCACCACCACCGCCACCACCAACACCACCACCATCACCTCCACCATCACCACCATCACTACCACCATCACCTCCACCATCACCACCATCACCACCATCACCACCATCATCACCACCATTACCACCATCACCACCATCACCAGGCGAGGCAGTGAACATCTCCTAGCCACCGTGATGATGATGATGAGAGAGACGCAGACTCCAAATACACAGCAGCAGGCGTCATCATGGTCGGGATCGAACCCACGACCTCCTGCGTACCAGGCGAGGTAGTTGACATCTCCCAGCCACCGTGATGATGATGATGATGAGAGAGAGATTCAACGTCTGGGACTCTCATTCTGCCCACGTTGCGCGAGTGACACTTTGCGTCGCCGCGGGCTCACGGCGACGCAGATCGCAGATCGCAGATCGCGTCGAATCGTGCTCGAGGTTCTTAGTGACGCAGCGCTGCCGTGTAGGTGGGGGGGGGGGGGAGCATGGGGGGAGGGGGGCAAGAGGGGAGGGGGGGAGGGGGACAACGGGGAGGGGGCAAGGAGGGAGGGGGGGGAGGGAGAGGGGGGCAAGGGGGGGAAATGGGGCAAGGGGGAGGGGGTGAGGAAGAGGGGGGGCTATGGGGGGAGGGGGCAAGGGGGGGAGAGGGGGGGCAAGGGGGGAGGGGGGCAAGGGGGGAGGGGGGGGCAAGGGGGGAGGGGGGCAAGGGGGGGTCAAGGGGGCAAGGGGGGAGGGGGGGGAGGGGGGGGGGCAAGGGGGGAGAGGGAGGGCAAGGGGGGAGGGGGACAAGGGGGGGAAATGGGGCAAGGGGGGGAGGGGGTGAGGAAGAGGGGGGCTATGGGGGAGGGGGCAAGGGGGGAGAGGGTGGGCAAGGGGGGGAGGGGGGGCAAGGGGGGGAGGGGGGGGCAAGGGGGGAGGGGGGCAAGGGGGGGTCAAGGGGGCAAGGGGGGAGGGGGGGGGAGGGGGGGGGCAAGGGGGAGGGGGGGGCAAGGGGGGAAGGGGTGAGGGAGAGGGAGGGCAAGGGGGGAGGGGGACAAGGGGGTGGGAAATGGGGCAAGGGGGGAGGGGGGTGAGGAAGAGGGGGGCTATGGGGGAGGGGGCAAGGGGGGAGAGGGGGGGCAAGAGGGGAGGGGGGCAAGGGGGGGCAAGGTGGGAGGGGGGGAAGGGGGGGTCAAGGGGGGCAAGGGGGGGGTGGGGGGAGGGGGGGGGCAAGGGGGAAGGGGGGCAAGGGGGGAGGGGGGGGCAAGGGGGGCAAGGGGGGAGGGGGGGGAGGGGGGGGCAAGGGGGGAGGGGGGCTAGGGGGGAGGGGGGGGCAAGGGGGGGAGGGGGGGCAAGGGGGGAGGGGGGGAGGGGGGGGGGCAAGGGGGGAGGGGGGCTAGGGGGGAGGGGGGGGAGGGGGGGGGCAAGGGGGGAGGGGGATCTCCCTCTGCTCTGGACTTGCACCCCGAGGGAGCGAGGTTTGACTCCGTCTCTCGCTCCAATCCATCTCTAGTTATACTCCATCTCCTCCGGTTCGGTTCCATCTCCGCGAACTCCAAATACACAGCAGCAGCAGCAGGCGTCCGGGGTCCGGGATCGAACCCACGACCTCCTGCGTGCCAGGCGAGGGAGGGAACACCTCCTAGCCAGCGTGGAGACGCTGAAGGTTCGTGTGGCCTGGGATCGAACTCAGAACACCAGAACCGGGAGGGTTCAACACAGCGCAGTGCGCTAACCGCTGTGTCACCACTCCCCACCCCCTCCACACACTCACTGCAGCAGTGGATGTTCTACAATATTATACCCTACACTATACACTACACTACTATACCCTACACGATATACTACACTACTATACACTACACTACTATACACTACACTACTATACACTACACTACTATACACTACACTACTATACACTACACTATACATTACACTATATACTACACTACTATACACTACACGATACACGACACTATACACTTCACTCCGATGAACTACACTATACACTACACTATACACTACACTATACACTACCAGACACTACACTACACAATACACTACACGATACACTACACTATACACTACACTATACACTACACAACTCTTCTATAAACTACACTATACACTACACGATACACTACACTATACACTACACGATACACTGCACTATACACTACACTATACACTACACTATACACTACACTATACACTACACTGTACACTACACTATACACTACACTACACACTACACTGTACACTACACGATACACTACACGATACACTACACTATACACTACACTATACACTACACTATACACTACACTATACACTACACGATACACTACACGATACACTACACTATACACTACACTATACACTACACTATACACTACACTATACACTACACTATACACTACACTGCTGACGGACGCTTGTGTTGCGCCCAAAACGTCGTGATTTATTTTATTTTTCTACCCACGTGACTTTACCGAAGCAACCAAAGAGTTTGGATTCCTTCAGTCACGAAAACTTCAAATCAATATGCATCATATAAATAGTAGTATCAGAGTCCACGCTTGCATGTTCACCACAAGTGGTCTGTGCGTGGTTAATGTAGCAACGTGATTCCTTGCAGAGGGTTTCTGTTTGGTGTCTGAACCATCTCAACTCCTGTATTTTTTTTGCCAGAAAGGGCAAAACTTATTCTTATTTTGGTTTAACAAGTAGGCTTCTGCAATCGATATCATCCATTCGACGGTAGTAGCACGCGCCGTGAGAGTAATTCATCACATTAAGTCACTTTAAGCTCATCAAATACTGCTTAAAAACCCCTGAATTATTGCTAAAATCAGTATAACCCGTAAAAACAAAGTTTTTTCACTATAAATCCTTTATATGCGTGGCGGCTAGAGTCCTCTCGTCCTCTGGCTTGAGATGGCTGCCACGTATGGGTCAGATGAATGCCTGTCACCATTAAGCTATTGGTAATTAAATATAATATTTTTGTCCTAAAAAGTGTAAAATTTTGAAAAAAAAACTTCACGAACATTAATTGTCACGCACAACGAGTCTGTGTGCAAAATGTCAGCTCGGTTGGATCACGGGAAGTGGGTTAAAAAACGACCGAAAGATTTGCACGGTCCTAAGCAAGCAAGCGAACTTAATATAAAGGATTTAAAAAGAGCACACGGCATAATATAAGTGAGCCAATTCACCTTTCCAAATCACTAATGTCCTTGCACGTTAAGATTAGTAACAGTGTCTCTGAAGACTGGAATATAATCGACACAATTACACAGCAATCAGCTGATAATGTATTTTCCAAAACCAACACTACTCAACGAACACATTTGCTAGGCTGACTAGCAAAGAACTCTGAACTAAAAATGAATATTTCACTACCATACACTTCACTACTATACCCTACACTATACACAACTATACACTACACGACTATACACTATGGACTACACTATACACTACACTATACACTACTATACCCTACACTACAATCTACTATACACTACACTATACACTACACTACTATACACCACACTACTATCCACTACACTATACACTACTATACACTACACCACTATACACTAAATGACTATACACTACACTATACTACTATACACTACACTTCACACTACACTATACACTACACTATACAATACACTAAACCTTACACTACACACTATACTACACACTATACTATACACTACACTACACTATACACTACACTGTACACTACACTATACACTACACTGTACACTACACTGTACACTACACGATACACTACACGATACACTACACGATACACTACACGATACACTACACGATACACTACACGATACACTACACGATACACTATACACTACACTATACACTACACTACACTATTCACTACACTACACTATACACTACACTATACACTACTATACACTTCTATACACTACACTACTATACACTACACTACACACTACTATAAACTACACTATACACTACACTATTCACTACACTATACACTACTATACACTACACTATGCACTACACCATGCACTACACTATACACCACTATACACTACACTATTCACTACTATACACTACACTACACTATGCACTACACTATACACCACACTATACATTACACTATACACTATACCAGTGCGAGATGCCCTTTCAGGGGGTGTGCGAGACGTCTCATCAACCCCCTTTGGGGCCGTCCATAAATGACGTCACGCATCTGGGGGGGGGGGGCGGGTCAGACGTTCGTGACGAGGGGGGGGGGGCGGTGAGAAATGTGACATCACATCAAAATGCGCAACTTTAAATAAATATAGACAACACGTTCTACTTTATTAAATAGACTTGTTAATACATGTTTTCTCCTACAACATCAGAGTGCAGCGCCACATTAAATACGCACTACAATGACAATAGTTTACAGCGATTTGAAGCATGTTTTAATTTTTTTGGGGGTGGGGGGGGCAGAGCTTTTTGACGTCATATTTGAGGGAGGGGGGGTCTGACTTTTGTGACGCCGTGTGACGAGGGGGGGGGGGGGTTCAAAAACCGTCCCAAATCGCGTGACGTCATTTATGGACGGCCCTCTTTGTAGTTGTTCTCATTGTGACATCTGAGTTCACCGGGTCTCTTGGCAACGCGAAACAACGGTGACAGACAGCACCACGGGATTTCGAGCTCCTCTGCTCGCGAAAATCGATCGGTACCCTTCGGGGTGGCAAATGCTACCCATGATTTCCAAGAAGCGAATCAACTCCCCGTGACGGCCGTCTATGATAGCAGTGGCCAGTTAGTAGCTTTGCACGAGAGAAAATAACAAAGTTGGCGGATGGGGTGGGGGGGGTGGTTTGTTAAATGAGGCTTTCCAGCTATTGACATCTTTCAGGAAGATGAATCCCTTAAGATGGAACGGCGCGTTGCCTGCAAGTGCTGTTAGCGAGTAGCACCTATACACCAAAGACAAAGATACCCCGTGTAGCCTGCAACAGACTGTCGGGGCAAGTGCCGTTAGCGAGTAGCACCTATACACCAAAGACAAATATACCACATAGAGCCTTAGCAGACTGTTAGGGCAAGTGCTGTTAACGAGCAAAGGACAAAAATCCCCCTATAATCTTCTTGGTTCTTTCGGTAAAGTCATCACGTAGAAGGGAAATAATAAAATAACAAAAATAAAACATAATAAAATACAATTCTCACGACGTTTCGGCCACAACGCAAGCAGCCGTCCTCAGGTGAAGGACAGGGCTGTCGGAAAGACAGCGTCTGAATGGGCACCACCAAGCTTGGCAGCGTATATTTAAGCTGGGTTAGGGGAGGAAGGGCGCCTTGACAAAGGAATTTGCATATCAACAGAGGAATTTAGCATATTTATGGAAAATGCAGATATGGGATTAGTCACTACTTGTGGAATGTGTAGGTGGTGAGGGGGGGGGGGTCTCAAAGTCATATTATGCTCGTGTATTATGTAGGATTAGCAGTAAAAAAGGGAGGAAGTAAGATTAGCAGTAATAATGGGAGGGAAATTTTAGAGTAAGGAGCTGCAGCAGCCAACCCACCACGTAAAAAACTAAAATATAAACTACATCAATGTCATCAATATACTCAATATACTCTCCAATAAGCTGAGCTACTAACAGTAAGTCATACATTACAATTCTATGTCGCAAAAAATATAATAGGCCTCCAGCTAAACGTTTTTTTTACATCACACGGAATACCCCGTACTATATATTTCCATAGACAAACCCAACATTAAATCATACACTGCATTACTATACTATACATTGTAATATTACACTATGTATTATTCTACCCACCCTACTGTATACCACACTGCTGTATATTCACTATACAATTACGATACTATATATTACCTTATTCATTATATTAAACATTACACTTTTATACTATTTATTATTATACAATCTGCTATACACTATACCATTGACCATCACGTGAAAGGTACTAAGAGGAAGCAACGAAATATGTCAATGGGAGAGTGGTGAAAGGAGACTTGCAGCGGAGCAAAGAATCCATTCCCTGCGGAGAATACAAAAGATATATAGTCAATGCCAGTGAGTGGAGTGCGGTCTGAAAGTCACCGTAAACGTGAACAACAATCAGTTAAGATCCGAAATGGTTTACCACGTCCTTCCAATGATTGCTGAACCAGAATCCATCTTCTCGCAAATGGGTACCCGTACCCGTACCCGGCCGGGTACAGGTACCCGTTCCCTACCCGTACCCTACCCGAAATGAGTGACAAACGGCTACTCACCGGTGACTCACGGCCTACCCGTACCCGGCCGCACCAGGGTCGCAAACGGCTACCCGTACCCGGCTGGGTACGGGTAGCCGGGTATCGGGTAGGGTACGGGTATCGGGTACCCGGTTGCGACCTCTGGACAGCGCCCCGCGTCTTCTTCTTTGAAAGCTGGGGGGGCCGGAAAAGGCCTCTGTACCGACGTGAACGTCACCCTCCTTGTCACCTTGTCACGTGCTCGCTTGTCGGGCGTGGCCTGCGCGATGACGACCACCACCACGTCACCTTGTCACGTGATCTGTCTTTGGGCGTGGCCTGCGCGATGACGACCACCACCACGTCACCTTGTCACGTGATCTGTCTTTGGGCGTGGCCTGCGCGATGACGACCACCACCACGTCACCTTGTCACGTGATCTGTCTTTGGGCGTGGCCTGCGCGATGACGACCACCACCACGTCACCTTGTCACGTGATCTGTCTTTGGGCGTGGCCTGCGCGATGACGACCACCACCACGTCACCTTGTCACGTGATCTGTCTTTGGGCGTGGCCTGCGCGATGACGACCACCACCACGTGACTTTATCACGTGCTCGCTCGTCGGGCGTGGCGAGCGCGAGCACCACCACGTGACGTCTTTGTGTTGGGAGTGACGCGTCCAGTGTCACGTGCTGCAGCACGTGACCTTTTTTTTCTTCATGTGTTTCTGTTATTTTGTTGCTCGTGACTTTGTGTTTCGTATCGAAATCGGCTCCAGTGTTGCTGCTGCTGCTGCTGGCAGCAATAAAAGTGGTTTTAAAAATAATCTCGTTTTCTTTCTGGCCTTCACTCTCTCGCTCTTTCTCATTCTGTCTATGGCTCGCTCTCCTCATCTCATTCTCTCTCCCGCTATCTCGTTCTCTGGCTCTCTCGCTCATTCTTTTTCTCGCCCCCTCTCTCATTCTGTCTCTCCCTCGCTCTCTCATTCTCTGTCTCTCATTCGCTCTCCCGATATCTCGTTCTCTGGCTCTCTCGCTCATTCTTTTTCTCGCCCCCTCTCTCATTCTCTCTCTCGCTCTCTCATTCTCTCTCTGGCTCGCTCTCCTCATCTCATTCTCTCCCCCCCTCTCTCGTTCTCACTCTCGTCCTTTCTCTCATTCTCTCTCCCGCTCTCTCATACTCTCTCATTCTCTCTCTCGCTCTTTCATTCTCTCTCATTCTCTCTCATTCTCTCCCCCCCCTCTCGTTCTCACTCTTGTCCTTTCTCTCATTCTCTCTCTCGCTCTCTCATTCTCTCTCATTCTCTCTCATTCTCTCCCCCCCTCTCTCGTTCTCACTCTTGTCCTTTCTCTCATTCTCTCTCTCGCTCTCTCATTCTCTCTCTCTCATTCTCTCTCCCGCTATCTCGTTCTCTGGTTCTCTCGCTCAT
>NC_136338.1:4927285-4947686 GCF_964198595.1 Lampetra fluviatilis
CATTTTGCACACAGACTCGTTGTGCGTGACAATTTATTTTCGTGAAAAAAGAATTTCCAAAATTTTCCACTTTTTAGGAATTTTTTTTTCATATTTAATTTAAAATACCAATGTGATAAAAATGAAACTCTTACTCAAGAAAAACAGAAATGAATAATGAAATAAAACCGATGCCACGCATATAGAGGATTTATAGTGAAAAACTTTGTTTTTACGGGTTAATTTTTACAATAATTTCTAATAGTTTTATTGTATTACATTGCTCTGTTTTTTTTTTATCTTTTCTTGTTTCATTGTATGTAACGGCAGAGATTCGGGATTAATAAAATACAACCATAATCATATCAACATAAATCTATTTTTCGATTTAAAGCTTCTTTCGTGACTGCTGGGATTCATCTTCTTGGTTCTTTCGGTAAAGTCACGTAGAAGGGAAATAATAAAATAATAAAAATTAAACAAACGTCGTGAGAATTGTTTTTTATTATTTTATTATTTCCCTTCTACGTGACTTTACCGAAAGAACCAAGAGAAATCTATTTTATAGCAATATATTGGGGGGGGGGGGGCGTTTTGAGAATATTTGAATATTGTGGGTGGGGGGGGGGGATGTGCCCCCCTCAATGTACATTTTAATTACGCCTTGGCTGACACCACCACCACCACCACAGCAGCAGCTGCAGCAGCAGCAGCAGCAGCAGCTGCAGCAGCAGCAGCAGCAAATGCAGCAGCAGCAGCAGCAGCAGCTGCAGCAGCAGCAGCAGCAAATGCAGCAGCAGCAGCAGCAGCAGCAGCAGCAGCTACAGCAGCAGCAGCAAATGCAGCAGCAGCAGATGCAGCAGCAGATGCAGCAGCAGCGGCAGCGGCAGCAGCACCACCACCACCGCAGCAGCAGCAGCAGCAGCTGCAGCAGCAGCAGCACCACCACAGCAGCTGCAGCAGCTGCAGCAGCACCACCACCACCACAGCAGCTGCAGCAGCTGCAGCAGCAGCAGCAGCTTCGCGTGGCTCACGTCTCGCTATTCCGCGGGCTGGATGGACGTGGCACGCGCGCGCGCACCGATAACGACGAGCCAGGGGGGAAGGGGAAACGCACGTGGCAATTTGCACTTCGTCACGCACGTGGCAGGCGAGGGGCGAGCACTGGGAGAGGAGGGGGGTGGGTGATAGGTAAGGGGGGGGGGGGGTAGGAGCGGTGGTGCAGCGGTTAGCGAGCCGCGCTGCGGGAAATCCGGCAACTCCCGAGGTCGATTTGAGCCCAAGGTGAACGGGTACCCGGCGACGGCTGTGATTGTCCAGTGTGTGCGTGTCAGTGTGTGTCAGTGTGTGTGTGTGTGTGTCAGTGTGTGTGTGTCAGTGTGTGTGTGTGTCAGTGTGTGTGTGTGTCAGTGTGTGTGTGTGTCAGTGTGTGTGTCAGTGTGTGTGTCAGTGTGTGTGTGTGTCAGTGTGTGTGTGTGTCAGTGTGTGTGTGTCAGTGTGTGTGTGTGTGTCAGAGTGTGTGTGTGTGTGTTTGTCGATGTGTGTGTGTGTCAGTGTGTGTGTGTGTGTCAGTGTGTGTTTGTCAGTGTGTGTGTGTGTCAGTGTGTGTGTCAGTGTATGTGTGTCAGTGTGTGTGTGTGTCAGTGTGTGTGTGTCAGTGTGTGTGTGTGTCAGTGTGTGTGTCAGTGTGTGTGTGTGTGTCAGTGTGTGTGTGTCAGTGTGTGTGTGTCAGTGTGTGTGTGTGTCTGTGTGTGTGTGTGTCTGTGTGTGTGTGTCAGTGTGTGTGTGTCAGTGTGTGTGTGTGTCAGTGTGTGTGTGTGTCAGTGTGTGTGTGTGTCAGTTTGTGTGTGTGTGTCAGTGTGTGTGTCAGTGTGTGTGTGTGTCAGTGTGTGTGTGTCAGTGTGTGTGTGTGTGTCAGTTTGTGTGTGTGTGTGTGTCAGTGTGTGTGTGTGTCAGTGTGTGTGTGTGTCAGTGTGTGTGTGTGTCAGTGTGTGTCAGTGTGTGTGTCAGTGTGTCAGTGTGTGTGTGTCAGTGTGTGTGTGTGTCAGTGTGTGTGTGTGTATCAGTGTGTGTGTCTGTCTCTGTGTGTGTGTGTGCGCGCGTGTCTCTGTGTGTGTGTCATTGTGTGTGTGTGTCTCTCTGTGTGTGTGTGCGTGTCTGTATGTGTGTGTGTTTCTGTGTGTGTGCGCGTGTCTGTGTGCGCGTGTCTGTGTGTGCGTGTCAGTGTGTGTGTGTGTCTCTGTGTGTGTGTGTGCGTGTCTGTGTGTGTGTCTTTGTGTGTGCGCGTGTCTGTGTGTGTCTGTCAGTGTGTGTGTGTGTCTCTTTGTGTGTATGTCAGTGTGTGTGTGTCAGTGTGTGCGTGTGTGTGTCAGTGCGTGTGTGTAGCCTTCGCTCGGAGGTTCGGAGAGCCGTAAGGCGCTGCAAGGATGGGTGGTGGTCGCGGGTTGCTGAGGAGATGGAGTCTGCCTCAGTGGCCCGCGATCACAAATCACTATTTAATTCCATAAAAAAGTAACCTGCAGCGCCACACCTATTACCATCATTAGGTGAAAACGGTGATCCAATCTCGGACCCCCAGGAACAGGTTTGCAGATTTGCTGAGCATTTCTGTGAGGTCCTAGGGGAGGGGAATCCCTCAGCCAGGAAAACATCATGGCACAAAGTGGGGATAACCCTGCTGAGGCTGCGGTGCCTCAAATATTGGAAGAGGTCACCCCCTGTGAGTGGCTGGCTGAGGTGCCATCTGTTGAGGGAGTACTGAAGGCGATCCGGAGTCTGAGACTAGGAAAGGCACCGGGCAGAAATGATCTCCCAAGCGAAATGCTGAGGGAGGGTGGCGTTTGTGCAGAGACTGCCCTACATGACATCATAACAACAGTCTGGACCACTGGACGGGTTCCGCAGGATTGGAAGGATGCCCTGGTGGCCCCCCTCTTTAAGAAGGGGGACCGCACAGACTGTAACAACTACAGGGGCATCTCACTCCTCAGTGTGCCGGGAAAGGTCCTGGCAAGGATTCCCAATGTGGTTTCAGGAAAGGGCGATCCTGCACAGATGCCATATTTTCTGTCAGTCTGCTACAGCAGAGGTGTAGGGAATTCCAAAAAGACCTACATCTCTGCTTTATTGACTTGGTCAATGCCTATGATACCATCAGTAGGCCTGGGCTCTGGGTTGTTCTTCGTGCTTTCGGAGTCCCTGACCCTCTGATCACGATCATTAAGGACCTTCATGATGGTGAGCGGGCCCGGGTTAAACTACGTGGCCGGGAGTCGGAGCCTTTCCCTGTACACCTTGGGGTGCGACAGGGATGTCCTCTGGCTCCCACATCTATTTTGACCGGGGGAATTTCCATTTGGTACAGATATAATGGGAGGCTGATCGACGCCCGGGTGCGATCAAGGGATGGCTCCCTATTGGTCAACCACGTTATGTATGCCGATGATTTGGTAATAGCTGCTCATTCAGAGGAGGAGTTGGAGACGCTGCTGCTGAGACTGGAGCGTGCCACTAAGAGGTGGGGCCTTACCATCAGCCCCACCAAAACTAAGCACCTGCCTGGGTATTTTTTTACCATCGGACACTCCACCCCCACAAGTCCCAATCGGTGATGGGGCAGTAGTGGAGAGAGTGGAGAATTTCCCTTACCTGGGCAGTGTGCTTATGACCGGCTCCAGTTTAACAGCAGAGGTCTCACTCCGAATCAGTCGAGCGGCAATATCTTTTTATCGGTTGCGTAACGCTGTGTGGAAGCTACCTGGTCTGTCGCTCCGCACGAAGCTTCAGGTCTTCTCGGCCACAGTCATTCCCTCCCTTCTCTACGCTTGAGAAACGTGGACCCCCCTAATGGAGCACCTTCGCCGGTTGGAAACATTTAGGCTGGCCTGCCTACAATCCATCCTGGGTTTAACCAGGCTGGATTGTGTGAGGAGCTCACAAATCCTTGAAAGATCTGGGCAAAGTCCCATCGGTGAGCTCCTCCGGCAGGCAAGGCTGCGTTGGCTGGGTCATGTAGCCCGCATGCCCAGCCACCGCATGCCTAAACAGCTTTTGTTCGGCCGGATCGAGGGGTCTAAACGGGCGCGGCACGGGCTAGAGAAGAGATGGAGTGATGTGGTACAGGAGGACGTGGAGCTGAGTGGACTTGCCGATGACTGGTACCAGCGGTGTCAAGATCGGCCTCAGTGGAGGAGGCTCGTGAAGGACGCTACTGGGCAGTTGGAGGCAGTCGCCCTCTAACAACAACGGAGGGCGGAGGAGCGACGCTCACAACAACGAGCGGAGCGCCGGGTGGCTAAAGCACAGCAAGTTTGTACAGTAGGGGGCACAGGTGGTGCATCAGCCAGTCATCTCGGTCATCTCGGTCAGTCGACCCGTGGCACCTGCTGGGTCTGCCCCGTGACGTCCTGCCAGCGGGCGTTCGACACTTCACGTGGCCTCAAGGTGCACTTGGCCTGGCACAAGCGTCTTGGTAACGTCACCGTCACTTAGTGGCGAATGGCGGTTGTTGTTGTGTCTGTGGGGAGCGGTGGTGCAGCGGTTAGCGCTACGTTGCGTTATGAACCCGGTAACCCAGATTCGATTCCCACCCACAGCCACTAACATCAGCGAAGATTATCTGCACCGGTCCTGGGCCTCCCCTAGGTCTGCTCAGCCCTAAATGAGTATGTACTATACTGAACTTCTTTTGCACCGTACGTAGCCAACCACGCTAATTGGAGATGCGGTTACCTGTGACCCCCCTCCACTCCCCCCATGAGAGTGACACAGCAGTGATGGTGATACAGAGTAAATCAACTGGTGTAGTGTAGTGTATAGTGTAGTGTATAGTAGTGTATAGTGTAGTGTATAGTAGTGTATAGTGTAGTGTATAGTGTAGTGTGTAGTGTATAGTGTAGTGTGTAGTGTATAGTGTCGTGTATAGTGTAGTGTATAGTGTAGTGTATAGTGTCGTGTATAGTGTAGTGTATAGTGTAGTATATAGTGGAGTGTATAGTGTAGTGTATAGTAGTGTATAGTGTAGTGTATAGTGTAGTGTATAGTAGTGTATAGTAGTGTATAGTGTAGTGTATAGTGTAGTGTATAGTGTAGTGTATATTAGTGTATAGTGTAGTGTATAGTAGTGTATAGTAGTGTATAGTGTAGTGTATAGTGTAGTGTATAGTGTAGTGTATAGTGTAGTGTGTAGTGTATAGTGTAGTGTGTAGTGTATAGTGTCGTGTATAGTGTAGTGTATAGTGTAGTATATAGTGGAGTGTATAGTGTAGTGTGTAGTGTATAGTGTAGTGTATAGTGTAGTGTATAGTAGTGTATAGTAGTGTATAGTGTAGTGTATAGTGTAGTGTATAGTGTAGTGTGTAGTGTATAGTGTAGTGTATAGTGTAGTATATAGTGTAGTGTATAGTGTAGTGTATAGTGTAGTGTGTAGTGTATAGTGTAGTATATAGTGTAGTGTATAGTGTAGTGTATAGTGTAGTGTGTAGTGTATAGTGTAGTGTGTAGTGTATAGTGTCGTGTATAGTGTAGTGTATAGTGTAGTGTATAGTGTCGTGTATAGTGTAGTGTATAGTGTAGTATATAGTGGAGTGTATAGTGTAGTGTATAGTAGTGTATAGTGTAGTGTATAGTGTAGTGTATAGTAGTGTATAGTAGTGTATAGTGTAGTGTATAGTGTAGTGTATAGTGTAGTGTATATTAGTGTATAGTGTAGTGTATAGTAGTGTATAGTAGTGTATAGTGTAGTGTATAGTGTAGTGTATAGTGTAGTGTATAGTGTAGTGTGTAGTGTATAGTGTAGTGTGTAGTGTATAGTGTCGTGTATAGTGTAGTGTATAGTGTAGTATATAGTGGAGTGTATAGTGTAGTGTGTAGTGTATAGTGTAGTGTATAGTGTAGTGTATAGTAGTGTATAGTAGTGTATAGTGTAGTGTATAGTGTAGTGTATAGTGTAGTGTATAGTAGTGTATAGTGTAGTGTATAGTAGTGTATAGTGTAGTGTATAGTGTAGTGTATAGTGTAGTGTATAGTAGTGTAGTGTATGGTGTAGTGTATAGTGTAGTGTATAGTGTAGTGTATAGTGTAGTGTGTAGTGTAGTGTTTAGTAGTGTAGTGTATAGTAGTGTATAGTGTCGTGTATAGTAGTGTAGTGTATAGTAGTGTAGTGTATAGTGTAGTATATAGTAGTGTAGTGTATAGTTGTGTAGTGTATAGTAGTGTAGTGTATAGTAGTGTAGTGTATCGTGTAGTATATAGTATATAGTAGTGTAGTGTATAGTGTAGTATTTAGTAGTGTAGTGTATAGTTGTGTAGTGTATAGTAGTGTAGTGTATAGTAGTGTAGTGTATAGTGTAGTGTATAGTAGTGTAGTTTATAGTGTAGTGTATAGTAGTGTAGTGTATAGTAGTGTAGTGTATAGTGTAGTACAGTAGTTCTTCGCCTTTACTGCAGCCTTGCAACTCCCATTTGTTCTCAATTGTTAAGAAAACAACAACAACAACGCGAATAACCACAATGAGGGTGTTGATGGAACAAAGTTAAG
Source organism: Lampetra fluviatilis (assembly GCF_964198595.1). Classification (NCBI taxonomy): domain Eukaryota; kingdom Metazoa; phylum Chordata; class Hyperoartia; order Petromyzontiformes; family Petromyzontidae; genus Lampetra; species Lampetra fluviatilis. The sequence goes on from NC_136338.1 coordinate 4,933,803, forward strand.
TTGTGTCCTCACGTTGATGATTCACCTTCTAACGAAAAATCTCACCGCGTCTCTCACCCCACAGCGCCACCGCTCCCCTAATACAATCGACGCGTCACTACGTTGCCTATAAATAAACAACCACAACAACAACAGCAGCAGCAGCAGCGTGCATCTTGTGCCCATGAATTGTTAATGCGGCTTCAATTAAACGGCGTGGGCGGTGTTCTCGCCAGAGGTCGCAAACGGGTTTTGATTCCTTACCCGCACCCGGCCGCACCAGGGTCGCAAACGGGTACCCGTACCCGGCCGTACCCGTACCCTACCCGTACCCGGCCGTGTACGGGTAGGGTACGGGTATCAGGTACCTGATTGCGACCTCTGGGATGAAGCCACGTTGTAGGCGCGGGTGGGTTGATTCTAGGAACTTGAATTGTGAGAAGAGACAAGACGTTGGGAAATGAGTGACAAACGGTGACTCACCAGTGACTCACGGCCTACCCGTACCCGTACCCGGCTGCACCAGGGTCGCAAACGGGTACCCGTACCCATACCAGGCCGGGTACGGGTACCCGTACCCTACCCGTACCCTACCCGAAATGAGTGACAAACGGTTACTCAGCGGTGACTCACGGCCTACCCGTACCAGTACCCGGCCGGGTAGCCGGGTATCGGGTAGGGTACGGGTATCGGGTACCCGGTTGCGACCTCTGGTTCACGGTCACGCTCAGCACGGCGATGAGCTCCAGTGGGGGGGAGTGGGGGTCACTTTCTCATCATTCTGTGGTTCGTTCGGTAAAGTCACGTAGAAAGAGAAAATAATGAATTAAATAATAGCACACGACGTTTCGATTGCAACACGGGCAACCATCGCCAGGTACAAACGAAAGAGAAAAACAAACCTAGTAAAGTGACGTAGAAAGGAAATAAAAAATATAAAAAATAAAACAAGAAAATGTTCTTGTTGTGGTTTTCACACCTGATGATGATTGCTTGTGTTGCAATCGAAACGTCGTGAGAATTTTATTATTTTATTTTTTATTATTTTATGATTTCCCTTTATTGTGACTTTACCGAAAGATTTCGATTTAAAGCTTCTTTCGTGACTGCAGGGATTCATCTTCTTGGTTCTTTCGGCGAAGTCACGTAGAATGGAAATAATAAAATAAAATAAAGAATGTTGAATTTTTATTAATTTATTATTTCCATTCAAATAATACAAATTATGTTTTTTTTTTATTATTTTATTATTTCCATTCTACGTGACTTTACCGAAAGAACCAAGAAGATTTACCGAAAGAACCAAGAACATGAATCCCTGCAGTCACGAAAGCTTTAAAACGAAATTTAAACCTTGTAAACTTATAACGCAATACAACACAGAGAGCCGGCTAACACAACAGTCAACACCCCACCTGGTTGACCACGTTCTTCCAAAGATTGCTAAGTTTGAGAGAGAGACACACAGACAGGGAGACACACAGACAGACACACAAGTCGAGAGAGACACGCACAGAGACACACAGAGAGAGACACACAGAGACACACCGAGACACGCAGAGAGAGACACACACAGAGACACGCAGAGAGAGACACACACAGAGACACACAGAGAGAGACAACACAGAGACACAGAGAGAGAGAGACACACACACAGAGACACAGAGAGAGACACAGAGAGAGAGAGACACACAGAGAGAGACACATACAGAGACACACAGAGAGAGACACACAGAGAGAGACACACAACATAAACACACAGAGAGATACAACACAGAGACACAGAGAGAGACACACAACATAGACAGAGAGAGAGACACACACAGAGACACACAGAGAGAGAGAGACACACAACACAGAGAGAGACACACAGAGACACACAGATAGAGACACACACAGAGAGAGACACAACAGAGACACACAGTTCAAGTTCAAGTTCATGGTGTAGCCCTGTGAGCCATTCGGCTCTTGAATCGGGTGCAACCGCAACAAACAAAAAACAAAAACATGAACAAGAAAACATCTTAAAGTGAATATGTGACTGAGAGAGACACAACAGAGACACAGAGAGAGAGACACACACAGAGAGAGAGACACACACAGAGACATACAGAGAGAGACACACAGACAGAGACACACAGAGAGAGACACACACAGAGACACACAGACAGAGACACACACAGAGATACACAGACAGAGACACACAGAGAGAGACACACAGAGACACACAGACAGAGACACACAGAGAGAGAGACACACACACACACACAGAGACACACAGACAGTGACACACAGACATCGGCACACATCGGCAGACGCATGGCGAAGTGAATCCTTTCTCACCACGGCGACAACCAAAAAATGCTTTTTCGTTTCATAAAATAAAAATTGTTATTCATTTAATCAGAGTGCGTTTTTGTTTGCATTTTAACCGACAAGCATTATGGTTAATGAAGACATGATTCCTCGTGAAAGGGTTTCAGTTTGGTGTTTTAACATCTTAACACAGCTGTTTTGTTGCCAGATAAAAGGGGGAAAACCTATTCTCATTTATTGGTACTGGCAAAGGATGATTTAATCAAATTGTTATTGTGTGTGGTGTGGTGTGTGTGCTGTGTGTGTGGTGTGTGTTTGGTGTGTGTTTGGTGTGTGGGGTGTGTGTGGTGTGTGTGTGGTGTGTGTGTGGTGTGTGTGGTCTGTGTCGTGTGGTGTGTGTGTGTGGTGTGTGTGTGTGGTGTGTGATGTGTGTGTGGTTTGTTTGTGGTGTGTGTGGTTTGTGTTGTGTGGTGTGTGTGTGGTGTGTGTGGTGTGTGTGTTGTGTGGTGTGTGTAGTGTGTGTGTGGTGTGTGTGTGGTGTGTGTGGTGTGTGTAGTGCGTGTGTGGTATGTGTGGTGTGTGTGTCTGGTGTGTGGTGTGTGTGGTGTGTGTGTCTGGTGTGTGGTGTGTGTGGTGTGTGTGTGGTGTGTGTGTTGTGTGGTGTGTGTAGTGTGTGTGTGGTGTGTGTGTGGTGTGTGTGGTGTGTGTAGTGCGTGTGTGGTATGTGTGGTGTGTGTGTCTGGTGTGTGGTGTGTGTGGTGTGTGTGTGGTGTGTGTAGTGTGTGGCGTGTGTGTGTGGTGTGTGTGTGTGTGGTGTGTGTGTGTGGTGTGTGTGTGTGTGGTATGTGTAGTGTGTAGTGTGTGTGTGGTGAGTGGTGTGTGTGTGTGGTGTGTGGGTGTATGTGGTGTGTGTGTAGTGTGTGGTGTGTGTGTGTGTGGTGTGTGTGTGTGGTGTGTGTGTGTGGTGTGTGTGTGTGTGGTATGTGTAGTGTGTAGTGTGTGTGTGGTGAGTGGTGTGTGTGTGGTGTGTGGGTGTATGTGGTGTGTGTGTAGTGTGTGGTGTGTGTGTGTGTGGTATGCGTGTGTGTGGTGTGTGTGTGTGTGGGGAGTGGTGGTGCAGCGGTTAGCGCTACGCGGCTCTATGGCTACGACCCGAGTTCGATTCCAGCTCACGGTCACTGACACCACCAGTGACGATTTTCTGAACAGGTCCTGGACCTCCCCCTAGGTCGACTCAGCATCAAAAGTATCTGGTGCAGTGTGCAGTAAACCTCGCCACTGGTGAGGCAAAGGCGTGATGTTGGTCACCCACACACATCGTGTGCAGTGCCGGCCTTCATAGCACTTGCCCCTACAGTCTGTTGAGGCTATACGGGGGATCTTTGTTTTGTTATAATTCAGTGTAAATGGTGGGGGTGGGGGGGAGGTCAGACATTTGTGACGATGTGTGACGAGGGGGTGGGGGGGGGGTTGAGAAATGTGACGTCACATCAAAATGCGCCACTTTAAATAAATATAGTCAACACGTTCTACTTAATTAAATAGACGTTTTAATGAATGTTTTCTCCTACAACATCAGAGTGCAGCGCCACATTAAATACGCACTACAATGACAATAGTTTAAAGCGATTTGAAGCATGTTTAATTTCGGGGGGGGGGGGGGGGCTGTGACGTCATATTTGAGGAGGGGGGGCTGACTTTTTGTGACGTCGTGTGAGGAAGGGGGGGTCAAAATCGTCCAAAATCGCGTGACGTCATTTATGAACGGCCCCTAGGGAACCATAGAGGGACATTAAAGGGACACAGTGAACCCATAGAGACTCATAGAGACCCATAGAGACTCATAGAGACACCAATAGAGACCCATAGAGACCCACAGAGACACACAGAGACTCCTATAGACACCAATAGAGACACATAGAGACCCACAGAGACACACAGAGACTCACAGAGACACTAATAGAGACACATAGAGATACACAAATACTCATAGAGACAAATAGAGACACACAGAGACCCACAGAGACACACAGAGACTCACAGAGACACCAATAGAGACCCACAGAGACACACAGAGACTCACAGAGACTCAGAGAGACACCAATAGAGACCCACAGAGACACACAGAGACTCACAGAGACTCAGAGAGACACAAATAGAGACCCATAGAGACACACAGAGACTCACAGAGACTCAGAGAGACACCCATAGAGACACATAGAGACCCACAGAGACACACAGAGACTCAGAGAGACACCAATAGAGACCCATAGAGACCCATAGAGACTCAGAGAGATACCAATAGAGACCCACAGAGACTCATAGAGACACCAATGGATACGTCGAGACCCATAGAGATACACAAAGACCCACAGAGACCCACAGAGACCCACAGAGACACATAGAGACCCACAGAGACACACAGAGACTCATAGAGACAGCAATAGAGACCCATAGAGACCCTAAATTGAACCCATAGAGACCCACAGAGACACACAGAGACACACAGAGACACCGATAGATACTCAGAGACCCATCGAGACGCCACTGTGATACAGAGTGACCCAGCAGGTCAAGGAGGAAGAGCGGACACGACACGAACTCTCTCTGATGAAGCCCTCTCTCTCTCTCGAGGGCTCTCTCTCTGTCTCTCTCTGTCTGTCTCTCTCTCTCTCGAGGGCTCTCTCTCTGTCTCTCTCTCTGTCTGTCTCTCTCTCTCTCTGAACGCTGGGGAGCCGGACAAGCCCCTCTCTGCACCAGCGTGGACGGCACCCTCGTGGTGTTCACCTTCTGAAGCGCTCGCTCGTCACCGTGGCGTGCGCGATGACCACCACCACCACAAGCAGCAGCAGCACCACCACCACAACCACCACCACAACCACCACAACCACCACCACAACAACCACCACAACAACCACCACCACAACCACCACAACCACCACCACGACAATCACCACCACCACAACCACCACCACGACAACCACCACCACAACAACCACCACAACCACCACAACCACAACCACCACAACCACCACCACGACAACCACCACCACAACAACCACCACCACAACCATCACCACCACAACCACCACCACCACCACAACAACCACCACAACCACCACCACCACCAAAACCACCACCACAACCACCACAACAACCACCACAACCATCACCACCATCACCACCACCACGTGACTTTTCTTTCGTGTTGTGCGCGGTGCTTTTAGCGCCACAGCGCGTGGATTTGTAGCGTTTGTTTTCATTTGTGTTGCTGGTGACTTTGTGTGTTTCATATCGAAATCGCCTCCAGTGCTTTTGCTGCTGGCGGCAATAAAAGTTGTTTAACACATTGTCCTGCTGCGGAGGGAGCTGGTAGGAACACGTTGGGTTGCTCGGTCAATGGCCTGCAGGGTCAACGGCGGCGTGGTGTATTCCGCAAATATGGCCGACTGTGAGGGCGGGCACAAGCCGGCGTGAGTAGGTGAAACGTTGAGTTTTATAAGGGCACCACGGGGTGACCAGCCCCTCCCCACCCAGCCCCACCTCTCCCACCCCCCACCCAGCCCCACCCTCCCCACCCAGCCCCTCGCCACCCTCCCCACCCAGCCCCGCCCATCCCACCCCCCACCCAGCCCCACCCTCCCCACCCAGCCCCTCCCCACCCTCCCCTCCCCTCCCAGCCCCACCTTCCCCACCCAGCCCCTCCCCACCCTCCCCACCCAGCCCTCCCTCCCCACCCAGCCCTTCCCTGCACGACGGACGAACACAATAATCCCCTGTGGGCTGGTGTAACCAGGAGGTTCCTACCAGTAAAAGTCAAAGTCGCTCTGATGAAGCTCTCTCTCTCTCTATGTCTCCCTCTCTCCGTGACAAGCTACAGACATCCACAAAGACAAAGATCCCCCGTATGAATGTCGATCTAAAGCTTTCGTTACTGCAGGGATTCATACGCATTGGTTCTTTCGGTAAAGTCACGTAGAAGGGAAATAATAAAATAACAATAAAGATAAAACCATAATAAAATACAATTCTCACGACGTTTCGGCCACAACGCAAGCAGCCGTCATCAGGTGAAGAACAGGTATGTCGGTAAAGTCACGTAGAAGGGAAATAATAAAATAATAAAAATAAAACATAATAAAATACAATTCTCACGACGTTTCGGCCACAACGCAAGCAACCGTCCTCAGGTGAAGAACAGGTCTGTCGGTAAAGGCACGTAGAAGGGAAATAATAAAATAATAAAAATAAAACATAATAAAATACAATTCTCACGACGTTTCGGCCACAATGCAAGCAGCCGTCCTCAGGTGAAGAAACACGGAGAGCTGTCGGAAAGACAGCGTCCTAATGGACGCAAACGAGTTGACACATCATGTTTGATTTTTATCATTTTATTATTTCCCTTCTACGTGACTTTACCGAAAGAACCAAGGATATGAATCTTTAGCGGACTGATAATTGTTTTTTTACCCTTCTATCTGGCAACAAAACTGACACCTTTTTGTACAAGGAGTCATGTTTGCATAGACCACAATACCTGCAGCCATAATGCAAACAAAAAACACAACTCTGATAATGTTTGCACTGTCCTTGAAGTTGATTGGTCCACACCCGAAACAGCTTTCCTTAGAGCCTAGTCTCACATGGTGTTGGACCAGATGACGCCAAAAGGCGCACAACTCAAAGACAATGCACCATCAGAGTATGAGAGCTCAGGGTAAGCATTCACACCATTGGAACCTCATAGCAGACTGTAGGGGCAAGTGCTGTTAGCGAGCACCTATGAAGGCCGGCACGGCACACGAGAGGGGGTGGGGTGGCCAGCACCACGCCCGGCCGCCTTTGTCTCCCCAGTGGCGATGTTTACCACACACCGCACCAGGTACTCATTTGAGGCTGAGTCGACCTAGGTGAGACCCAGGAACCGGTGCAGATAATCGTCACCCGGTGTTGGTGGTCGTGAGCGGGAATCGAACTCGGGTCGACGGGTTCGTAGCGCAGCGTGGCGCTAACCGCTGCACGCCCGCTCCCCATAGTTCAGCACAAAGACAAAGGTCCCCCGTATAGCCTTGAACAGACTGTTGGGGCAAGTGCTGTTAGCGAGCAGCACCTATGAAGGCCGCAACCACGCCCGACCGCCTTTGTCTCCCTCGCGGTGATGTCTGCACACCGCGCCAGGAGCTCATTTGAGGCCGAGTTGACCTAGGGGGTGGCCCGGGACCGGTTCGAGTAATCGTCGCTGGTGTTGGTGGCAGTGAGCGGGAATCGAACTCGGGTCGCCGGGTTCGTAGCGCAGCGTGGCGCTAACCGCTGCACCACCGCTCCCCCCGGTAGTGCGGATCTTTATGCAACTCCCCAAAACCGATATTGGTAAAATTGACGTTTCATTCTTGGATCTGTCGGTAAAGTCACGTAGATAGAAAAAAAATATGAAATGATTTTTTTTTAAATTAAAAATTAAAGCTAAAAAAATAGGCGCCTGATGAAGACCGTTTGTGTTGCGATCGAAACGTCGTGTTTTTTTTGCTTTTATTTCTAATTAACTTTTTTAAATGAAATGTATTTTATTTTAATTTTATTTTTGAAATAAAAATGTATTTTATTTTTATTTTCTATTGACGTGACTTTACCGAAAGAACCAACGATATGAATTCCTGCGGTCACTAAAGTTTCCGGTCAAAATTTCATGATGTGTAAGATAAGAAAATGGATTTTGTTAATGAACGAAACAAGAGCGTGTAATGAAAGGATACATCGATCTTGTTTCATTACTAAAGTTCATACGAAACCAAACCGGAGGACCCGTAGAAAAATCCACGCGACCACGGGGAGAGAGACAGAGAGAAAGACGCAGACTCCAAATATACAGCAGCAGGCATCGTCAGGGTCGTGATCGAACCCACGACTACCTGTACACCAGGCGAGGTAGTCAACATCTCGTAGCCACCGTGATGATGATGATGAGAGAGAGAAACGCAAACTCCAAGTATACAGCAGCAGGCATCGTCAGAGTCGGGATCGAACCCACGACCTCCTGTGTACCAGGCGAGGTAGTCAACATCTCCTAGCCATCGTGATGATGATGAGAGAGAGAGAGACGCAAACTCCAAGTATACAGCAGCAGGCATTGTCAGAGTCGGGATCGAACTCACGGCCTCCTGTATACCAGGCGAGGTAGTTGACATCTCCTAGCCACCGTGATGATGATGAGAGAGAGAGAGACGCAAACTCCAAGTATACAGCAGCAGGCATTGTCAGAGTCGGGATCGAACCCACGGCCTCCTGTATACCAGGCGAGGTAGTCAACATCTCCTAGCCACCGTGATGATGATGATGATGAGAGAGAGAGAGACACGCAAACTTCAAGTATACAGCAGCAGGCATCGTCAGAGTCGGGATCGAACCCACGACCTCCTGTGTACCAGGCGAGGTAGTCAACATCTCCTAGCCACCGTGATGATGATGATGATGAGAGAGAGAGAGACGCAAACTCCAAGTATACAGCAGCAGGCATAGTCAGAGTCGGGATCGAACCCACGACCTCCTGCGTACCAGGCGAGGTAGTCAACATCTCCTAGCCACCGTGATGATGATGATGAGAGAGAGAGAGACGCAAACTCCAAGTATACAGCAGGCATCGTCAGAGTCGGGATCGAACCCACGACCTTCTGCGTACCAGGCGAGGTAGTCAACATTTCCTCGTCACCGTGATGATGATGAGAGAGACACACACACAAACTCCAAGTATATAGCAGCAGGCATCGTCAGAGTCGGGATCGAACCCACGACCTCCTGCGTACCATGCGAGGTAGTCAACATCTCCTAGCCACCGTGATGATGATGAGAGAGACACACAAACTCCAAATATACAGCAGGCATCGTCAGGGTCAGGATCGAACCCACGACCTCCTGTATACCAGCACCTTCCCTCCGTGGCTTCCGTGTCGATTGCACTGCAGCTAACATCGGATTAAAAATAAATATACCCATATAAAACACGAGGAACGTAAAAAAAAACCTGTTCCTATGAATTGTTAATGCGTTTCATTTAATTATTCAAGATTAACTGCGCCATCAAACGGCGATGGATTTGCATATTTAGGAAATGCGTGAGTTTGTGGGTCTCTAAGTGAGGCTATGGGTCACTGAGTCTATTGGCCTCTGTGTGAGTCTATGGGTCTCTGTGTGAGTCTATGGGTCTCTGTGTCTATGCGTCTCTGTGTGAGTTTATGGGTTTCTACTTGAGTCTATGAGTCTCTACGTGAACCCATGGATATCTCTGTGTGATCTACACTATGGGAACCTCATTTGCCAGTAAAAATATGATAATTGGTTTTTTACCCTTCTATCTGGCAACAAAACTGACACCTTTTTACAAGGAGTCATGTTTGCATAGACCACAATACCTGTAGTCATAATGCAAACAAAAAACACAACTCTGATAATGTATGCACCTTTTGGCGTCATCTGGTCCAACACCATGTGAGACTAGGCTCTAAGGTGTGGACCAATCAATTTCAAGGACAGTGCATACATTATCAGAGTTATGTTTTTTTGTTTGCATTATGACTGCAGGTATTGCGGTCTATGCAAACATGACTCCTTGTAAAAAGGTGTCAGTTTTGTTGCCAGATAGAAGGGTAAAAAAACAACTATCATCTCTGTGTGAGTTTATGGGTCTCAACGTGAGTCTAGGGATCTCTGTGTGAGTCTATCGGTCTGTATGTGAGTCTATGGGTCTCTGTGTGAGTCTAGGGGTTTTTTTGTGATTATATGGGTCTCTGTGCCGGTTTATGGATCTATATGTGAGCCTATGGCTCTCTGAGTCTATGGGTGTGTGTGAGTCTATCGGTCTCTGTGTGAATCTATGGGTCTCTATGTAAATGTGTGGGTTACGATGTTAAGTCTATGGGTCTCCCTCACGAAATGTGGAGGCGTCGTCAGGGTCGCGATCGAACTCATGACCTCCTGTATACCAGGCGAGGTAGTCAACATCTCCTAGTCACCGTGACGATGAGAGAGAGACACGCAGACTACACATATACAGCAGGCATCGTCAGGGTCGGGATCGAACCCACGACTTCCTGTATACCAGGCTATACACTACACTATACACTACACGACCAGTGTGGTGATGTACTAGTATACTACACTATACGCTATACTATACACTAGTGCTGAACTAGTATACTACACTATACACTACACTATACACTATACTTTCTACTTCACTATATACTACACTATACACTACACTATACACTACACTACTATATACTACACTACACACTACACTATACGCTACACTATACACTAGTGCTGTACTAGTATACTACACTATACACTACACTATACACTAGTGCTGTACTAGTATACTACATTATACACTAACATTACACACTACATTATAATTGTAAATGTTGTAGTGGGTTTACTCTCCAACACAACGACCGGTGTGATGCTGTACTAGTATACTACACTATACACTACACTATACACTACACTATACACTACACTACTATACACTACACTATACACTACACTATACACTACACTATTATACACTATACTATACACTATACACTACACTATACACTACACTATACACTACACGATACACTACACTATACACTACACTATACACTACACTATACACTACACTATTATACACTATACTATACACTACACTATACACTACACTATACACTACACTATACACTATACACTACACTATACACTACACTATACACTACACTACACTATACACTACACTATACACTACACTACTATACACTACACTATACACTACATTATACACTATACACTACACTATACACTACACTACTATACACTACACTATACACTACACTATATACTACACTACTATACACTACACTATACACTACACTATACACTACACTACACTATACACTACACTATACACTACACTATACACTACACTATACACTACACAATACACTACACTATACACTATACACTACACTATACGCTACACTATACACTACACTATATATTACACTATACACCACACTATACACCACACTATACACTACACTATATTATACACTACACTATACGCTACACTATACACTAGTGCTGTACTAGGATACTACACTATACGTTACACTATACACTACACTATACACTACACTATATACTACACACTACACTATACACTACACTATATACTACACACTACACTATACACTACACTATACACTACACTATACACTACACTTTATACTACACACTACACTATACACTACACTATACACTACATTATACACTATACTAGCCGGCCGGGTACGGGTACGGGTAGCCGTTTGCGACCCTGGTGCGGCCGGGTACGGGTACGGGTAAGGAATCAAAACCCGTTTGCGACCTCTGCCCCCCACTCATTACCCCCCCCCCCCAACCCCAACAGAGGCAATGCTCCATGGAGCCACCTCCATCTTGCCCGTGCGTGAGAGTCGCTGTGTGTCAGGGTCTGTGTGCATCGTCGGGGCGCGCGTCAAAGTAATTCCGTTTCGTAAGTGCCTCTAAGCGTGTGCGCAACGCCAGATTTGTGCTGATACAATACAGTTTCATCGCCGCGATTGTCAATAGCTCTCTCGCTCTCTCTCTCTCTCTCCCTTCCCACTGGCTCTTCCTCCGGGAGTTTTAAATGCTAAATAAACCCTTGCACTCGCTCTCTCGCTCTCTCTCTCTCTCCCTTCCCACAGGCTCAACCTTTGGGAATTTTAAAATGCTAAATAAACCCTCGCTCTTCTTCTTGGTTTTTTCGGTAAAGTCACGTAGAAGGGAAGTAATAAAATAATAAAAATAAAACATAATAAAATAATTCTCACGACGTTTCGGCTGCTTGCGTTGTGGCCGAAACGTCGTGAGAATTATTTTATTATGTTTTATTTTTATTATTTTATTACTTCCCTTCTACGTGACTTTACCGAAAGAACCAAGAAGATGAATCCCAGCAGTCACGAAATAAGCTTTAAATCGAAAAATAGATTTCTGTTGATATGATTATGGTTGTATTTTATTAATCCCGAATCTCTGCCGTTACATACAATGAAACAAGAAAAGATAAAAAAACAGAGCAATGTAATACAATAAAACTATTAGAAATTATTGTAAAAATTAACCCGTAAAAACAAAGTTTTTCACTATAAATCCTTTATATGCGTGGCATCGGTTTTATTTCATTATTCATTTCTGTTTTTCTTGAGTAAGAGTTTCATTTTTATCACACTGGTATTTTAAATTAAATATGAAAATTTTTTTCCCTAAAAAGTGGAAAATTTTGGATAAAATTTTTCACGAAAATAAATTGTCACGCACAACGAGTCTGTGTGCAAAATGTCAGCTCGATTGGATCACGGGAAGTGGGTTAAAAACGACCGAAATATTTGCACGGTCGTAAGCGCGCAAGCAAGCAAGTGAACCTAATATAAAGGATTTAAAAGCATAAATAAAAAGTCCATCTTATGTTTCGATGTAAAGCTTTCGTGACTGCAGGGATTCATCTTCTTGGTTCTTTCGGTAAAGTCACGTAGAAGGAAAATAATAAAATAATAAAAATAAAACATAATAAAATAATTCTAAGGACGTTTCGGCCACAACGCAAGCAGCCGTCCTCAGGTGGAGAACAGGTCTGTCGAGAAGGCAGACTCTGCCGAAACGTCGTGAGAATTGTATTTTATTATGTTTTATTTTTATTATTTTATTACTTCCCTTCTACGTGACTTTACCGAAAGAACCAAGAAGATGAATCCGTGCAGTCACGAAAGAAGCTTTAAATCGAAACCCTCGCTCTCTTTCTCACGCTCTCTCTCCGTCTCTCGCTCTCTCTCTCTCTGGCTATACCTATGCACGCATGCAAAGACAGATACGCTATAGCCATATAGCCTGAACAGACTGTGGGGGCAAGTGCTGTTAGCAAGTAGCAGCACCAATGAAGGCTACCGGCACTGTGGCACACTTGGGGGTTGAGTGGCCAGCAATCAGACCCAGCCGCCTTTGTCTCCCCAGTTGGTGATGCTTGTACACCGCACTCGGTACTCATTTGAGGCTGAGTCAAACTAGGGGAGGTTCAGATAATCAGATAGTCGAACTCCTCAGCGCGCTCACCGTTGCACACATACCACGCACAAAGACAAAGATCACCCGTATAGCCTCTTGACAGACTGTTGGGGCAAGTGCTGTTACTGATGAGCAGCATCACCCTATGAAGGCCGGAACGGCACGCGAGGGGGTGGGTGGCCAGCACCACGCTGCATATAGACACACACACACTCCCATATATACACACACGCTCCCATATATACACTCCCACACACATACACACACTCCCATATAGACACATACTCCCATACATACACTCCCACACACACACACACTCCCATACATACACTCCCACACACATACACACACTCACATATAGACACACACACACGTTCCCATACATACACACACACACACACCCCATACACACACACACACTCCCATACATACACTCCCACACACATACACACACTCCCATATAGACACACACACACGTTCCCATAC